>NC_029781.3:18546629-18552738 GCF_000817695.3 Arachis duranensis
ATTGAATGACTGTGACGAGCTTCAAACTCGCGATTGTGGGGCGTTAGTGACAGATGCAAAAGAATCACTGGATTCTATTCCAACCTGATTGAGAACCGACAGATGATTAGCCGTGCTGTGACAGAGCGCGTTGAACATTTTCACTGAGAGGACGGGACTATAGCCATTGACAATGGTGATGCCCAACATACAGCTTGCCATGGAAAGGAGTAAGAAGGATTGGATGAAGACAGTAGGAAAGCAGAGAGACGGAAGGGACAAAGCATCTCCATACGCTTATCTGAAATTCTCACCAATGAATTGCATAAGTATCTCTATCTTTACTTTATGTTTTATGTTATCCTCCATAACCATTTGAGTCTGCCTGACTGAGATTTACAAGATGACCATAGCTTGCTTCATACCAACAATCTCCGTGGGATCGACCCTTACTCGCGTAAGGTTTATTACTTGGACAACCCAGTGCACTTGCTGGTTAGTTGTGCGAAGTTGTGATAAAGAGTTGAGATTGCAATTGAGCGTACCATGTTGATGGCGCCATTGATGATCACAATTTCGTGTACCAGAGAGCTCTAGTGATTGCATTGGGGCTAAAGTCCACCTCTATTCCCCTTACATAGCTCTTGAAGGTGGGGGCTGTGGTCTTATCTTCTCTAACCACATTTGCATAAAATTCTCTGATGAGGTTTGCATTTGCCCTTGCTTCCAGGTTAGTGAGCTTTTCCTAACCCCTCTTTTCAATCTTCTCCCGAATTTGTGGACAATCATCTTCATCGAACTGGAAGGTTGATTCAGGCAGTATCTTCTTGTCCTTTATTCGCTCAAACTCGAGCTCATGGAAGGCTATTTTGAATTTCCCGGTGTCGAAAGAGGGCTGCTCCATTGGCTCCTTTCCTCTTCGCCTCTTGGAGCTCGAAGATGCCATGAATGGGAGTTAGTGTGTGAAGGTGGTAAGGGTGTGGAGACTTTTTGTTGTTTAGGATTGAGTGCAATGAAGGGAGTGAGGGGAAGTGTTTTTAATGTGGTAAGAATGGTTTGGTTCCGAAGAGGAGTGTGTTAAGTTGGGCGTTTGTAATGTGAAGGTGGTATAGAGGGAGAGCTACTTATATAAGGACGTGGTGGGTAAATGAAGGGTTTGGATAGATGTTGTGAGTGTTGGATGGATGGATGGGGTTTAGCATGGAGAAAAGACAAGGATCATCAACTTTATGAAGAATTTTGTCCGGTCTTCAATGGTCTCATCCTTTTCAATGTTGCATGGCAACATTTTCCAATGCATCCCCCCTTTAGGCACGTGTGTAGTACCCTCCTTTTGTGGTGTCCAAACTTTCCTCATTTAATTGTCCAATCAATCCCCTTCAATGCTCCTTTCCTTTTTCCTATAAAATAAAATAAAGAAAAACTAATATCATTGAAAAAGCTAAACTTTTCAGCAAGAGTAATAAGGAAAAAAAATTAGATTGCTTATTCATGAATACCAACTAACCAACTAACTGTGTATCCTTATATGCACCTTGGTGGCACCATGGGTGACACCAAACTTAGTTTGTAGCAATGTGATGAAAAGGTTCTGTTCAAGGCTCCAAGAATAGCATGATCTAAATTACATTCATGCTCTCTTGGTATGCCTTGAACACCAAACTTGTTTTTCACTATATACTGCATAATAAGGATTTCACCAAGTGTTAGTCAAGGTTGGTTTGGAACTCATGAATATTGAATTATTCACTATTCTAAAAGCATATAAAACATGGGTTGCCTCCCATGAAGCGCTTCTTTAGCGTTACTAGCTTGACATTTTTCCTTTATCAGGGAGGTTGATAGTGCTTCAAGTCTTCTCCTCTGGCAGTAGACCTATATCCATTGGTTGTATCAATGATCTCTACATGTTCCAAGGAGAGAACTCTGTTGATGGTGAAGACTTTAGGTAATTGAGATGGTACAATGGGGAGATCAGGGTGGATGTTTGGGAAGTAAGCTGAGATTACTTTATCCCCTGGGGAGAAGTCCTCTGTAGGGATCTTCCTGTTCCTCCACCTTCTTGGTACCTTCTTCTTTGTTCCTTGTGATGTTGTCTTACTCTTTGTGACCTCCTCCTCTAAGGAAATGTGGTTACTAGTCTCATATGATTCTAGTGGTTTAGGTTCCTCCTGATTTTCTTTGAGCTGCGGCAATTGCTGTTTGCCTTGTTCCTCAATCAATGGGATTCCCAGATGTGCTGGTTGTACTTTAGTGCTTGTTTCTTCCTTTAGTATCTCACATTGATCTTTTCTTAGTTCATAGTCCTCTTGATCTGTTTCTTGTAAGCGTTTGAAAACATTGAAGGTGAGTTGTTCATTATGGATCCTCAGAATTAGCTCCCCTCGCTCCACATTTATGAGTGCTCTGGCTGTAGCTAGGAATGGTCTTCCCAATATGATTGGGTGAGTGTGACTCTCTTCCATGTCCAGTATGACAAAGTCTGTTGGGAGGAAGTATTTCCCAACCTTTACCAACACGTTTTCCACCACTCCTATTGCTTGTTTTTGAGTTTTGTCTGCCAGCCTGATGACTACATCTGTGGGCATTATCTTGTTGATCTACAGCCTCTTCATAAGCGATAAGGGCATTAAGTTGATGCTTGCTCCCAAATCGCAGGGTCCTTTATCAAACATGGTTTCTCCTATGGCACAGGGAATGTAGAAACTCCCTAGGTCCTCTCTTTTTGTAGGCAACTCTGGTTGAATGAGAGCACTGCATTCCTTATTCATCACTATAGTTTGGCCTCCCTTGAGTGAGCTTTTCTTGGGAAGCAGCTCTTTCATATACTTGATGTATGCCGGCATTTGTTGGAGGGTCTTGATGAATGGTATGTTTACATGGAGGGATGCAAACAAATCAAGAAACCTTGAGTATATTCTCTTCTCCACAGCACCATTGAGTAATTGGGGGAAGGGTGCATAGAGTCTCAGCAATTCCTGTTGTGAGATTTTGGATTCTTGGTGATCTTTTTCCTGCTTCTCTACTGAGGTATCTTCAGGTTGTTCTGACAGCTTGGTTGGCTCATTCTTGGTCTCCTGACCACTTATAGTGACCATCTTGCAATCTTCCCATCTGACTTTCTTTGTTTCTCCTCTCGGATTTTTCTCTGTATCACTTGGGAATCCATCTGTAGGTTTGGGAATGTGCTCAGAGAGATAACCTACTTGAGATTCTAACCTCTTGATGGTGTCTCCCTGGTTCTTAAAGTTAGCTCGCACTTCCTTCTTGAACACCTTGTTGTCTTGAATCTCTTTGCATATACCCTCAAGTAAGTTCTCAATCCTTGAGAGTCTGTCATCAGAAGGTGATGGTGAGTTGAGATTTGAGGGATGAGAATGGTTAGGTTGGCTTTGGTATAGGTATTGAGATGGGTTGTTATGTGAGTGTTGATATGGTCTGGGTGTGGCATGTTGGTGAGCTATGTTGCTGGGATTTGGACGTCTTTGATCTTGGCTTTGATCTTGTTGATTTCCCCATCCAAAGTTGGGATGATTTCTCCATCCAGAGTTGTAAGTTTTAGAGTATGGATCATGGACTTGTCTAGGTGAGGTTCCCACATAGTTGGCTTGCTCCCAGTCACCTTCTTCTCCTATGTTTACTCCTTCTTGAGTTGGTGATGAGGTGATGGCTACTGCAACCTGGTTCTCTTCCACCTTCTTGGTAAGATCTGCTAGTTGCTTGGTGATCATCTTGTTTTGAGCTAACAATGCATCCATGTGGTTCAGCTCCATTACTCCTCTAGTGTTACTTCTTTCAGAAGCATAGAAGTAGTCATTCTCAGCAACTATTTCGATGACATCTGTGGCTTCTTCAATGGTTTTCTTCTTGTTTAAAGAGCCTCCTGATGAATGATCCACAGCCTTCTTTGACTCATAAGAAAGACCTTCATAGAAGATGTGAAGTTGGACCTACTCATTAAACATCTCTGGTGGGCATCTCCTTGTTAGATCTTTGAACCTTTCCCAAGCTTCATAAAGTGTCTCCCCATCTTGCTGTCTGAACGTCTGCACTTCAGTTCTTAGCCTATTGATCCTTTGAGGGGGGTAAAATCTTGCCAAAAACTTGTTCACTACCTCCTCCCAATTAGTCAAGCTCTCCTTTGGAAAGGATTCAAGCCACTTGGATGCCTTGTCCCTGAGTGAAAAAGGGAATAAGAGCAGCCTATAGACATCTGGGTGGACTCCATTGGACTTCACTGTGTCAGAAATCCTCAAGAAGGTGGACAAGTGTTGATTAGGATCTTCTTGAGCACCTCCTCCAAATGAATAATTATTCTGCATCAAGGTGATGAGCTGAGGTTTTAACTCGAAATTGTTGGCATGTATTGTGGACTTCTGAATGCTGCTTCCACAGTTTCCTGGATTAGGATTGATATAGGATCCTAAGACCCTCCTTTCTTCCCCATCCTGATTTGCATGGCCTTCTCTGGCATGATTATGAGCTTCTTCTTCATGATTGTTCTCCAAATTCTCTTCCATGTTGGGTTCGAAGTACTCTTCCTCTTCTTCAGCACCTACTACTCTTTTTCCTCTTGCTTCCCTCCTTAATCTAAGGAAGGTCCTCTCAGGTTCAGAATCAAAGGAAGTTGAAGCCCTGCTTCTTCTCCCTGTCATACAATCAACAAGGCACAAGCTAGGAAATAAATGCAGAAACTATTCTTGTTAAAAAAATGTTGTTAATGTGAGTGATGCAATGTATCAAACAGATAGTGGGTGAGTAAAAAAAGATTGTAAACAACTGGAATAAAAGGGTTAAAGGGATGGGAAGAAAAAAAACTGAAACTGAAAGTAAATTGCTCAAACAGAAATTTAAATCAGCAAAATGAAAAATGCTCAATCTAGTTATCCTCCAACTTAATCATTATTGATACAAAATCAATCTCCGGCAACGGCGCCATAAACTTGATGCCCGAAAAATTCGTCTCGTAACAAATTTCCTTCGGCAAGTGTACCGAATTGTCGTCAAGTAAAAACTCACTATAGAGAGAGGTCGAATCCCACAGAGATTGATTGATCAAGCAACCTTAATTAGAGGAATGTTCTAGTTGAGCGAACCAGAATTTGATTTGAGATTTGCAGAATATTAAATTGCGGAAAATTAAATAGCAAAAAAAATAAATGCTAGAAATAAAGAGCTAAATGTAAATGGCAGAAAGTAAATTGCAGAATCTTAAATGGGAATGGGGGAAATGCTCATAAAAGTAAATGGCAAAAATTAAAGAGAATGGGTCAGATCAGAAATAGGGAGTTCATTGGGCTTAGGAGATGTTGCATTCTCCGGATCAAATTCATTTTCATCCCTTCCTCAATCAATGCATTCATTGATCTCCTTGCCAATCTTAAGTGATTGACTCCCAATTCCTTGGTAATCCAATCTCTCAAATCTTGATCAATAGCCAATTCATTGGTCAATTGCTCATGAGAAGAGATGAAGTATGGTCATTGATTATACCACATGCATTCCCAAATCAAGTATTGGTAGGATTATAGTCACATATCCATCCAAACCCAATTTGGTCTAGCATGAGAAAGTATTTCTAGCATGATCTCTTTATTCCTCTTCCAAGTTTCCGAAGAGATCCAAATATGAATAGTTTCTTTTCCAAGATAACTACCCAATTGGATGAAGATTGAAAGCTTTCTAGTAAAATCAAGAGAAAAGATAGAAGAAGAAGAATGAAAACTAATATTGATCCATCAAATTACAGCAGAGCTCCCTAACCCAATGAAAGGGGTTTAGTTGTTCATAGCTCTAGGCATAAACTGAATCTTGAGTTTGAAGCAGTTATCCTCTTTATTGGGCTTAGCGTTGCTTGCAGAGAGAAAATATGAAGTAGGCAGGGACTTTGGCTCAGGACGTTAGTGGTGTCAACGTTAAGTGAAAGTGTGGGTTCGAGAACGTTAGTGACAATCACCTTTTTCACTAACGTTCCTGTTCCGAGGGTTACCTGAAACTGGAGGTCGATCTCGGACGAGATCTTCTGTACTGGTTGGTGCTAACGTGTCCAGCTGGTGGGAGACGGCCGGAGCTGTCGTGTCCGACTTGTTGGACTGGCTGCACTGCTGATCCTTCGTCACCGGAGGGTGGG
>NC_029781.3:18554599-18555248 GCF_000817695.3 Arachis duranensis
TTTTTCGCTTGTACTTTTTAGTTGTATAGCAACTTTTTAGTAAGCGTTTTCGAAATCTTTCGCCGTTTTAGGGCTTCTTTTTTGGATCCGGGCTTTTTCTCGGACCTCGGGGGGGGGGCGGCTGAGTACTTCCCTTTGTTGGGTCCGACCTTGTCGTTGGTCGGCCTTTTAAGTTATTTTTGTAATCTCTTTTTATTTGGCTTTTTTGAGCCTTTTCAGAGTTGCTTTTATAACTTCTCACATTAATAGAACCTCGTCGCTTTATCTTTGCCGACCTTGTGTGGTCTCTTGGCAAATGATTTTTTGCGTTTTGCCGAGCATAAATTAATGCGCCTTGGTGGGGTACTTTCCAGGATTTGTTCCATCATGAGGAAGAAGAAAAGAAAATAGAGAAATTTGATTAGTATTAAAAAAGAAAGAATATTTACAGAGTGTTTACCTTTGGCTAGGTCGGGTGCCTTTCTTGACCGGGTGTCTCATTAAAAAACCCTTGTAGGAAAAAGAGTACACCTCGGGTTATATTTTTCTAGCTGTAGTATCGTCTTAGATTACAGGCGTGCCAGGCCCTGGGCAGCTCATTGCCTTCTAGGTCGGATACTTTGTAATAGCCTGTTCCTAAGACTTCTGTTACCTTGTAGGGCCCTTTCCA
>NC_029781.3:18557711-18571069 GCF_000817695.3 Arachis duranensis
GTCCGACCTCTTTGGTGTGAGGTGGACCCTAAACTCGTCTGATATCTTTGGTGTGAGGTGGACCTCAAACTCGTGTCCGACCTCTTTAGTGTGAGGTGGACCTTAACTCGCCCGACCTCTTCGGTGTGAGGTGGACCTTCAACTTGTCCGACCTCTTTGGTGCAAGGTTGAGCTTCGACTTGTCCGACCTCTTTGGTGTGAGGTAGACCTTCGCCTTGTCCGACCTCTTTGGTGTGAGGTGGACCTTCTACTTGTCCGACCTCTTTGGTGTGAGGTGGACCTTCAGCGCGTCCGACCTCTTTGGTGTGAGGTGGACCTTCAACTTTGTCCGATCTCTTAGGTGTGAATGGGTCTTGATCTTTGTGGGGGCTATCTTCGTGACTGGAACGAGCCGTCTTGGTTTTGAGACCAGCTTCGAGTTTTAAGAGCTTATCTTTTAACTCTCGGCGTCGCCTAGTTTCCCTTTCGGAGGTCCTTCTTGGCTTCCCGTTGATGCTCGTCTTCCTTTTTTTTTTTGAGTTGTTGGAGGCGGTTTTGTTGAGCTTGTAGTGCTTCCATGATTTCTGTGTTTTGTAGGTTACTTATCTCTCCCGTTTTGGGGTGTGCTTTTGGGGGTGGCGTCCGCATTTTTATGCGACGTTCTATCCTCTAGATCTGGATCATGGTCGTTGTCATGGTCGTCCGCCATGGTGTTGGGATGACTTCCAGGGTCCCCGGCAACGGCGCCAATGTTCCGAGGGTTACCTGAAACTGGAGGTCGATCTCGGACGAGATCTTCTGTACTGGTTGGTGCTAACGTGTCCGGCTGGTGGGAGACGGCCGGAGCTGTCGTGTCCGACTTGTTGGACTGGCTGCACTGCTGATCCTTCATCACCGAAGGGTGGGGGGTACCTGCAAGAGACTCCGATGCTTAAGTTAGCATGGGTATTAAACAGGTATTGAGTAGAATCAGAGTATGAGTTATACCTGGGTGCTCCAGTGTATTTATAATGGTGAGATGTGGCCTCTTGTGGATAAGATAAGTTAGTTATCTTATCTTATCTTTTACCTTATCTTTAAGTGAGGTCATCTTATCTTCAAGGGAACCGCCATTATCTTTCTGGGCTTTAGCTGCCTTTAGGTTGGGCTGTGTTCCTTCGTTTTGGGCCTGCTTTGGGCTCCTTTGGCGAGTTGGCCGAGCTCTTTGAGAAGAGGTCGGGCATTTGGCCGAGCTCTTTGAGAAGAGGTCGGGCATTTGGCCGAGCTCTTTGAGAAGAGGTCGGGCATTTGGCCGAGCTCTTTGAGAAGCTAACCCAAATATGATCACGTTGACTTCAACGTTAGTGGCACTAACGTGACCACTAACGTTGCCTCTTGGTCCTTCGCGTATGTTATTGGGACTTACCTTTCCCAATAACGTGGTGAGTCTCCCCTTCTCCTTACGTTAGAGTCCACGTTAACTAGGTTAACATGGCTTCTAACGTAGCAATGCCAATTCTTCGAGAACGTTAGTGACATTTACCTTTGTCACTAACGTTCCAATGTGCCCCTACTTCCCACGTTAGAGTCCACGTTAACTAGGTTAACGTGGCTTCTAACGTAGTCATGCTGGCCATCTCCAACATTAGTGACAAAGGTGAGTGTCACTAACGTTGGCTAATCATCTGTAGAAACAAGATTTGGGATCCCGGAGGATATTGGATTTGCAAACATTGGTGGAGATTCCTGGATCAGTACAAGCATAAGCCACCATGACAAGAAGCTCACCAAATGTCCAACTTAAGGACTTTAACAAAAAGTGCTAGGTGGGAGACAACCCACCATGGTATGATCATCCCTTTTCAGTTTTAATTCTAATATGTTTTGTTTGTTTTTGAATTTTTATTGAACCTGGAATCATGCATAGCATTCATATTAAGCATTGCACTCTGCATACTGCATAATCATAAAAAAAATTTTGCACGCGACGCGTCCGCGTCGCAGGTGCATTAGGGAGAAAAGAAAAGTGAACAGAGAGTCACGCGAAAGCGTTGCTGAAGGCTTGCCTTTAGCACATATTGATCCACGCGACCACGTCGATGACGCGTCCGCGTCATGTGGTAAAAATGCCTCCCACGTGTCAGCGTCACCCACGCAAACGCGTGCCCCAAAATCGACGTAAAACGGGGTGCTTGGCAGAATGTTGGGCTGGAACGTGGCTGGACTTGTGCTAGAAGCACAAGCCCTACCACGCGAACGCGTCACCCATGCGTGTGTCACCCACGCGTCTGCGTCATATTGGAAATAAGGCCATTCACGCGATCGCGTCACCCACGCGACCGCGTCACCCTAAAAATTGGCAAAAAGAGTTTCAAACAGAGAGTTGCACGACCGCGAGGCTGCCCTCGCGCCAATCGCATGAATCAAGTCATGCGATCGTGTGATCCACGCGTCTGCGTCACCTGACCTTATCGCACACCACGCGACCGCGTCACTCATGCGTCCACGTCACATGCGATGCACAGCTTGTCCAAATCAGTGCCAATTATCTTATCTTTTCTTTTCTAATCCTAATTTCTTCTATCTTTTCCTCTTTCTTTCTTACTTTATTTCTTTCACTTCTCATTCTTTTTCACCTTCATTCTATTTTTCTTCATTTATTTGCATATTTCATTCATTGCATTTTAATTTTGTGCATCTTTTTCTTTTCTTTTCTAAATTTATTATTTTTCCATCGGTGTTACTTATTCATATTCAACTGTTGTGTCTTTTCTGGTATTATTTTGGTGCTCAGTGACTTGTTTTACACTGTTGGGTATTATTATTTAAATCAATGTTAATCTTTTATGATACTTGTATTAATTTTGCATTGACATGAATTTATATTGTCTTTCATTACCCACACTCTTCCCCTATTTTGCAAATTTTTGCACTCTTGATCTGCCATGTGCTTCTACTGTTTTCTCACTTACATGTTGAAGCTTCCATGTAAATGAGACCCTTATCAATTGGCATTAACCCACCCATACTTTATTCATTTTCTTATCTTTATTCCTGGGTTACTTTTCTTCCCTTTTTCTTTCAGGATGGCCACCTGGAAGGGAACTGGAAGACGTTTACATGGGAAGATAGACAAGTCCATCTGCACGATCTTTGGAGAAAGGTGCCAGTTAGAACCACCCGTCCACTTGCACATCTCAGCATGCACCGAGGACGGTGCAATCTTTAAGTGTGGGGAGGTCGATATCGATCTCCATGGGTTAGTTACTCTTCTATCTCAACACCAATGGTTTATTTTTCTTGTTAGTTGTTGCATTTGCATATTTGATTGCATATTTATTTGATTTGGTGCATTTAGTTACTACTTGGTTGAAGTAATATTTTCTTTTTCAAGAAAACTTTTTATAATATTTCACTAATTTAAATTAAAAACTTTTTGAAAAACTTGTATGAAGAAATATTGTTTTGGAACATAGTTTAGAGCTCGAACACACAAAACCAGTGAGATTTTGAGCCTATCTGATTGGTTGCATTCTATCAACCAATATTTTATTTTTGATGTGTATTTTTCTCTCTAAAATTGTGATCTTTGTCTTGCTTAATTCTATATTTCCATCATTTGATGTATGCATGCACTTATATGATTGAGGCCTTGTTTCACTGAGCTTACATACCCATATGGCCTTACCTTTTATTATCCTTTGCAAACCTATGTTGAGCCTATTTTACCCCTTGTTCTTTACTTTAGCTCATTACTAACTCTAAGCGGAAAACAATAATGTCCTTAATTTGAATCCTTGATTAGCTTAGACTAGTAAAAAGTGCTCATGATTTAAGTGTGGGGAAGTTGGGTTTAAAAATATTTGGTTTGAATAATTGGGTGTTGTATATTTTAGTGAAAAATGTGCAAAATAATAGTTGAGCACATATTATTGCATTCAATATTTTAATCATATGCATCGAAAGAAAAAAATTAGAAAAAGAAAAGAGCAAATAATAAAAGGGGACAAAATGCCCCAAAGTAAGTGTTGGTATCAATGCATATGTACTGTACTCAAATTTAGGATGCATGAAAATGTGAAAAACACAGTTAATGGGAAGTTAGATTCTACATTTTAATTAAATGGATTGTCTTAAGATAGGTGGGAAGGTTAGGTTAATTAAGGATTCATATTTTAGTCCACTTGACCAAATACAATCCTACCTTGACCCTAACCCTATTACAACCCTTAAAAGACCTCTTGATTTGTGTATTGGTGCATTAAATTTTTGTTGATTGTTAGATGAAGAGCAAGCTATAGAAAGCAAGATTAGTAGAGAATTGAGAGAATTGACCCTATACACCTGAGAGATTAGAGTGATATACACTACGAGTGAGGGTTCAGTGCTCAGAGAATGAAGAGGAAGTGTGCAAAGATGGAAGGAATACAAGGAATTGAGGAGATGACCAGTGAAAAGTTACACGGTCGCCTGGCTCACGCGACCGCGCGAAATGGAAGAAATCAGAGTGATGCGTTCGCGTGCCTGATGCGACCGCGCGGATTGGAAGCTGCACGAATGACGCGAAAGCGTGGACGACGCGCACGCGTGGTACGAGAAATGCTAAGTGACGCGAACGCGTGGACGACGCGGACGCGTGACCTGCGCGATTTGCAGAATTACAAAAGTCGCTGTCAGAGATTCTGAGCCGCATTTCAACCCAATTTTCGGCCCAGAAACACAGATTAAAGTCAGGGAACATGCAGAGACTCAACATGCTTTTCATAATTCACAATTTTAGTTTTAGATGTAGTTTTTAGTGAGAGAGGCTGTCTCCTCTCTCTTAGGTTTTAGGATTAGGATTCCTCTTAAAGGATTTAGGATTCAACTCTTCATCAGGTTCAATATTTCATTTACTTTATATTTATCTCTTATTTTAGATACTTTAATGCTTTTATTGGTATTTGATTTATGTTGCCCAATTGGATTATGAACTTTTCATGTTAGGATTATACATTATTGAGATGCTTTCAGATTTATGATTTCAATTCAGCTTTCTACATTCTTGGCTTTGGTTAGGAAATGAGTAACTCAGAGTTATCAAACTCAACGTGATCGATAACCGCTATCTTTACTAATTAGCTTGAACTTCTATAATCCCAACCTTTTCCTAGGAATTAACTAGGATTTGAAGATCAAACTAATTAGCCACTTGACCTTCCTTTGCAATAGTAGAGGTTAACTAAGTGGAGTTAAGATTCAATTTTCGTCATCATTGATAAGAATAACTAGGATAGGACTTCTAATTTCTCATACCTTGCCAAGAGTTTATTTTACAGTCAATTATTTATTTTACTTGTCATTCATCATAATTGTTCTTCATTCTTAAAACCCCCAATTTACAAAACTCATAACCAATAATAAGAACATACCTCCCTGCAATTCCTTGAGAAGATGACCCGAGGTTTAAATACTTCGGTTATCAATTTATTTAGGGGTTTGTTACTTGTGACAACCAAAACATTTGTAAGAAAGGTTGATTGCTTGGTTTAGTAACTATACTTACAACGAGAGTTTACTATAACCTCTAAACCATCAATCTTCAGTTCTTCACCCCCTTGCTCACCAATGAACTACATAACTTTTTTAGGCAGACATTACCTTAAAAGAAAGAGGATCCTGGTAAATTCTTAATTCCCTATACCATTGGCACCATGACCTTTGAGAAGGCTCTGTGTGACCTGGGGTCAGGCATAAACTTAATGCCACTTTCTGTAATGGAGAAACTGGGAATCTTTGAGGTACAAGCTGCCAAATTCTCATTAGAGATGGCAGACAAATCCATGAAAAAGGCTTATGGACAGGTAGAGGACGTGCTAGTAAAGGTCAAAGGCCTTTACATCCCTGCTGATTTCATAATCTTAGATACTGGGAAAGATGAGGATGAATCCATCATCCTTGGAAGACCCTTTCTAGCTACAGCAAAGGCTGTGATTGATGTGGACAGAGGAGATTTGGTCCTTCAACTGAATGAGGACTACCTTGTGTTCAAAACTCAAGGATCTCCCTCTGTAACCATGGAGAGGAAGCAAGAAAAGCTTCTCTCACTGCAGAGTCAAACAAAGCCCCCACAGTCAAACTCTAAGTTTGGTGTTGGGAGGCCACAACCAAACTTTAAATTTGGTGTTGAACCTTCACATTCAAACTCTAAGTTTGGTGTTGGGAGGTTCCAACAATGCTCTGAATATCTGTGAAGCTCCATGAGAGCTCACTATCAAGCTATTGACATTAAAGAAGCGCTTATTGGGAGGCAACCCAATTTTATTTGTCTATGTTATTTTCTTTTTTTTTTAGGTTGATGATCATGTGGAGTCACAAAAATAATTGCAAAAATTAAAGAAAAATAAAAAACAGCATTAAAAATAGCACACCCTGGAAGAGAAACTTACTGGCGTTTAAACGCCAGAAATAAGCACCAGACTGGCGTTAAATGCCAGAAATAGGCTACAATCTGGCGTTAAATGCTAGAAACAGGTTGCAGCCTGGCGTTTAACGCAGGAAAGGAATAAAAGCTGGCGTTTAACGCCAGAAACAAGCAACAATATGGCGTTAAACGCCAGGATTGCACAGTAAGGGCATTTTACACGCCTAATAGGAGCAGGGATGATACATCCTTGACCCCTCAGGATCTGTGGACCCCACAGGATCCCCACCTACCCTCCCACAATACTCTTCCCCAAATACTCCTCACCAATCAACTCAATCACTCTTCCCCATCACCTCTTCACCAATCACCTCCATATCTCTTCCGCAAAAACCCCACCTACCTCACCTTTCAAATTCAAAACACTTTTTCTTCCCAAACCCAACCCTAATGACCGAAACCTAACCCTCCCCTCACCCCTATATAAACCCTTCACTACTCCTTCATATTCACACAACACAAACACCTTTCCCCCCTCTTGGCCGAACCACCTATAACCCTCCATCTCCTCTATTTTCTTCTTCTTCCCCTTCTTTCTTTCTTCTTTTGCTCGAGGACGAGCAAACCTTTTAAGTTTGGTGTGGTAAAAGCATTGCTTTTTATTTTTTCATAACCATTTATGGCAC
Source organism: Arachis duranensis (assembly GCF_000817695.3). Taxonomy (NCBI): domain Eukaryota; kingdom Viridiplantae; phylum Streptophyta; class Magnoliopsida; order Fabales; family Fabaceae; genus Arachis; species Arachis duranensis. The sequence continues at coordinate 18,564,759 of NC_029781.3, forward strand.
CTAAGGCTGGAGAAACCTCTAGAAAAAGGAAAGGGAAGGCAAAAGCTTCCACCTCTGAGTCATGGGAGATGGAGAGATTCATCTCAAAGGTCCATCAAGACCACTTCTATGAAGTTGTGGCCAAGAAAAAGGTGATCCCTGAGGTCCCTTTCATGCTCAAGAAAATGAGTATCCGGAGATCCGACATGAGATCCGAAGAAGAGGTTGGGAAGTTCTTACCAACCCTATTCAACAAGTCAGAATCTTAATGGTTCAAGAGTTCTATGCCAATGTATGGATCACTAGGAACTATGATCAAAGTATGAACCCGAATCCAAAAAATTGGCTTACAATGGTTCGGGAGAAATACTTAGATTTCAGTCCAGAAAATGTAAGGTTGGCGTTCCACTTGCCAGTGATGCAAGAAAACGCACGCCCCTACATTAGAAGGGTCAACTTTGATCAAATGTTGGACAAGTCCTCATGGACATATGTGTGGAAGGAGCTCAATGGAAAAGAGACTCAAGAGGCAATCCGATTCAATTGAGAAGACCGGACCTTAAGCATGTGGCTAGAGGATGGTTAGAGTTCATCCAACGCTCCATCATTCCTACTAGCAATCGATCTGAAGTGACTGTGGATCGGGCCATTATGATCCATAGTATCATGATTGGGGAGGAAGTGGAAGTTCATGAGATCATACCTCTAGAACTCTACAAGGTGGCTGACAAGTCATCCACCTTGGAAAGGTTAGCCTTTCCTCATCTCATTTGTCATCTATGCAATTTGGCTGGGATTGACATAGAAGGAGACATCCTCATTGAAGAGGACAAGCCCATCACTAAGAAAAGGATGGATCAAACAAGAGAGCTCATTCATGGACCTCAACAAGAGCATGAGGAGGATCCTCATCAAGAAATCCCTGAAATGTCTCAAGGGATGCAATTTCCTCCACACAACTATTGGGAGCAACTCAACACCTCATTGGAAGGCTTGAGTTACAACATGGACCAACTAAGGGTGGAGCACCAAGAGCACTCCATCATTCTCCATGAGATTAGAGAAGTGACAAACCCCATTTTGAGGGTTTACCCTGTGCTAATTTCAAAGGGTTTATCAATGATTTCACACACTTTCTGCATGAAAAGACAAGGATTTGCATTCCTTCCCTAGTTTTGTCTCATGAATGAAAACATGCTTATTTTGCACTAAAATAGATACATCTCTAATCTTCTCTTGATGCCATTCGATGCCGTGACTTGTGCGCTAAGTGGTTTCAGTGGACATTTTGGAAGTGAGTGAACAGCCACAAGAGTTCTCCAATGTGGCTTCTACTGGCCTACTCTCTATAAGGATTCCCGAGTGTTTGTACTTAATTGTGACAGTTGATAAGAGCAACGTGAAGCCGAGACCAAGAGCCAAGCCACGAGCCGGCTTGAGTAGCGGCTAAGCCAGGATTCTCATGGACGCGTACGCGTACGTCCCGCCTCCGCATACACTCTAAAACCGCATCCATGGCGCGTCCGCGTACCTTGCGCGTACGCGCCGATGTTCGAATATGATTTTTTAGAAGTCACGTGACTCAGGCGTGGAGTTGGTTAGAGATCCTACTTTTGAGGAGTGCTTTGGCGGGAAAAGGCCTAAGAGGACCAAGGGGGCAAGGGTAGAGGACACTTAGTTCATTTTCTAGTTTTTTGAGATATTTTGGGGGGAGAGAGGAGAGAGAACTCAAGTTCCTACTAGGGTTCTTCTTCATCAAAATTCTGGATTTTTCACCCATTCCTTGGTGAGATCCATTGCAACTTTCACTTCATTGTGTTCATGTAATAGATTCCCTTTTTCAATTTCAAGTTGTAGATGTAATTGCTAAAATTCCTTGGATCTAGGATTCAACTCTATGATTTTTGGATTCCATTGATATTTTGAGATTTTTGATCCTCATTGTTGCTCTTTGACAATTGTTGTTAACTCCTTGCATTGCAACATCTTTAATTCTATCTTTCTCTTCATTTTACTATGACCTTCTTTCATGCTCATTACATGTTTGATAAAATGTCAACTCTAGCTATGGAGTAGAATTCTTACACTTGGCATAGGGTTTGGTCATTGGAAGAAATTGAATAGTTGTATTAATAGTTGATTGAGAGTTAGGATTGCTAATTGACTTGGAGTGCACTAAAGCTAGATTCCCATAAGGTGAAGCTAGGACTTGTGACTCAAGTTGATTGTTTTCATTTGATTTTCCTCTATACTTAGGGGATGACTAAATGAAGCAAGGCCTAATTGTTGTCAACATTGAATGGACTATAATGATAAGATTTCTAATGCCAACCCTAAGTCAAGTCCTTTTGATAATTGATTGTTTGTTTCTCATTACTTGCTAAGACCTTCAAAGAACTCAAACAAGGCTTACTAAATCAATAAGATGCATACTTTGGCAATTCCAAGGGAGAACGACTCGGGAGATTAATACTCTCGGATATAGATTGTAGATTTGTTTGATGATGGATTTTGCGTTGGTTTAGACTATACTACGATTGATCACTTGCTAAATTCTATACCAACAAAAATTCATTTGTCAAGAAGATCAAAGAGCTATGAGGGAGGAGCAACAGAGACAAGGAAGAGACATAGAGGAGCTTAGGCGTTCCATTGGTTCTTCAAGAGGAAGACGCCACCCACACTAAGGTGGACTCATTCCTTAATCTTGTCTATTTATTTTTTTGTTTTTCAGTTTTTATGCTTATTGTGTCATCTATGTTTGTGTCTTCATTACATGATCATTAGTGTCAAGTCTCTATCTCTTAAAGCTATGAATAATTCCATGAATCCTCCACCTCTCTTAAATGAAAAATGTGCTTAATTACAAAAGAACAAGAAGTATTTGGATTTCAAATTTTATCTTGAAATTAGTTTAATTATTTTGATGTGGTGGCAATACTTTTTGTTTTCTGAATGAATGCTTGAACAGTGCATATTTTTTATAGTGAAGTTTATGAATGTTAAAATTGTTGGCTCTTGAAAGAATGATGAAAAGAATAATGAAAAATGAGAAATGTTATTGATAATCTAAAAAATCATAAAATTGATTCTTGAAACAAGAAAAAGCAGTGAAAAAAAGTAGTAAAAAAAGAGAAAGAAAAAGAAAAAGCAAGCAAAAAAAGCCAGTAGCCCTTTAAACCAAAAGGCAAAGGTAAAAAGGATCCAAGGCTTTGAGCATTAATGGATAGGAGGGCCCAAGGAAATAAAATCCAGGCCTAAGCGGCTAAATCAAGCTGTCCCTAACCATGTGCTTGTGTCATGAAGGTCCAAGTGAAAAGCTTGAGACTGAGTGGTTAAAGTCGTGATCCAAAGAAAAAAGAGTGTGCTTAAGAACTCTAGACACCTCTAACTGGGGACTTTAGCAAAGCTGAGTCACAATCTGAAAAGGTTCACCCAGTTATGTGTATGTGGCATTTATGTATCTGGTGGTAATACTGGAAAACAAAGTGCTTAGGGCCACAGCCAAGACTCATAAAGTAGCTGTGTTCAAGAATCAACATACTAAACTAGGAGAGTCAATAACACTATCCAAAATTCTGAGTTCCTATAGATGCCAATCATTCTGAATTTCAAAGGATAAAGTGAGATTCCAAAACTGTTCAGAAGCAAAAAGCTACTAGCCCCACTCATCTAATTGGGACTAAGTTTCATTGATATTATGAGATTCATTGTATATTCTCTTCTTTTTATCCTATTTTGTTTTCAGTTTCTTGGGGACAAGCAACAATTTAAGTTTGGTGTTGTGACGAGTAGATAATTAATACGCTTTTTGGCATTGTTTTTGCATAGTTTTTAGTATGATTTAGTTAGTTTTTAGTATATTTTTATTAGTTTTTAAGAAAAATTCACATTTTTGGACTTTACTATGAGTTTGTGTGTTTTTTTGTGATTTCAGGTATTTTCTGGCTGAAATTGAGGGACCTACGCAAAAATCTGATTCAAAGGCTGACAAAGGACTACTGATGCTGTTAGATTCTGACCTCCCTGCACTCAAAATGGAATTTTTGGAGCTACCGAAGTCCAAATGACGCGTTCTCAATTGCGTTGGAAAGTAGACATCCAGGGTTTCCAGCAATATATAATAGTCCATACTTTGCTCGCATTTAGATGACGCAAACTAGCGTTTAACGCCAGCTTTCTGCCCTATTCTTGCGTTAAACGCCAGAAACAAGTTGCAAAGCAGAGTTAAACGCCAGAAACAAGTTACAAACTGGCGTTTAACTCCAAGGAAGACCTCTACACGTGAAAGCTTCAATGCTCAGCCCAAGCACACACCAAGTGGGCCTGGAAGTGGATTTCTACATCATTTACTTATTTTTGTAACCCTAGTAACTAGTCTGATAAAAATAGAACTTTTTACTATTGTACTAGGGATCTTTGATCAGTTTTATGCTGTCTTAGACTTTTGTGGAGGCTGGCCATTCGGCCATGCCTGGACCATTATCACTTATGTATTTTCAACGGTGGAGTTTCTACACACCAGAGATTAAGGTGTGGAGCTCTACTGTTCCTCAAGTATTAATGCAAAGTACTACTGTTTTCTATTCAATTCATGCTTATTCTTATTCTAAGATATTTATTCGCACACAAGAACATGATGAATGTGATGATTATGTGACACACATCACCATTCTCACTTATGAACGCGTGATTGACAACCACTTCTGTTTTACATGAAGATAAGCTTGAATGTATATCTCTTGGGTTTCTAATCAATGATTCACATCGAATTCCCTCTGACAATGGGGCATCTGAATCCGAGATTAGAGTCTTCGTGGTATAAGCTAGAATCAATTGGCAGCATTCTTGAGATCCAGAAAGTTTAAACCTTGTCTGTGGTATTCCGAGTAGGATCTAGGATGGGATGACTGTGACGAGCTTTAAACTCGCGACTGTAGGGCATGGTGACAGACGCAAAAGGATAGTAAATTCTATTCCAAAACGATCGAGAACCAATAGCTGATTAGCCATACTATATCTGTGCATGGTATTTTTTATCCGAGACGAGCAATCTGACAGTTGATTAGCCGTACAGAAACCGTAGAGGACCATTTTCACTGAGAGGATGGGAAGTAACCATTGACAATGGTGACACCCAACATACAGCTTGCCATAGAAAGGAGTATGAAGGATTGGATGAAGGCAGTAAGAAAGCACAGAAGGGATAAAGCATCTCTATATACTTATCTGAAATTCCCACCAATGAATCACATAAGTATCTCTATCTTTATTTTATGTTTATTTATCTTTTTAATTATTAAAACTCCAATAACCATTTGAATCCGCCTGACTGATATTTACAAGATGACCATAACTTGCTTCAAGCCGACAATCTCCGTGGGATCGACCCTTACTCACGTAAGGTTTATTACTTGGACGACCCAATGCACTTGCTGGTTAGTTGTGCGAAGTTGTGAAAAAGAGTTGAGATTACAATTGTGCGTACCAAGTTGTTGGCGCCATTGAGATCACAATTTCGTGCACCAGTAACCTAGATGAATGAGACGATGTAAGTTTACCGGTCCTTTTGGTTTTAATTTGTTATCTGTGTTTCATGTTACTTATGGGCTCAAGGAAATGAATGTTCATCTTCATATTCTTTTGAACTTGATCTATGATTTGTTACCCTTTAATTACCTACTATGTTGACGGATCAGACCACCATAAAAAAGTTGGCGAGACCACGGTTGCACTAAGAGCCAATATAACAATGCAAGTTTCTAAACTACTATCATCATGGTTTGAAAAGGTTGCACTAAGAATAACCATCTAATTCATATGAAAATAAACACCCGTACCAATGCATCAATCTACATTGCTTACCTTGTTAGATTGTTCACTCTCTACGTCGCAAGGATTGAGAAGGTTGTCAATTGAATATGTGGAATTGTCGTCGGGGAACAAAGATGGACATGACAAACCGATTCAACTAAATTAGACTCCATCTATGCAGATGTGGGGGGTGATGTACGTATGAAACGGCAGCCACAAATCTCTCCTATATTTCGATGGATCTGACGCAGATGAAGAGGCTGTGACGGTGGATGCAGTGGGCTGCCGGGAGCCTACACAGTGCATAGGTTTGTGGGCTGTGCGAAAGCAAAACCTGCAATTAGAGTATGAAAAAATTATGCTATTTGAGTTATAACTCGTTGGTTTTCTCTTTCTTTTTCTCCCATTCTCTATCTCTCTACTTTTTTTATTCTACAAAAAATAAAATTAATAAAATAATATAATTCAAATAAATTCATAAAATTATAAAGAATACATTAAATTTATAATTAAAAAAT
>NC_029781.3:18571389-18573363 GCF_000817695.3 Arachis duranensis
TAACAAAAGTTTTTGTCTTTTACAATTATTTTGTAAAATTAATTTAATTTTATAAATTTTTTTGTCATAATCTATAATATAAAAATAAAATTAACATAATTTTAAAAGATTTATATTCCTATAATTTTATTACGGATAAAAATATTAATTTAACGCTAAATCCATCGTAAAGCACTAGCCAGCAAATGGAACACTACGATTTTGCGTTTAATTACTGTCGTATTATTCAACGCAAAATCCAACCATAAAAGATAAGCCATTTAAAAATGATTTATTTTGAGTCAGAATTAGAATGGATGTTAGCGTTATTCGATTTCAAGATTCTATGCATGGTAAAAAATTTAAAAAAAAAAATCATACTAACGTAATTTCATGGGACTTTCCCATGGTAATTCTGATGGTAAGTAGAAAAAAATTCAAGGATAATATTTGATAATATTGCTGAATTTTTAATTATCTATTATAAATTTCTAATTATATATCATAAACATTAAAAATCAACCATAAATAATATAAAATATAGATTAATTTCTATATACAAGTAATTCTACTATACAAGTTTTACAAGTTTTTTAATTAATATTACGTTCAAATGCGTCTCTAACAGATTTTTAATTTTTGAAAAGATTCTATTTCCTTTTTCGAATTTCTTGTCTTCTCTTTCTCATTCTTCATTTACGTGCTTTTCTCTCTGTTCTCTTTTTTAGGAATTCTCAATTTTTATTGTTTTTTGACATCAAGTTCTGAAATCATTTTTGAAGTGTTTCATCTTCATCGTCGTGTTTCTCCTCGTTCTTCTTTTGATTTTGCAACATTATGTATTTTTTTTTCTTTATTTGATTTTTTCCTCCCAAAAAGAATTATGAGAATATGAAATAAGAAGATGAAGAAGAAGAAGCAGCAGAAGATGAGGAGGAAAAAGAGGAAGAGTTCTGATGAATTATGCATAAAGTGTACTTCAACGAATTGTGGGTGTATTTCTTAAATTCTTTGGGTGTATTTTTGTAATCCTTTGGGTGCATTTCTAGAATCGTTTGGGTGAATTCCTATAACCATTTGGGTGTATTTCTGTAATCTTTTGGGTGTATTTCTGTAATCGTTTGGGTGCATTTTTGTAATCGTTTGGGTATATTTCTGAAGTTCCATTATCTTCAAAACGATTTCAAAGCTTGATTTCAAAAACCATGAAAATCGAAAAAGACGAATCAAGAATACCAGTGATAAATGTAGGTAAAACAATGAATGAAAAGGCGAAAAGAGAACGCACGAAAGAGATCGAACAAATTTGATAAGAAACTCGTTTTCATAGAGGAAGGAGAAGAAGAGTCGTTCATAATGCATGGTGAGTAGCACGTTTTGGAAATAGGAAGTGGTTAAATAACATACTTGTATTTACTCTTGAATGTGGAAGTGTAATGCACATGTGTTTTATTGAACTTGTGCCAACTTATAAAACTTATAAGTTAAAAAGGCTTATATGCATAGCAGGTCTCATAAAATATATATTTTATGTAAAATACGTATCTCTTCTTCTAATTATATATAAATCGGTTTAATTATAAATGTTAATTTTATTTTATTATAATTAAAATTTAATTTGACTATATTATTTATAGAATTTAATTATAAATATAATAAGTTCTGTATTTTTTTAATATTATTATGGAACAACTACGAATTTTTATATAAAAAAAGTATATAGCAATTATATTTACAGTATTTATTAATTATACGGTGAATACTCTTTTCCGTCCTGACAATTTTTTGAAGGACTACGAAATTCTTTAAATAAATATATTTTTTTGATGGTTGTCTTCAACTCTTTGAGACTGATAACTCTTCCATCAATAATTTATTTTTTGAGTTAACAGAAGGTGCTTACATGATATATTAATAAATAGATTTGTCTATTAAGTACTAGTTAGATCGACAGAATTTTCGTTGAAGCCTTGTGGTCTTATAGAATAATTGTCA
>NC_029781.3:18573380-18575482 GCF_000817695.3 Arachis duranensis
ATACATATTTGACATAAACATTTCTATTTGTAGATATTGTGTCAACTTTTTCATTATATATCATAAAATAAAATATATACTTTTAATAATAATAATAATTTATGTGAATTATGATAGTTATTTTAAATTAAGTACACTTAAAACTTAATATAATCCTAATAATATAACATCTTAACAACTTTTTTAAACCAAAATAAAAAATTAAAAAAATATAGAGTAAAGAATAAATAGGTCCCTGACCATTAAAAAATATTTTTAAGTCCGTGACGTCTTTAAAAGTTGAACGGATCAGTCTCTTCATCCAAATACCTCCGTCAAATACTTCTGTCAGACTCAACGGAAAAATCTAACGTGGCTTCTCACGCGTACGCGTCGCCTGACAGATTTTCCACTCACGCATACGCGTCGCCATGAATTCAACAGATCCCCACTTCTTTACGAATTCTCCATTTTGCATGTTTTATTTCTATTTCTTTCAAGTCATTCTTGCCTTCAAAATTTTTAATCACTCAAACAAACAAACATGTCAATGCATCGAATGAGAGAAAAGTAAGAATTACAGAGCCTCTGCATGATTAAAGAAAGTTACAATGATGAAACCACTCTCAAAGTTAAGAGTCACTGTTAGTAACATTTTTCGTCGGCTTTTTTTTCCTTTTTTTATTTTTTTGCATCATCATAGTCTTGCATTGTATATCAAAATATTAATTTAGTATTCTTTTACAATATACTCTTATTTCAATACTCTTAATAATCTTATTCTTAATATTATTTTGGATTCTAACGTTTATGATTATTTTTTTATTTAGTTTGTCTTTTTTAATGAGATCATAATTTATATTATAAAAAAATTACACTAAAATATATTACACGAGAATTACAATTATAAAAGAGAGTACTAAAAATAATAAAAATTAAATATTTATCTTGACAATGATGAAAATAAATCTAAAAGTTTTTTTTACCATATTTTTATATAGATATTTTTAGTACTCTTAGTTTAGTACGCCGTAATTTTACTATTATTATTCTATACAAAAAAATAACAGATAAAAATATATATAAACAAAAAAATAAGAATTCTACAAAGAAAAATAATATCCATAAGAGAGTATTAGAGAAAAAATATTATAAAAAAAAGTAATAAAATTAATAATATGAACAATGAAGTACAAAATTGGAAGATAAAAAATAAATTTCAATCTAACGTGAAATGTAAACGAAAAAGTTATCATTTTTAGCTTTGGCTAAACTTGGGTTGAAGAGCAGAATCACGTTTACATTGAGAAGAAGAAAAAATAGCCAAACTAAAAAGTGAAACTTAAAAAAAAAACTAAACCTACGTTTGATATTTCAAATACTAAGCCAAACACATCCTAAATTGCTAAATTTAATTTACTTTTCTCCCATTCGATGTCTTTATATGTTTATTTGAGTGATTTAAAGTTTTAAAGGCAAGAATGCCTTAAAAAAAATGAAAAAAAATATGTAAAGAGGAGAATTCAACGTGAAGTGGAGAATTCATGTTCACGCGTATGCGTGACAAGCATTACGGAGGCATTTGGATCGAGGGACTGATCCGTCCAACTTTTAAAGACATCAGGTACTTAAAAATATTTTTCAATTGTCAGAGACAAAAATATTTGCGAAAAAAAGTCAAAAACTTATTTGTCCTTTACTTAAAAATATATTTTTCATTCTATTTTTATAATTAAAAAAATAAAAAGCATTAATATTTCTCAATTTTTTTACAATAAATTTAGTTAATATATATAAAAAATAATAAAAAAACATAAATAACTCCTGATAATTATTCTCATCTCTCTTAACGAAAAAATCTATTCATCTTAACTGATACTTAATAAATAAATTAATTTCATGTGTCACGTAAATATATATTTTGTTAACTCAAAAGAAATTAATAAAAAAATTAATTAATCTCATAAAAAAATTCAAAAATTATTTACGATTTTTTTTATTTATATAATAAGTTTCAGTCTCGAATAATTTTTTAAGCGGTCAAAACTCTTAAACATAAAGTTAATTTTTTTATTATATTTTTACATAAAAGTATTCTATTTATAATTTATTAAAAAAATATA
>NC_029781.3:18575501-18575830 GCF_000817695.3 Arachis duranensis
TAAATAATAATTAATTAATTAATTTTTAATATTTTTAATTTAAAATTTAAAATTAATAAAAAATTATAATAATTACGTAGATCTCAAAAATAGCCTTTTTTTTTCATCTAATCTAACTTTTTTGTCGTCCAATCATCTCCTCCTCTCTTTCCAACAGTTACCTAAACATCAGCCGTTGTTGTCTAAAAACACATCTACAACAATAGTTCATATTAGATTGGAACGGTTCACATTTGGATCTTTACCCCTAAAGCGATAATATATTCTTTTTCTTCGTCCACAAAGTTCCGTTTGTTTCTTCCCATGAATGATACAAATTTTCTTTCAAC
>NC_029781.3:18575888-18590545 GCF_000817695.3 Arachis duranensis
TTCCAAAATTTCTCACACATTCTATGCTTATCGCTTTTCATTTTTCACTTTTCACTTCCGATCCATGTCTCAGCTGTCGTCTTCATACACTATCTAATCATGATAGAAAACGTTGAAAATTTCCATTATAAACACCAAAATTCGAATCTTCTTCTTGTAGCTGGTTTCACGTGGGGGCTGAGCAAGAAATTGTGCTAATTAAGTTAATCGATTGGATATTGTGCGCAACAAAAACTATTATTTTATATATAGAAGAAGCCAAAAAATGAGTGTGACAACCGACTGTTCTTTAAAATAATCCTATGATATGAAGATAAAATAATTGGATTAACAACCGACTTATTCACTTGCTTTGTTTAATGTGATATTTTTTAAAATGTTATTTGTGCACTAAAATCAATTATTAAAATTAATTACTCTATTCGACCTCTTCTCAAAGAGCTCGACCAAATTGACAGGAAAGCTCAATAAAGGGCCCAAATAGAGGAACATGATCCAAATCCAGAGGTAATCCCAGCCTACAGAGATAAAGGCGGTTCCGTTGAAGATAAGCTGATCTCACTCAAAGATAAGATAAGATAAGATAACTAACTTATCTTATCTAGAAAGGTCACTTCTCACCATTACAAATACACTGGAGTACCCAAGTATAACTCATACTCTGATTCTACTCAATACCTGCTTAATACCCTTGCTAACTTAAGCATCGGAGCCCCTTGCAGGTACCTCCCACCCTTCGATGATAAAGGATCAGCAGCACTCTCAGTTCCACAAGTCAGACACACCAGCTCCGGCCGCCATTCACCTTCCGGACACGTCGGCTCCGACCAACACAGAAGATCTCGTCCGAGATCGACCTACAGTTTCAGGTAACCCCCGGAACATTGGCGCCGTTGCCGGGGACTTGGAAGTCATCCCATCACCATGGCGAACGACCATGACAACGACCACGATTCAGGTCTGGAGGATCGGACACCGCACAAAAACACGGGTGTCACGCTACAAAACACTCCGGAAACCAACAAAGACGAAGATTCACCAAATTCAGGAGCAATAGAAGCGCTCTTGGATCGCCTAAAACAACTGGAAAAAGAAACCCAACAACAACGGAAAATTGGAAGAGATCTCCAAAGAGAGGTGCGGCGACGTCGGGAGTTGGAAGAAAAACTACAGCAATTGGAAGCCGATCTCAAATCAAAAGGCCCCCGGGCTAATCTCGAGGAAAATTCACGCAAAGAGCAAGACCCGTTCACTAGGGAAATCATGAAAACCAAAATTTCAAAAGACTTCAAACTCCCGGATATGACCCTGTATGATGGCACCACGGACCCCAACCACCACCTCAGCAACTTCAGAAGTAAAATGTACCTCACTGACGCCCCAGATGCTGTTCGCTGCAAGGCTTTTCCAACAACTCTCACAAAGACAGCGATCCGATGGTTCGACAACCTACCCCCGAAGTCCATCTCAAGCTTTGATGACTTAGCTAAAAAATTCCTAGCCAGATTCTCCATTCAGAAAGATAAAGCCAAGCACGCCCCCAGTTTACTAGGGATCAAACAAGGAGATCGGGAGAGGCTCCGCAGCTACATGGAGAGATTCAACAAAACATGCATGGACATACAAAGTTTACCAACGGAGGCCGCCATCATGGGACTCATCAATGGCCTACGAGAGGGACCTTTCAGCCAATCCATATCAAAAAAATACCCAACCTCCTTAGACGAAGTGCAGGAACGGGCAGAAAAGTATATCAACATAGAGGAGAATGCTTGGTTAGGAGAAACCTCAAAATCGGGGGCCTTCTACCCAGACAAAGACAAGGAATCCAAAAGAAAAGAAGATCGACAAGGGGAGAAAATAAAAAAATACCATAACTACACCCCTCTCAGGACATCCCTGGTCGAGATATACAAAGAAGTCTGCCATACAGAAAAAATCCCCCCAGCACGGCCACTCAAAGGCAAAAGGGGAGGAGGAAACCAAAAGGAATATTGTGAATACCATCGAGTTCGAGGACACTCCACAAATGAATGCTTCGACCTAAAAAACATCATAGAAAAATTGGTGAGAGAAGGAAAATTAGATCGATTCCTGGTCAGCCGAGATGATGATCAAAGAAAGAGACGAAGGGATGAAGATACCGAACGAACAGAACGATCACTTCGGACACCAGAAAGACATGTCCACATGATACACGGCGGATTCACAGCAGGTGGAATCTCCAAATGCTCTCGCAAAAGATATCTCAAAGAAGTATATCATGTCGAAGGAGAGGAGAAAACACTCAACATTCCGGCAATTACATTCACTAAAGAAGATGCATCCGGCATCATCACAGGACACGATGATCCCATGGTTATCACCATCATATTGGCAAACGCCAACCTACACCGCACCTTAATAGACCAAGGGAGCTCTGCCGACATCTTATTCAAAACAGCCTTTGATAAGTTCGGCTTGGAAGAAAAAGAACTTAAAGCATATCCAAACAGCCTGTTTGGGCTAGGAGATACCCCGGTTCGACCACTCGGATACATACCACTACATACAACCTTTGGAAAAGGGGACCAATCCAGGACCCTTAAAATAGACTACATCGTAGTCGATGCAAGTTCAGCTTACAACGCTCTCATAGGACGGACAACACTCAACCAACTCGGCGCAATAGTCTCAACCCCACACCTATGTATGAAGTTCCCAACCCCAAAAGGGATAGCCACGATAAAAGTAGACCAAAAGACGGCACGTCGCTGTTATAACGAAAGCCTAAACCTCAGAGGCAAAGGAGAAGAGTTCCACACAATCGAGCTGGGCGGAGTTCATCGACGAGAAGAACTTCGTCCCCAGCCAGAAGGCGAGATAGAAAAGATTCAGATCTGGGACACCCTGAAAAAAACAATCAATATCGGCACAATCCTAAAAGGAGATTTAAAAGAATTACTAATACAATTCTTGCGAGACAACGTCGATATCTTCGCGTGGAAAGCCGCAGACATGCCAGGTATCGACCCTAAGCTAATGTGTCACAAGTTGGCGGTCTACCCAGGATCTCGACCGGTGCAGCAGAGATGAAGAAAACTTGGGCCAAAACGATCCAAAGCTGTGGACGAGCAAGTACAGGCACTACTGGAAGCCGGATTCATAAGAGAAGTCAAATACCCGCTATGGCTAGCCAACGTTGTCTTGGTGAAAAAATCAAATGGGAAGTGGCGAATGTGCACCGATTACACCGATCTCAACAAGGCTTGTCCAAAAGATCCATACCCACTCCCAAGTATTGACGCTCTAGTAGATGCTTCCTCCGGATACAAATATCTCTTGTTTATGGATGCATACTCAGGGTACAATCAAATCCCCATGTATCCACCAGATCAAGAAAAGACCTCGTTCCTAACACCGAAAGCAAACTACTGCTACATTGTGATGCCTTTCGGTCTCATGAACGCAGGAGCTACTTATCAAAGGCTAATGAATAAAGTTTCTCAGATCACATCGGAAAAATCATGGAAGTTTATGTGGACGACATGTTGATAAAGACACAAAGCGAAGATACATTATTATCCGACCTGACTCAAGTGTTTTACACTAAAAGGAAGCACAACATGCGGCTCAATCCCGCAAAATGCACCTTCGCAGTAGAAGCAGGCAAATTCTTAGGCTTCATGCTCACACAAAGGGGAATTGAAGCAAACCCAGAAAAATGTCAAGCCATACTCAACATGAAGAGCCCAACTTGTGTCAAAGAAGTACAACAACTCAACGGGAGGTTGACCGCCCTATCCCGATTCTTAGCAGGAGCTGCGATAAGATCTCTCCCCTTCTATGCTACTTTAAGAAAGGGAAAACAGTTCGAATGGACGACAGAATGTGAGCAAGCCTTCCAATACTTCAAGGAGTTCTTAGGACAGCCACCTATCCTATCTCGACCACGAGAAGGAGAACCGCTCATATTATACCTCGCAGTAGGGAGCCGGGCAATAGCCTCAGCACTAGTTAGAGAAGACGAACATGGGTAACAACCCGTCTACTTCATTAGCAAAGCGCTACAGGATCCGAGCTGAACTACCAGAAAATAGAAAAATTTGCCTATACCCTCATTCTAACATCTCGACGACTCCGCCCGTACTTCCAGGCTCACACCATTAAGGTTCGAACTAACCAGCCCAATTAAGGAATATTGCAGAAAATAGATCTGGCAGGCAGAATTCTACAATGGGCAGTCGAGTTGTCAGAATTTGACCTCCAATATGAAGCTCGGACGGCCATCAAATCACAGTATCTGGACGACTTTATCGCAGAATTCACAGATGCCCTGGAAACCCCCACAGAATGGAATCTTTACGTGGACGGTTCTTCAAATAAAACTGGAAGCGGCGCAGGCGTGATAATAGAAAGTGACCAAGGAACCCAAGTTGAGCTCTCCCTCAAGTTTGGGTTTCCGGTCTCAAACAACTAGGCAGAATATGAAGCATTATTAGCTGGTTTGAAGTTGGCTAAAGAGGTCGGAGCTCAAAAACTCAACATTTACAGTGATTCACAAGTGGTCACATCACAAATAATAGGGAGCTACCAAGCCAAAGATCCAACCATGAAAAAATATTTGGATAAAACCAAGGAACAGCTCGGACAAATCGGGGAGTATAAAATCTGCCACATACCCCGCGAACAAAATGCCCGAGCTGATGCACTCTCAAAACTAGCTAGCACCAAACCAGGGGGCAACAATAGGAGCCTCATCTAGGAAATGTTACAAAACCCGTCAATCTCGGAAGAAGAAAAATCATGACTATAACAAGTCAGGACCAAGGATGGATGACTCCCATAATCAACTACCTCAAAACAGGAACGTTCCCCACAGAAGAAAAGGAGGTAAAGAGGTTAAAAAGGGAGGCACAGTACTACACCATCATAAACAACATTCTGTACAAAAGAGGAATGTCAACACCTTTACTAAAATGCGTGCCGAACTCCAACACAAGGGAAGTGCTAGAAGAAATACACGGTGGCATCTGTGGCAATCATCTCGGAGCACGAGCTCTCGCAAAAAAAGTACTCCGGGCGGGATTTTATTGGCCAACTTTACAGAAAGAAGCTACAGAACTTGTAAAGACATGTCCACCATGTCAGAAACATGCCAACTTTCACATCGCCCCGCCAGAAGAGCTCATTAGCGTGACCTCGCTTTGGCCATTTGCAAAATGGGGACTCGATCTTCTCGGCCCCTTCCCACAGGGATCAAGACAAGTTAAATTCCTCATAGTATGGGTAGATTACTTTACAAAGTGGATCGAGGCAGAACCCCTAGCCAATGCCACCGCTCAGAGAAGCCGGAAATTCTTATATAGAAACATTGTCACAAGGTTCGGGGTTCCATATTCAATAACCACAGACAATGGCACTCAATTCACAGATGCATGCTTCAGAAAACTAGTGGCTGACTTGAATATAAAGCACCAGTACACCTCCGTTGAACATCCGCAAGCCAATGGACAGGCTGAAGCTGCTAACAAAGTCATATTGGCCGGATTAAAACGGAGATTACAAGACGCAAAGGGAGCCTGGGTGGAGGAGCTTCCACAAGTCCTATAGGCATATCGAACAACGCCACATTCCACCACGAAGGAATCCCCCTTCCTATTAGCATACGGAATTGAGGCAATGATTCCAATAGAGATTGAGGGAGGGTGGCCTAGAGTAGTTCACTACAATGAGGAAGCAAACTCCCAACTTCAGAGAGAAGAGCTCGACTTGTTACCCGAAATCCAAGAAAAAGCTCGGATTAGGGAAGAAGCTCTAAAGCGCCGAATGGGTTCCAGATATAATCAAAGGGTAGTGCCGAGAAGTTTTGCAGAGAATGATCTCATCCTAATCCGAAATGATATTGGAACAACTCGACCAGGAGAAGGAAAGCTGGCAGCAAACTGGAAAGGACCCTACTCAGTTGTAAAAATACTTGGAATGGGCTACTACAGACTGTCTGAACTCGATGGACGAGAGCTTCCTAGGTCATGGCATGCCTGCAACCTAAGAAGGTACTACAGTTAGAAAAGACAAAAGATCTCATCATTTGATGCACTCTTTTTCCTGAAAAAGGTTTTTTAATGAGGCACCATGATTGAGATCTAGGTCATGCCCTACTTAAAGGGATAAGAAAATTTCCACATGTATATATTTGCATTTTTTCTTTGAATAAAGTCTATTTAGATATTCTACAAAGAATCCAAGATGCATTAATCTGAAGTATTCATCGTCCGATTATAAAGCGACAGGTCGGCAAAAAGTGAAAAACAATTTCACTGCACGACCACGATAAAGATAAATCGTCCGATAAAGGTGAAAACGTGATTCACCCAAAGGACGATCTAAAGATGCCAACCACTTTCTATAAATCGGCAAAGATGAACACAGAGTAATGTAAGAAGTTATCGAAAGTGATCTAAAAAAGAACCTGATGAGGTCTTACGGATCGCTAAAATAATAACTTAAGGACTGGTCAAGCGAACCAAGTCAACCCAAGTTATAAGTAAACCCTGGAAAGAGGTCTGGCCAACCCTATTAAAGAGAATTACTTTAACTTAGAAGGGCCTAACATAACAAAGTTAGCCCAAAAACAAAAAGGTATACAAGTAGTCCCTGAAAGAGATCTGACAAAGATCCAAGAAAGAGGACTACAAAAAATAACTTAAAGGAGACCGACATAACCAAGTCGGACTCCTATCACTAAAAAGTTATACAAGTAGTCCCTGAAAGAGATCTGACAAAGATCCAAGAAAGAGGACTACAAAAAATAACTTAAACGAGACCGACATAACCAAGTCGGACTCCTGCCACTAAAAAGTTATCAAAGTAATCCCTGAAAGAGACCTGACAAAGGTCCTAGAAAGAGGATTACAAAAATAACATGGAAAGAGGTCGACCTAACAAAATTGATCTCCCACAAATAGGTTATAAAAGTAACCCCCGAAAGAGACCTGACAAAGGTCCAAGAAAGAGGATTACAGAAATAACTGAAAGGGGGACCAACGCAAAAGAACCACCAAGAAACAAGTTGGACCCATAAGTCACAACCTCAAAGGATCCAAGCTACAAAACAAAGCAAATCCGAGGAGGTTGAGATGCAAGATTTCAAACATCAGTAGAAAACTGAAAAGTTATCTCTATTACTCCACAAAAATTATAAGGCCCCGGAACAGCGGCCATCAACACCTGCTAAAGATAGCGAGCTACTTTTTGTTTATTTTGTTTTTCAAAATAAAACAAAGCAACTAGAAACCGTCAACAAAACAAACAAAGTTTTAAAAAGCCCACAAGCCGGGCCAACTACATAAATATTTAGAAAGAGATCAGCAAGCATCAGGAGCCTTCTGGGCATCATCAGGACAAGGAGAAGGAGGACGAGTCTGAATAGGCACGACATCTATAGTTCCATCCTCCCGGTTCAGAACTTGGCAATCCGAATCAGGTGCAACCGGAGGAACAGAAGAGGTCGACACTTTGGCAGAGGATACAGGAGGAGGATCAGCATCATCATCACCCTCGTCATCAGGGACAATCTTGCCATCTCTGACAACATTGTCTAAACTAAAAAGGGTGAGATCGGCCTCGGGAGCAATGACCCGAACTTGCTCCTTCAAGTTCTCGTAAGCAGCAGTCACGCTGCCGACAAGATGACCTTGGAGTTCAGAATAATCCTCCCGAGCACTGTCCAACTCCCCTCTCAGACGCATCACCTCCCGATAAGTTGTAACATAACTATCCTTATACATCAGGGCTGTGTCCTCGGCCAACCTCAAAGAAGCCGCCAGTGAAAGGGAACTCGCCTTCTCATTCTCTAGATCCTTCTCCAACTTGGTCACCTTTGATTCAAGTTCCTCCTTCAGCCCCTTCATCCGGTCGAACTCCTGCTTTGCCTCCTCCATAAAGGCTTTGGTGGCATGAAGAGGAAGATTCTGAGCAGTCCGATG
Organism: Arachis duranensis; assembly: GCF_000817695.3. NCBI lineage: Eukaryota > Viridiplantae > Streptophyta > Magnoliopsida > Fabales > Fabaceae > Arachis > Arachis duranensis. Next base: position 18,583,856 of record NC_029781.3, read on the forward strand.
TATAGCAGCCGACATGAACGCCATTTGTATATGATTTCGGGCCATAAATTCCAAATGGTGGAGGATAGACACATCATCCATCGAAAGGAAACCATAGGGAGCAATTTGCTGATCCACAAATTCAATGGCATTAAAATCAGGAGCATTGAGGTCAAAAGGCTCAGCAGTCTTTTGTTTTTTATTGGGAGGAGCACCAGAAGGAACAGCAGAGGTAGGATGAGGATCCACCAAGTGGACCCGAGGTGTTGAGATCACCTTCTTCACTCCGGGGGAACTCGGCACTGATGGCTTCTCGCGCACTTGGGAGGACCCCTCCCCAGCCGCCTTGGCAGCAATGTTTCTGGCAGCAGTAGCCTTCTGCGCCCTCTTAAAAGCTCTCATAGATTCGTTATTCTTCATTGCCTCTGCAAATAAAACAGAAAGTTAAGCTACAAATCGGACAAGTTGGAAAGGAAAGCTACAAGCAACATAAACAGAATAAAAAGGGAAACACAAAATACCCAGCTCAGTTTGAAGAAGAGAGGGATTGGTTAGAAATTTCTTTGTGTCGAGATGGGGAGGTTGCCCTCAGTGTTCTTCCAAGACAGTCACAAAGGCTTGCTCAGCCTCATCCAACATCTCCCACGTATATCGGGACATCCTCACCTCTTTCTGCCATTCCAAGGGAAAAGAAGGCTCGTCGTTTTCGTCCAAAAAAAAGGGGCGAGCTCCTTCAACAGCTCGGACCTTGAAAAAGTAGTTTTTAAAATCACGAAAGGATTCGTCAAACATGGAAAAAACCTTCTTTCCCTGGGTAGAGCGAAAGGAGACCCAAGCCGCCTTATTTTTTGCCACTCCAGGCTTAGTCAAGACAAACAGATAGAAAAAGAGAGATTGGGAAGCAGGGATACCAAAACCATTGCACAACAATTGAAAAATCTTTATGAAACCCCAGGAATTAGGGTGAAGTTGAGAAGGGGCAACATTACAAGACCATAACAGGTCAGTTTCAAATTGAGTAAAAGGAAGGGTAATGCCCAGCGGACCAAAGAAAAAGTCATAAACATAGAAGAAAGGGCGATCGTCAACAACCCGAGTAGAGAAGCAGACTCTCTCTTCGGAGGAGGGAGGGACAAGTTCATAGTTCTTGTCATCACCTGGATTACTACAGACCCTATGAAACTGCCTAAGCTGCGCGCAAAACTCGGAATCAACCAAGGAGACACACATAAGGACCATTGAGTCCACCCAATCAGCCATGCCCTCAGGAATCTGGGAAGGCATCTCTACAACGTTATTGCGAGAAGACATGAGGCCAACTAAATCCTACAATAAGAAAAGAAGAGTGGATTACTAAAAAAGCATCTCGGACAAGGGGCAAAAACAACTCGACGGACGAACAAAAAAAAGGAAAACCCCAAGATTCAAACCAAAATCTTGGGACATCCTTTGGAGGCAATAGCAAAGCAAGGATTCAAGAAATTTCTACAACTTACGCCCCGGCACTCATCAGAAAGAAAACAAAGTCCTAAAAGAAACAAAGGAAGTAAAAACAAAGACACAAAGTCACCACCTTCCTACAGTCTACCGGCAAAAAGCATTATCAAACATCAAAAATTCCAAGCAGAAAATCACCAAAGATGCAAACTTTTTCAAAGATCAAACAAAAAATCATCATCAAAGGTGCAACCAGAAGCAGCGACAACATGCAAAGGCCCTAAGAAAAGATTCAAAAGACTCGCACCAAAAGACGAAGAAATTCCAGAACACACAAACAATTAGACATGGTAAAAACAGAAAGATCCCAACTTTCTCTGAGCAAAATTCAAACTTTCTACCGACAAATAAAGGGAACAGAGGAAGAAAAATTGAACCTGGAGAAATAGAAGAAAAACCTCGAAGTGGAAGAATGCAAAGACAGAAGGAGAAAATCTGGAATCACCCCTCTTCCGAAAACGTAGTAGCAGAGCAGGCGTCGTAAAGAAGAAACTACAAACTCTGGGCAAGAAACAGAAAGTGAGAGAGTAAAGGGAGAAGTTACGAAAAAGAGCAAAGAAGAGAAACCGTTTTTGAGAAAATCAAAATAAAAGCCAAAAAGAAAAAATGGGGCAACTAATACCAATTAATGAAGGTATTAAACCCCCTACGTTCCCAAGAACAAAGCGCTGGTATAAAAGCGCGCACTTTTAGAGGAAAATGTTCTACATTCAAAAATCTACAAAAGAAGAAATCGACAAAATGCTTAAACTCGGTTTCACTAAAAAGGACCAACGTCAAAAGACTCAACCTCAAACAAGAAAACCGAGCTCAAGCAGGGGCACTGTTCATACCCTGAGTCGAGCTTACCGACCCGGGATGTTTAGCGACAAAGCGACCGACCTCTTTAGGTCAGACTATTCGACCTCTTCTCAAAGAGCTCGACCAAATCAACAGGAAAGCCCAATAAAGGGCCCAAATAGAGGAACACGACCTAAATCCAGAGGCAATCCTAGCCTACAGAGATAAAGGCGGTTCCGTTGAAGATAAGCTGACCTCACCCAAAGATAAGATAAGATAAGATAACTAACTTATCTTATCTAGAAAGGTCACTTCTCACCATTATAAATACACTAGAGCACCCAGGTATAACTCATACTCTGATTCTACTCAATACTTGCTTAATACCCATGCTAACTTAAGCATCAGAGTCCCTTGCAGGTACCCCCCACCCTTCGGTGATAAAGGATCAGCAGCACTTTCAGTTTCACAAGTCGGACACACCAGCTCCGGCCGCCATTCACCTGCTAGACACGTTGGCTCCGACCAACACAGAAGATCTCATCCGAGATCGACCTACAGTTTCAGGTAACCCCCGGAACAATAACTAACTTTAGTAACTAATTTTAGTATACCATGAAACATAACTCGACAATTTTTATATAGTAAAGCTTCTAAGACTATATAATCAAATAGATTTCTAAAAGATTGTGTGTGAAACGGTTTTATCTTAAAAAAATTATTATATTTAAATTTTACAAAAATAAAATATATAAATTTTAGTTTAATTAGATTGATTATTTTTATTTAAACATATAATTTTTTAAAATATGAGAAAAAATTATATATCTTATTTTTATAAAATTTAAAAATTTTAATATAATAAAATTTTTTTAAGATGCAAATTTTTTTATGAATATGTTTGAATGGTCATGAATTTCTTACTCCTACATTTTTGTAGGAGTACCATTAACCTGCATTAAAATAATTACAAAATATACCTCTTTTTTGTAAAAATTACTAATTGTATTTTGATCCCTCCAATTATTAGTTTTTTAATTTTGTTCATTTTTCTTTCATTCTCACATTAGAAACATTTAGAGAAGAGAAGAGAAAGTCTGCTAGGATTTTCATACAATTTTAATTCTTGCATTTCTCATTTCCTCTTCCTCTGCTGCAAATCTCATTAGCATATCCTCGCCGCCGCAACACACCTCTGTTGCCACCGCAACCTGCCGCCGCCGCACGCAACTTGTCGTGGCCGCCGCGCACCTGCTAGTGCCGCCGCGCAAGACGCTTCTGTCTCCGTCGCGCAAGACGCTGCTTCAACGCTTGGAGGTTAGTTAATCATTATGCCTTTTCAATTCATGGATCCCTTTTCTTCATCTCCCTCTGTCATTAAAAAACCTAAATGTGTGTTTATTGGTTATGACTCTCAATATAAAGGATGAAGGATACAAGTGTTTATCTTTTAATAACAAAATTTATTTCTAGAAATGTGTTCGATGAAAATTGCTTTCTATATTCTGAATTAGTTTCCTAGCATCAAATTGATTCCTGCATTAAAATCTGCCGCAACCTGCGCCCGCCGCCGCGCAACCTGCCGCATTTTTTTCAATTGTTAAGAAATTTAATTATGCTTGCAATAAAAACTTAGAAATCTATTCAGTATTTTCACTGAAAATAATTTTATTTGTATATGTATCTGGTCACTACCTCTATGGTACTAAACAGAGCAGAACTATCTAATCTAGTGTAGTAGATGTAGATCAACTCAAACTTTTATGAACAGAATAGAAAAGAAAGTTGGGGAAGGACGTGAAGTGCCATCAACGTCTGTGTATGTGTTGTGGCCAATGGCAGTGAAGGGTGTCTTTTGGATGCTTGCTTTTCTAGCTGCATAAACGGGCAATTATTGGAGAAAGAGAACTATTATGCGTGACAATGTAAAATTGACCTCACCATTGTTTTATATTATTCATTCAACTTAGCCCAGTATTCTTATTAGCACTTTGATCTCACTCAAAACATGAAGAAAAGGGTTGTTACTTGCTATAAAGCTTAAAGCAGAAAAGTAACAGGTGGTGTTAATGTAATGATGGAATAAAATCTTTTTTCTCTATAGTATAATTGATCTCACCATTGTTTTATATTATTCATTCAACTTGGCCCAGTTCCAAGAAAGTTACCTTACTTTCATTAGATGTAGTAGTAAATATGGATTCACACCCGTAAGACCAATCACTTTGTATCCAGGAACACATGAGCACTTTCTTCCCTTTTTAAGATCAAATCTGCAAACACTATTAGCGCCTGAGTGGGAAAGAGGGGCTAGTTGTTATTTTTTTAATTTTTAATTCTTGATAGTTAATTATATATAAGTAGAGAAGGTGGATGGCATGTATGTTGCGCAACTTGAAAAGATTGCCTAATTATCCAAAGTGAATGCAGTGAAGGGCTAGGGAAGGGGGCTACAATCAATCAACTCAAAGAAAGCAGTGTGTTTAAAATGGGGTCATTTCATCGAAGGGTATATCTAATCTTGCGAGCAATCTGTTTCTATGGATTGAGGTGGCAGCCAAGCAAACTTTGCGGGGTTCTCAAAGGGGAAACAATGTGTTCTTCGGTGGCCGCGAACGGTGGGAAATTTGTGACATGGGATCAGAAATATAGACAGATTGATAGATAGAGGATATATACTCTTTAATATTTTTTTGTCCTTTGCACCCACCGCATGCATAGCTAGCATTGCCAACTGTTCTTGTCTTTTTGTTTTTACTCTTATAGTTTCACCATTAGATTTTGGATTCACGCTTCTTCATTTTCCCTTAATACAATAAATGAAACTCGTGTCCAATTCCATGATTTCTAAGATTGACACTATTGGATTGATTTCAATTTTAAAAGATTGTGATTTGTGATGGCTGGTACTCGGTGTGCAGACGATATCAAGTTCAATGGTTCTACTTCTACCGTTACTATTTGGTCTCTATTTTAAAATTATTTTTCTTATCATGTTTGGTAATTTATATACAAACTTAAGTTTCATTTTGAATTATGTATTGGTGTTTAGGAAGTTATGGGTCATGAATTTTCTAATGAAGGGGTTAATAGTGAGCATACATCATATGATCAGTATGTGCAAGAGGAAGAAAAACATGAGGAAGTTGACGTAGATTATATGAATGAGGATGACACAAATGTGAAATCAATGTTCGATTATCACGGCTTCGATGAATGGTATAACATTGACTCACTCGAAGACATTGGGATGATTGAATTTTGGAACATCAGGAAAGAAGATGTATGTCATTTTCACTTTTCTGATGTCAACATTGCATTTGAGTTCTACAATAGATATGCAAGGACAAGAGGCTTTAGTGCTCGAAAGAACAGGACTAGGAAGAGTCGTGCGGGCGTACTTAAGTTGAAGAATTTTATATGTCATCGTGAAGGATTTAGACCGCAAAATAATTACGGCATTGGAAACTTTAAGAGAAAACCTACACCCGAGACAAGGTGTGGCTGCAGTGCAATGATAGAGATTCGTGTAGATGCACCTAGTGGTCGTTGGTTTATTTCTTATTTTTTTGATGAACACAATCATCCATTTTTGGATCCTCGGTTGACTGGATTGCTCCCTGGCATAGATTCATGTCCGAGGCTGAAGTATCTAGAAGATCAAACAAAATACCTGGTGATGCATATGCAGTGGTGCACGAAATTGTGATCACTACTTTTCACACTCAAATAATCCCCGGTGATGAAACCAAAAACTTGGTGTTCAATACCATGGCATAAACACAACTTCGCACAACTAACCAGCAAGTGTACTGGGTCGTCCAAGTAATAAACCTTACGCGAGTAAGGGTCGATCCCACAGAGATTGTTGGTATGAAGCAAGCTATGGTCACCTTGTAAATCTTAGTCAGGCAAACTCAAATGGATATGGGTGATATATGAATAAAACATAAAGATAAAGATAGAGATACTTATGTAATTCATTGGTGGGAATTTCAGATAAGCGTATGGAGATGGTGTGTTCCTTCCGTCTCTCTGCTTTCCTACTGTCTTCATCCAATCCTTCTTACTCCTTTCCATGGCAAGCTTATGCAAGGGTTTCACCGTTGTCAGTGGCTACCTCCCATCCTCTCAGTGGAAATGTTCAACACACCCTGTCACGGCACAGCTATCCATCTGTCGGTTCTCAATCACGCCGGAATAGAATCCAGTGATTCTTTTGCGTCTGTCACTAACGCCCCGCCCTCAGGAGTTTGAAGCACGTCACAGTCATTCAATCATTGAATCCTACTCAGAATACCACAGACAAGGTTAGACCTTCTGGATTCTCTTGAATGCCGCCATCAGTTCTAGCCTATACCACGAAGACTCTGATCTCACGGAATGGCTGGCTCGGTTGTCAGGCGAGCGCTCGGTTGTCAGGCGATCAACCAT
>NC_029781.3:18590713-18591534 GCF_000817695.3 Arachis duranensis
GGTTGAAGAACAAGTTATATCTTAGAACAAGAACAAGCGGAATTGAATAGAAGAACAATAGTAATTGCATTAATACTCGAGGTACAACAGAGCTCCACACCTTAATCTATGGTGTGTAGAAACTCCACCGTTGAAAATACATAAGTGATAGTGTGATCATTGGCCTCGGCCCCAGAGAGGGAACCAGAAAAACCAAGATGAAAATACAATAGTAAAAGGTCCTACTTATAGAGAACTAGTAGCCTAGGGTTTACAGAGATGAGTAAATGACATATAGAGAACTAGTAGCTTGGGGTGTACAGAGATGAGTAAAAGACATAAAAATCCACTTCTGGGCCCACTTGGTGTGTGCTTGGGCTGAGCAATGAAGCATTTTCGTGTAGAGACTCTTCTTGGAGTTAAACGCTAGCTTTTATGCCAGTTTGGGCGTTTAACTCCCACTTTTGTGCCAGTTCCGGCGTTTAACGCTGGAATTCCTAAGGGTGACTTTGTACGCCGGTTTGGGCCATCAAATCTTGGGCAAACTATGGACTATCATATATTGCTGGAAAGCCCAGGATATCTACTTTCCAACGCCGTTGAGAGCGCGCCAATTGGGCTTCTGTAGCTCCAGAAAATCCGCTTCGAGTGCAGGGAGGTCAGAATCCAACAGCATCTGCAGTTCTTTTTGGTCTCTGAATCAAATTTTTGCTCAGGTCCCTCAATTTCAGCCAGAAAATACCTGAAATCACAGAAAAACACACAAACTCATAGTAAAGTCCAGAAAAGTGAATTTTAACTAAAAACTAATAAAAATATACTAAAAACTAACTAGATCATAC
>NC_029781.3:18594542-18595192 GCF_000817695.3 Arachis duranensis
CTTCTTGAAGGTCATGCTGCCTATGGTACAAGGTATTGAAAACTTCCCAGGGTCCTGTCTCTTTTGAGGCAGTTTCTGCCTAGACAAGTCATCCAGTTCTTTGGTGAGCAAAGGGGGTTCATCCTCTCAAGTTTCATTTCCAAATAACTTGTCATTCAGCTTCATGATTGCTCCAAGGTATTTAGCAACTTGCTCTTCAGTAACATACTCATCCTCTTCAGAGGAAGAATACTCATCAGAGCTCATGAATGGCAGAAGTAAGTTCAATGGAATCTCTATGGTCTCATTTTAAGCCTCAGATTCCCATGGTTCCTCATTGGGGAACTCATTGGAGGTCAGTGGACGTCCATTGAGGTCTTCCTCAGTGGCGTTCACTACCTCTTCTTCCTCCCAAAATTCGGCCATGTTGATGGCTTTGCACTCTCCTTTTGGATTTTCTTCTGTATTGCTTGGGAGAGTACTAGGAGGGAGTTCAGTAATTTTCTTGCTCAGCTGACCCACTTGTGCCTCCAAATCTCTAATGGAGGATCTTGTTTCAGTCATGAAACTTTGAGTGGTTTTGATCAGATCAGAGACCATGGTTGCTAAGTCAGAGGTATTCTGCTTAGAACTCTCTGTCTGTTGCTGAGAAGATGATGGAAAAGGCTTGC
>NC_029781.3:18595478-18595818 GCF_000817695.3 Arachis duranensis
TTTGTTGAGTCAATATTTTGTTTTGAGCCAATATGGCATTCAGAGTGTCAATCTCAAGAACTCCTTTCTTCTGACTAGTCCCATTGTTTACAGGATTCCTTTCAGAAGTGTACATGAATTGGTTATTTCTAACCATTTCAATGAGTTCTTGAGCTTCTGCAGGTGTCTTCTTCAGATGAAGAGATCCTCCAGCAGAGCTGTCCAATGACATCTTGGACAGTTCAGACAGACCATCATAGAAGATACCTATAATGCTCCATTCAGAAAGCATGTCAGAAGGACACTTTCTGATCAATTGTTTGTATCTTTCCCAAGCTTCATAGAGGGATTCACCTTCCTT
>NC_029781.3:18595976-18596759 GCF_000817695.3 Arachis duranensis
AGAGTCCAACCATGTTCTAGCTCTGTCTCTTACAGCAAAAGGGAATAGCATAAGTCTGTAGACCTCAGGGTCAACCCCATTAGTCTTGACAGTGTCACAGATTTGCAAGAACTCAGCTAAAAACTGATGAGGATCTTCTAATGGAAGTCCATGGAATTTGCAATTCTGTTGCATTAGAGAAACTAATTGAGGCTTAAGCTCAAAGTTGTTTGCTCCAATGGTAGGGATAGAGATGCTTCTCCCATAGAAGTCGGGAGTAGGTGCAGTAAAGTCACCCAGCACCTTCCTTGCATTGTTGGCATTGTTGTTGTTTTCGGCTGCCATGGGTTCTTCTTCTTTGAAGATTTCTGTTAGGTCTTCTACAGAGAGTTGTGCCTTGGCTTCTCTTAGTTTTCGCTTCAAGGTCCTTTCAGGTTCAGGGTCAGCCCCAACAAGAATGCTTTTGTCTTTGCTCTTGCTCATAAGAAAGAGAAGAGAACAAGGAAATATGGAATCCTCTATGTCACAGTATAGAGATTCCTTGAGGTGTCAGAGGAAAAGAAAATGGAAGGCAGAAGTAGAAATTTCGAACTTGTCAAAGAAGATGGAGTTTGAATTTTGCATCAAGGAATAGTGTTAGTCCATAAATAGAAGGATGTGAGAAGAAGGGAAGCAATTTTCAAAAATTAAGTAAAAGATTTTGAAAACATTTTGAAAAACACTTAATTGATTTTCAAAAACCAAGAGTGGAAAAGAAATCAAGTGATTTTTGAAAAAGATTTTGAAATTAGAAATCAAAAAGAT
>NC_029781.3:18597329-18597898 GCF_000817695.3 Arachis duranensis
TAAAGATCAGAGCAAGAAATCATCAAGAACAACTTGAAGATTAATGAAGACACATGCATGAGTGCAAGAAGAACAAAAACATGCAATTGACACCAAACTTAAAATGAGACTCTGGACTCAAAAATATTTTTGGATTTTATGATTTTGTAAATTTTTTTGTGCTTTTTTTCGAAAATAAAGTGGAAAAAGGTATCAAAATTCTTAATGAGAATTCCAGGAATCATGCAATGTTAGTCTAAAGCTTCAGTCTAAAGAAATTAGACATTGCTAGCCAAGCTTCAGCAGAACATTGCATTCAAGAGCTAAATTGATGAAGATCAATCAGCTTTGGTGATGAAAAGAACATCACCTTGAAACACTAGAATTCATTCTTAAGAACTCTGAAGAAAAAAAATACCTAATCTAAGCAACAAGATGAACCGTCAGTTGTCCAAACTCAACAATCCCCGGCAACGGCGCCAAAAACTTGGTGCTGTTGCCGGATCAGAAATTTGGCACTGATGTTACCGGACCAAAAGCTTGCCGAAATACTCGAACAATCCCCGGCAACGGCGCCAAAAACTTGGTGC
>NC_029781.3:18598428-18598710 GCF_000817695.3 Arachis duranensis
GCCGCCATCAGTTCTAGCCTATACCACGAAGACTCTGATCTCACGGAATGGCTGTCTCGTTTGTCAGGCGAGCACTCAGTTGTCAGGCGATCAACCATGCATCGTGTATCAGGAATCCAAGAGATATTCACCCAATCGAAGGTAGAACGGAGGTGGTTGTCAGTCACACGTTCATAGGTGAGAATGATGATGAGTGTTACGGGTCATCACATTCATCAAGTTGAAGAACAAGTGATATCTTAGAACAAGAACAAGCGGAATTGAATAGAAGAACAATAGTAA
>NC_029781.3:18598894-18604922 GCF_000817695.3 Arachis duranensis
TCTTGGAGTTAAACGCCAGCTTTTATGCCAGTTTGGGCGTTTAACTCCCACTTTTGTGCCAGTTCCGGCGTTTAACGCTGGAATTCCTAAGGGTGACTTTGTACGCCGGTTTGGGCCATAAAATCTTGGGCAAAGTATGGACTATCATATATTGCTGGAAAGCCCAGGATGTCTACTTTCCAACGCCGTTGAGAGCGCGCCAATTGGGCTTCTGTAGCTCCAGAAAATCCGGTTCGAGTGCAGGGAGGTCAGAATCCAACAGCATCTGCAGTCCTTTTTGGTCTCTGAATCAGATTTTTGCTCAGGTCCCTCAATTTCAGCCAGAAAATACCTGAAATCACAGAAAAATACACAAACTCATAGTAACGTCCAGAAAAGTGAATTTTAACTAGAAACTAATAAAAATATACTAAAAACTAACTAGATCATACCAAAAACATACTAAAAACAATGCCAAAAAGCGTACAAATTATCCGCTCATCATGCAGCTTTGAAGTATTTAGAAGATCAAGCAACAAATGACCCTTCTTTCTATTTTAATCATCACATGGATGCCAATGATACTTTGCACAATTTATTCTGGTGCGATGGTCTCAGTAGGGCAGACTACTCATTATTTGGCGATGTGCTGGCTTTTGATACTACCTATAAGAGGAATAAATATATGTGTCCACTGGTGGTATTTTCTGGTGTCAAACATCACAATCAAACAATTATCTTTGCTGCTGCTTTAATTTGCGATGAGAAAAAAGACACATATAGGTGGTTGTTACAACAACTGAAGGTGGCAATGAATGGGAGAGCACCTATTTTGGTGATCACGGTTGGTGATCTATCAATGAAGTTCGCCATTGAGAAAGAGTTTCCAATGCACATAATAGATTATGTGCATGGCATCTGATTCGCAATGCAACAAGTAACATTGGCAAGCCCCAATTTACCTCCATGTTTAAAAAGTGTATGCTAGGCGACTATGAAATTGATGTATTTTGTCAAAAGTGATTTGAAATGGTTGAGGGATTTGGTGTCGAAAACAAGACTTGGGTCCTAGATATGTATAAAAAGAGACATTCATGGGCAACTGCACATATAAGAGGGAAGTTTTTTGCTGGTTTTCGGGCTATTTCTCGGTGCGAGGGATTAAACTCAATCATTGCAAAGTATGTCAACTCAAGGTACAATCTGGTTGAGTTCATTCAACACTTTAATCGTTGTGTCGACCATATAAGGTGGAAAGAGGTCCAGGATGACCTCGCATCTGTGAATGGGAGACCCACTATGCAAACATGTTTTCAACAGTTAGAGAGGAGTGCTGCCAATGTTTACACCCTATCAATATTTCATATGTTCCAACCAATCCTTGTACGGGCTGCATCAATGAAGGTAATAAATATAAGGTAAATTGGCTCTTATGTGATTTACTCTGTCGGTTTAGACCAAACGCCAAATAAGATGTGGCGTGTATTCTGTTGTGACATTGAGTTGGAATTCAATTGTTCATGTATGAGAATAGAATCATTTGGCATACCTTGTGAACACATAGTTTGCGTCTTGGTGCATGAAGATATAGAGGAGTTGCCAAGGTCATTAGTCTTGCCTCGGTGGACCAAGACTGCCAAAGTAGGTTTGCAAAATGCGGTCGAACTTCATTGGGATTCTTTGATGCTAAGTCAATACGGTTGTTTGATGGATTGGTTTAGACAACTAGCCAACTTTGCTTGCTGAGATAACGAGAGATTTATCTTTACACGGGAAATGGATATGAATTTGTTGAAATAATTTAAGGAGGAAGATGCTGCACAAAAAGAGTTGGTCAATGATGTAGATAGTGTAAGAGATGATGTGCAAGTGAATACTTCTAGAGCTGGGCGTGCAACCAATGATCTGGGACATAGCATGCTGGTGCACGAAATTGTGATCTCAATGGCGCCAACAACTTGGTACACACAATTGTAATCTCAACTCTTTCTCAGAACTTCGCACAACTAACCAGCAAGTGCACTGAGTCGTCCAAGTAATAAACCTTACGTGAGTAAGAGTCGATCCCACGGAGATTATCAGCTTGAAGCAAACTATGGTCATCTTGTAAATCTCAGTCAGGTGGATTCAAATGGTTATGGAGTTTTAATAATTAAAAGATAAATAAATATAAAATAAAGATAGAGATACTTATGTAATTTATTGGTGGGAATTTCAGATAAGCGTATAGAGATGCGTTGTTCCTTCTGAATCTCTGCTTTCCTATTGCCTTCATCCAATCCTTCATATTCCTTTCTATGGTAAGCTGTATATTGGGTGTCACCGTTGTCAATGGCTACTTCCCATCCTCTCAGTAAAAATGGTCCTCTACGATTTCTGTACGGCTAATCAACTGTCGGATTTCTCGTCTCGGATGAAAAATACCATGCACAGATATCGTATGGCTAATTAGCCATTGGTTCTTGATCGTGTAGGAATAGAATTTACTATCCTTTTGCGTCTGTCACTACGCCCTACAGTCATGATTTTGAAGCTCGTCACAGTCATCCCATCCCAGATCCTACTCAGAATACCACAGACAAGATTTAGACTTTCTGGATCTCAGGAATGCTGCCAATAGATTCTAGCCTATACCATGAAGATTCTAATCTCGGATTCAGATGCCCCATTTTCAGAGGGGAGTCGATGTGAATCGTTGATTAGAAACCCAAGAGATATACATTCAAGCTTGTTTTCATGTAGAACAAAGGTGGTTGTCAATCACGCGTTCATAAGTGAAAATGGTTATGAGTGTCATATAATCATCCCATTCATCATGTTCTTGTGTGCGAATGGATATCTTAGAACAAGAATAAGCATGAACTGAAAAGAAAATAGTAGTACTTTGCATTAATACTCGAGGAACAGCAGAGCTTCACACCTTAATCTATTGTGTGTAGAAACTCCACCATTGAAAATACATAAGTGATAATGGTTTAGCCAAGGCCATGATGCTAGCCCCCCAAAACGTGATCAAGAGATCAAAAGATGATCAAAAGATATTCCAAAGATGTTCCAAAGATGTGAGTACAATAGTAAAAAGTTCTATTTATACTAAACTAGTTACAAGGGTTACAGAAATAAGTAAATGATGCAGAAATCCACTTCCAAGCCCACTTGGTGTGTGCTTGGGCTGAACATTGAAGCTTTCGTGTGTAGAGACTTTTCTTGGAGTTAAACGCCAGTTTGCAGCCTGTTTTGGGCGTTTAACTCTAGCTTGTAACCTGTTTCTGGCGTTTAACGCCAGAATAAGGCATGAAGTTGGCGTTTGAACGCCAGTTTGCTGGAAAGCTCTGGATGTCTACTTTCCAACGCAATTGAGAATTCTCCATTTGGGTTTCTGTAGCTCCATAAAATCCATTTTGAGTGTAGGGAGGTAAGAATTCAACAGTATCAGCAGTCCTTTTTCAGCCTCTGAATCAAATTTTTGCTCAGGTTCCTCAATTTCAGCCAGAAAATACCTGAAATCACAGAAAAATACACAAACTCATAGTAAAGTACAGAAATGTGAATTTTGCTTAAAAACTAATAAAAATATACTAAAAAGTAGCTAGATCCTACTAAAAACTATCTAAAAACAATGCCAAAAAGCGTATAAATTATCCGCTCATCACAATACCAAACTTAAATTGTTGCTTGTCCCCAAGCAACTGAAAATCAAATAGGATAAAAAGAAGAGAATATACAATGAATCTTACAATATCAGTGAAATTTAGTCTCAATTAGATGAGTGGGGCTAGTAGCTTTTTGCTTCTGAATAGTTTTGGCATATCACTTTATCCTTTGAAATTCAGAATGATTGGCATCTATAGGAATTCAGAATTTAGATAGTGTTATTGATTCTCCTAGTTCAGTATGTTGATTCTTGAACACAGCTACTTTATGAGTCTTGGCCGTGACCCTAAGCACATTTTTTTCCAGTATTACCACCGAATACATAAATGCCACAGACACATAACTGGGTGAACCTTTTCAGATTGTGACTCAACTTTGCTAAAGTCCCCAGTTACAGGTGTCCAGAGTTCTTAAGCACACTCTTTTTGCTTTGGATCACGACTTTAACCACTCAGTCTCAAGCTTTTTACTTGGACCTTCATGACACAAGCACATGGTTAGGGACAGCTTGATTTAGCCGCTTAGGCCTGGATTTTATTTCCTTGGGCCCTCCTATCCATTAATGCTCAAAACCTTGGATCCTTTTTACCCTTGCCTTTTGGTTTAAAGGGCTACTGCCTTTTTTTGCTTGATTTTTCTTTTTCTTTCTCTTTTTTTTTTGCTACTTTTTTTTTCATTGCTTTTTCTTGCTTCAAAAATCAATTTCATGATTTTTCAGATTATCAATAACATTTTTCTTTGTTCATCATTCTTTCAAGAGCCAACAATTTTAACATTCATAAACTTCACTATAAAAAATACGCACTGTTCAAGCATTCATTTAGAAAAACAAAAAGTATTGCCACCACATAAAAATAATTAAACTAATTTCAAGATAAAATTTGAAATTCAAGTACTTCTTGTTCTTTTGTAATTAGGCACATTTTTCATTTAAGAGAGGTGAAGGATTCATGGAATTATTCATAGCTTTAAGACATAGACACTAGACATAATGATCATGTAATGAAGACACAAACATAGATAGCACATAAAGCATAAAAATCGAAAAACAGAAAAAATAAGAACAAGGAAATCAAAGAACGGGTCCACCTTAGTGATGGCGGCTAGTTCTTTCTCTTGAAGATCCAATGGAACGCCTAAGCTCCTCTATGTCTCTTCCTTGCCTTTGTTGCTCCTCCCTCATAGCTCTTTGATCTTCTCTAATCTCATGGAGAATGATGGAGTGCTCTTGGTGCTCCACCCTTAGTTGGTCCATGTTGTAACTCAAGCCTTCCAGCAAAGAGGTGTTGAGTTGCTCCCAATAGTTGTGTGGAGGAAAATGCATCCCTTGAGGCATCTCAAGGATTTCATGAGGAATTTTCTCATGCTCTTGTGGAGGTCCATGAGTGATCTCTCTTGTTTGCTCCATCCTTTTCTTAGTGATGGACTTGTCTTCTTCAATGAGGATGTCTCCCTCTATGTCAATCCCAGCCAAATTGCATAGGTGACAAATGAGATGAGAAAAGGCTAACCTTACGAAAGTGGAGGACTTGTCAGCCACCTTGTAGAGTTCTAGAGGTATGATCTCATGAACTTCCACTTCCTCCCCAGTCATGATACTATAGATCATGATGGCCCGATCCACAGTCACTTCAGATTGGTTTCTAGTAGGAATGATGGAGCATTGGATGAACTGCAACCATCCTCTAGCCACAGGCTTAAGGTCCAGTCTTCTCAATTGAACCGGATTGCCTCTTGAGTCTCTTTTCCATTGAGCTCCTTCCATACATATGTCCATGAGGACTTGGTCCAACCTTTGATCAAAGTTGACCCTTCTAGTGTAGGGGCGTGCATTTTCTTGCATCATTGGCTAGTGGAATGCCAACCTTACATTTTTCGGACTGAAATCTAAGTATTTTCCCCGAACCATTGTAAGCCAATTCTTTGGGTTCAGGTTCATACTTTGATCATGGTTCCTAGTGATCCATGCATTGGCATAGAACTCTTGAACCATTAAGATTCTGACTTGTTGAATGGGGTTGGTGAGAACTTCTCAACCACTTCTTTGGATCTCATGTCGAATCTCTGGATACTCATTTTTCTTGAGCATGAAAGGGACCTCAGAGATCACCTTTTTCTTGGCCACAACTTCATAGAAGTGGTCTTGATAGACCTTTGAGATGAATCTCTCCATCTCTCATGACTTAGAGGTGGAAGTTTTTGCCTTCCCTTTCCTCTTTCTTGAGGTTTCTCCAGCCTTAGTGCCATAAATGGTTATGAAAAAATAAAAAGCAATGCTTTTACCACACCAAACTTAAAAGGTTTGCTCGTCCTCGAGCAAAAGAAAAAAGAAAGAAGGGGGAGAAGAAGAAAATAGAGGAGATGGAGGGAGATATAGGTTCGGCCAGGGGGTAAG
>NC_029781.3:18605048-18629365 GCF_000817695.3 Arachis duranensis
GGAGGAAAAATGTTTGAATTTGAAAGTGAGGTAGGTGGGGTTTTTGGGGAAGAGATATGGAGGTGATTGGTGAAGAGAATATAGGAAAGAGGATAGGATTTGATTGGTGAGTGGTGTTTTGGGTGGAGTGTCATAGAGATGTGTGAGGGGGAGAGAGAGAAAGGTGGGGTAGGTGGGGATCTTGTGGGGTCCACAGATCCTGAGGGGCCAAGGATTTCTCATCCCTGCTCCTTTTAGGTGTGCAAAATGGCCCTATTTTGCAATCCTGATGTTTAACACCAGACTGCTGTTTGTTTCTGGTGTTAAACGCCAGCTTTTATTCCTTTCCTGGTGTTAAACGCCAAGCTGCAACCTGTTTCTGCGGTTTAATGCCAGTTTGTTGCTTCTTTCTGGCATTTAACGCCAGTCTGGTGCTTCTTTCTGGCGTTTAACGCCCAAAATGGTACTAGACTGGGCGTTAAACACCCATTCTGCTACCATTACTGGCGTTTAAACGTTAGTAAATTTCTCCTCCAGGGTGTGCTATTTTTAATGCTATTTTTTATTTTTCTTTAATTTTTGCAGTAGTTTTTGTGACTCCACATGATCATCAACCTAAATAAAAGAAAATAACATAGAAAAATAAAATTGGGTTGCCTCCCAATAAGCGCTTCTTTAATGTCAATAGCTTAACAGTGAACTCTCATGGGGCTTTACAGATGTTCAGAGCATTGTTGGGGCCTCCCAACACCAAATTTAGAGTTTGAATGTGGGGGTTCAACACCAAACTTAGAAGGTTTAGTTGTGGCCTCCCAACACCGAACTTAGAGTTTGACTGTGGGGGCTTTGTTTGACTCTACATTGAGAGAAGCTTTACTTGCTTCCTCTCCATGGTTACGGAGGGAGATCCTTGAGTTTTAAACACAAGGTAGTCCTCATTCAATTGAAGGATCAACTCTGCTCTATCCACATCAATCACAGCTTTTGCTGTGGCTAGAAAGGGTCTTCCAAGGATGATGGATTTATCCTCATCCTTCCCAGTGTCTAGGATTATGAAATCAATAGGGATGTAAAGGCCTTTGATCTTTACTAGAACGTCTTCTACCTGTTCATAAGCCTTTTTCATGGATTTGTCTGCCATCTCTAATGAGAATTTGGTAGCATGTACCTCAAAAATTCCCAATTTATCCATTACAGAGAGTGGCATTAAGTTTATGCCTGACCCCAGGTCACACAGAGCCTTCTCAAAGGTCATGGTGCCTGTGGTACAAGGTATTAAGAACCTTCTGGGATCCTCTTTCTTTTGAGATAATGTCTGCCTAATTGGTGCACGAAAATTACACTCACACTATGTAATTCCGCACAACTAACCAGCAAGTGCACTGGTTCGTCCAAGTAATACCTTACGTGAGTAAGGGTCGATCCCACGGAGATTGCTAGCTTGAAGCAAGCTATGGTTATCTTATTATTCTTAGTCAGGATATCAATAGGGTTCTTTAGTTTCAATTGTAAAAAGTGAAAGAGCATGAAATGAGTAATTGTTACGCAGTAATGGAGAATGGGTTGGAGTTTTGAAGATGCTTTGTCCTTTGAATTTCTGCTTTCCTACTGTCTTCTTCTTCACGCGTGCAGGTCTCCTTCCATGGCAAGCTGTATGTTAGTGGATCACCGTTGTCAATGGCTACCAGCCGTCCTCTCAGTGAAAAGGGTCCATGTACATGGCTAATCATCTGTTGGTTCTCACTAATGTTGGAATAGGATCCATTGATCCTTTTGCGTCTGTCACCATACCCAGCATTCATGAGTTTGAAGCTCGTCACAGTCACTCCTTCCCGGATCCTACTCGGAATACCACAGACAAGGTTTAGACTTTTTGGATCTCAGGAATGTTTCCAATTGATTCTAGCTTATACTACGAAGACTCTGGACTCACGGATTGAATGCTCTGTTGTCAGGAGAGACAGTCAAACTCGTGAACCAGAAACCCAAGAGACATCCATTCAATCTAAGGTAGAACGGAAGTGGTTGTCAGGCACGTGTTTATAGATTGAGAATGATGATGAGTGCCACATATCATCACATTCATCATGTTGAAGTGCGAATGAACATCTTAGAATAGAAACAAGCGAAATTGAATAGAAAACAGAAATAGTTGCATTAATTCATCAAGACGCTGCAGAGTTCCTCACCCCCAACCATGGGGTTTAGAGACTCATGCCGTCAAAGATACAAATTCAGATGTAAAAATTTCATGAGGTCCAAAATAGATCTCTAAAAGTAGTTTTTATACTCTAGTAACCTAGGTTTACAGAAAATGAGCAAACTAAGATAGACAGTGTAGAAATCCACTTCTGGGGCCCACTTGGTGTGTGCTGGGACTGAGCATTGAAGCTTTCATGTGCATAGGCTATTCTTGGAGTTAAACACAAGTTTGTAACCTGTTTCTGGCGTTTAACTCTGCTTTGCAACTTGTTTCTGGCGTTTGATGCCAGAATAGGGCAGAAAGCTAGCCTTAAACGCCAGTTTGCATCATTTAAACTTGGGCAAAGTATAGACTATTATATATTGATGGAAAGCCCTGGATATCTACTTTCCAAGGCAATTGAGAGCGCGTCATTTGGATTTCTGTAGCTCTAAAAATTCCACTTCGAGTGCAGGGAGGTCATAATCCAACAACATCAGCAGTCCTTTATCAGCCTCTGAATCAGATTTTTGCTCAGGTCCCTCAATTTCAGCTAGAAAATACCTGAAATCACAGAAAAATACACAAACTCATAGTAAAGTTCAGAAATGTGATTTTTTCATAAAAACTAATAAAAATATACTAAAAAGTAGCTAGATCCTACTAAAAACTATATTAAAACACTCCCAAAAAGCGTATAAAATATCCGCGCATCACAACACCAAACTTAAACGGTTGCTTGTCCTCAAGCAACTAGATAAATAAAATAGGATAGTATGAGGATCAAGAGGCAATCTCAGAGTTTTTTCATGAAGCTCAATTCTAATTAGATGAGCGGGACTAGTAGCTTTTTGCTTCTGAACAATTTTGGCATCTCACTTCATCCCTTGAAGTTTAGAATGATTGGCATTCATAGGAACTCAAAATTCAGATAGTGTTATTGATTCTCATAGTTTAGTATGTTAATTCTTGAACACAGCTACTTTATGAGTCTTGGCCGTGGCCCTAAGCACTTTGTCTTCCAGTATTACCACCAGATAAATAAATGCCACAGACACATAACTGGGTGAACCTTTTCAGATTGTGACTCAGCTTTGCTAGAGTTCCCAATTATTGGTGTCCAGAGTTCTTAAGCACACTCTTTTGGATCACAACTTTAACCACTCAGTCTCAAGCTTTTCACTTGGACCTGCATGCCACAAGCAACCGCTTAGGCCATGATTTTATTCCTTTAGGCCCTCCTATCCATTGATGCTCAAAGCCTTGGATCCTTTTTACCCTTGCCTTTTGGTTTTAAGGGTTATTGGCTTTTTCTTTTTCTTTTTCTCTTTCTTCTTTTTTTTCACTGCTTTTTCTTGCTTCAAGAATCAATTTTATGATTTTTCAGATTATCAATAACATTTCCCTTTTTCATCATTCTTTCATGAGCCAACAGCTTTAACATTCATAAACAACAAGATAAAAAAATGCACTGTTTAAGCATTCATTCAGAAGACAAAAAGTGTTGCCACCACATATAAATAATTTGAATTTTTCTTATTAAGAACTCGAAAAAAAATTGCCTCATTATTCTAAAAATATCTGCTATTTTATTCATGTTTAATGATGATGAGAAAAATAAATTATAGCTTACTTGGAGATGATAAAAATAAAAATAAAAATACTAATCACTACTACTCATATGACTCCTAAGATAGATTTCTAATAGCAGAAGTTATCACAGAATTAAGATTAGGACTCAACAACCTTTATTTTGGGAGATGGATGCTCCTTCAATTTGTGGGTTGTCTGGACCTTCAAAAGAAAGCTTCTGGCGCTTCAGCTCCTGTAGTTCACACCCCTTACTTCTCCTGTTCCTTAAGCAGCTTGTAGATCATAAAATTTTGATTCTGCTGTTCTTCCTTGAGTTGATCCATAGTTTCTTGCAGCTTGGTGACAGATGCTTCTAGGTAGGTCCAGTAGTCAATCTGAAAGATTTCTGGGAGGAACTTCTGCACCCTTATTTTGATAGAGTTTTCTTGTACTTGTTCTTCCTCCATTGACTTCTTGGTGATTGGATGTTCGACTGGGATGAACTCATCTACTCCCATCTTCACCCCAGCCTCTTTATATAGAAATCAAATTTGGGTAAGCCAATTTGGTGTCCTTGGAGTTCTTATTTGCAATTGTGTAGAGCTCACAAGAAATCAGTTGATGAATTTTCACTTTGTTTCCTTGCATAATGCAATGGATCATCACTGCTCTCTTGATAGTGACTTCAGAACGGTTGCTGGTAGGCAGTATGAAACGCCCAATAAAATCCAGCCAGCCCCTAGCAATTGGTTTGAGATCCCCTCTCTTGAGTTGATTTGGAACACCTTTTGTGCTGGTTGTTCACTTGGTTCCAGGGATGCATATGTCTTCTAGAATTTGGTCCAAGCGCTTATCATCACACACCATTCTCCTATTAAAGGATTCTGGATCATCTTGTAGTTGAGGTAGCTTGAAGACCTCTCTTATTTTGTCAAGGTAGAAGTGAATCATATTCCCTCTGACCATGGTTCAAAAGGTATAGAAAGCGGTTCCAGTCATTCTCTGTATCTCTGTTTGCCACAGATTTGAGTATAATTTCTGAACCATTTTTTTACGCACTTTTGTCGCAGGATTAGCTAGAATTTCCCAGCCTCTGTTTCGAATTTGCTCTTGGATCTCCGGATATTCGTCTTCTTTCATATTGAATTTTACTTCCGGGATCACTGACCTTAGACCCATTATTTTGTGGTAATGGTCCGAATGTTCCTTGGTTAAGAACCTCTCTTGATTCCAAAGTGGTCTTGGATTATTCTCTTTCTTGCCTCTTGAAGTGGTTTGTTTTCCCTTAGGATCCATGATCTTAGTGAGTCTTAGCTCAGTGATCACGCAAAACACACCAAACATAGAGGTTTTCTTGTCCTCAAGCAAAAGAAAGGAAAGGAGAGGAGAATGAGGAGAGCCAAAATTCAAATTGTGGAGGAGAGGAGGTGGCCGAATGTGAATTTAAAAGGAAGGGGTGGGTTTGAAAATTTTTGAAAAAGATATGATAGAAGATATGATTTGTAAAAAGATAATTATGATATGCAAAAGATGTAATTTTAAAATAAGATAAAAGAGAGTTTTGAAAAAGATAAATCTGAATTTTGAAAATATATTTAAAAAGATATATGAATTTTGAAAAAGATTTGAAGAGAAATTAAAAAGATATATGCATTTTGAAAAAGATTTAAAAAGAAGAAAAGATTTTTAGGATTAAGAGTTATTTTTTTTTTTGAAATTTGAAATTGAAAAGATGAGGATTTAAAATATGTTTATGCAAGAAATCATGGATAAAAACATAAAAATTGAAAAAAATTGGGTTGGAAAACAAAATTACCTCCCCTCCACATTCCTGGCGTTAAACGCCCAAACGCTGCTTGTTTTGGGCATTTAACGCCCATTTGCTGCTTGTTTTGGGCGTTTAATGCCCCGCCAGGTACCCTGGCTAGCGTTAAACGCCAGAAAGTCTTTATCATGGGCATTTTTCTAAACGCCCAGGATGCTGTAGTTCTGGCGTTAAACACCTAGAATGGCACCCATTCTGGCGTTTAACGCCCAGAAGTTGCTTGTTTTGGGCATTTAACGCCTAGCCAGGTACCCTGACTGGCGTTAAACGCCAGAAAGTGCCTCTTATTGGCGTTTTCATGCCAGTGAGCTTCTTTTCTCTGCTCTAAATCATTCTTTAACTCTGTGAACTCCTGTAAATGAGAATTAGTTCTGATGATAACTTATTAAACTCCTATAATTATTATTTAAATAACAGATAAACTACAGTAATGGCTGGATTGCCTCCCAGCAAGTGCTTCTTTATTGTCTTTAGCTGGACCTTTCTGAGCTTTAATCCAGTTTTGAGCATTCTTGCTCAAAATCGCTTTCAAGATAATGTTTGACTCTGTGTCTATTAACAATGAACTTTTTGTCAGAATCAGTATCCTGAAGCTCTACATATCCATATGGTGACACGCCTGTAATCACATATGGTCCTCTCCACTGGAATTTCAGTTTCCCAGGAAATAGCCTGAGCCTAGAGTTAAACAACAGAACCTTTTGTCCTGGCTCAAAGACTCTGGATGACAGGTTCTTATCATGCCATCTCTTTGCTTTTTCCTTGTAAATTTTGCCTTTTTCAAAAGCATTGAGTCTGAATTCCTCTAGCTCATTCAGCTGGAGCAATCTTTTCTCTCCAACTAATTTGGAATCAAGGATTAGGAATCTGGTTGCCCAGTAGGCTTTATGCTCCAGTTCCACGGGCAGGTGACAGGCCTTCCCATACACAAGCTGGTATGGAGAGGTCCCTATAGAAGTCTTGAATGCTATTCTATATGCCCATAGAGCATCATCTAAGCTCTTTGCCCAATCCTTTCTACGGGCAATTACAGTCTGTTCCACGATTCTTTTTAGTTCTCTATTAGAGACTTCAGCTTGCACATTGGTCTGTGGATGATATGGAGTTGCCACCTTGTGACTAATTCCATATCGGACCATGGCAGTATAAAGCTATTTATTGCAGAAATGAGTGCCTCTATCACTGATCAGTGCTCTAGGGACACCAAATATGCTAAAGATATATTTATGGAGGAACTTCAGTACTGTCTTAGTATCGTTAGTGGGTACATAGTCTACTACCACCAGAATGTAAGTGTTTGAGCATGATGGTGGAAAAGGACCCATGAAGTCAATACCCCATACATCAAACAACTCAATCTCTAGGATCTCTTGTTGAGGCATGGCGTAACCATGAGGCAGATTACCAGCTCGCTGGTAACTGTCATAGTTACGTACAAACTCTTGGGAGTCTCTATAGATTGTAGGCCAGTAGAAGCCACATTGGAGGACTTTGGTGGCTGTTCGCTCACCTCCGAAATGTCCTCCATATTGTGATCCATGGCAATGCCATAGGATCTTCTGTGCCTCTTCTCTAGGCACGCACCTACGGATTAGTCCATCTACGTATCTCTTAAAGAGATATGGTTCATCCCACAAGTAGTACTTCACATAAGAAAGCAGTTTTTTCTTTTGCTGCCTGCTGATCTCCTTGGGAATGAATCTTGCAGCTTTATAGTTTGCGATGTCTACAAACCATTGCATCTCCTGAATGGCAAAGAGTTGCTCATCCGGAAAGGTTTCAGAGATCTCAGTGATGAGTAGAGTCATCCCTTCTACTGGTTCTATTCGGGACAGGTGATCTGCTACTTGATTCTCTGTCCCTTTTCTATCTCTTATTTCTATATGAAACTCTTGCAAAAGCAACACCCATCTTATGAGCCTGGGTTTTGAATCTTGTTTTGTAAGTAGATATTTAAGAGCAGCATGGTCAATGTACACAATCACTTTTGATCATACCAAATAGGATCTGAACTTGTCAATGGCATAAACCACTGTAAGCAATTCCTTTTCTGTGGTTGTGTAATTTTTCTACGCGTCATTTAGAACACAGCTAGCATAGTAAATGACGTGCAGAAGCTTGTCATGCCTCTATCCCAATACTGCACCAATAGCATGGTCACTGGCATCACACATTAGTTCAAATGGTAATGCCCAGTCCGGTGCAGAAATGACAGGCGTTGTGACCAGCTTAGCCTTCAGAGTCTCAAAGGCCTGTAAACACTCTGTGTCAAAGACAAATGGTGTATCAGCAGCTAGCAGGTTACTCAGAGGTTTTGCGATTTTTGAAAAATTCTTTATAAACCTCCTGTAGAATCTTGCAGGTCCTATAAAACTTCTGATTGCCTTAACATTGGTGGGGGTGGTAATTTTTCGATTACATCCACCTTAGCTTGATCCACCTTTATGCCTTTGTTCGAAATTTTGTGCCCAAGGACAATTCCTTCAGTCACCATAAAGTGACATTTCTCCTAGTTTAAAATCTAGTTGGTCTCTTAGCACCTTTTCAAAACAAGTGCTAGATGGTCAAGACAGGAGCTGAATGAATCTCCAAATACTGAGAAGTCGTCTATGAAGACTTCCAGAAATTTTTCCACCATATCAGAGAAAATTGAGAGCATGCATCTCTGAAAGGTTGCTGGTGCATTACACAGACCAAATGACATCCTTCTGTAGAAAAATACTCCAGATGGACATGTGAATGTTGTTTTCTCTTGATCCTTGAGATCCACTGCAATCTGGTTGTAGCCTGAGTAGCCATCCAGAAAGCAGTAATAGTCATGACCTGCTAGTCTTTCTAGCATTTGGTCTATGAAGGGTAAAGGAAAATGATCCTTTCTGGTGGCTGTATTGAGTCTTCTGTAGTCAATACACATACGCCCCCTTGTAACTGTTCTTGTAGGAACCAATTCATTTTTTTCATTATGAACCACTGTCATGCTTCCTTTTTTGGGTACAACTTGGACAGGGCTCACCCAGGGGCTATCAGAAATGGGATAAATAATCTCGGCCTCTAGTAATTTAGTGACCTCTTTCTGCACCACCTCCTTCATGGCTGGATTCAGCCGCCTTTGTGGTTGAACCACAGTTTTGGCATTATCCTCCAGTAGGATCTTGTGCATGCATATGGCTGGGCTAATGCCTTTGAGATCACTAATGGACCACCCAAGAGCTGTCTTGTGTGTCCTTAGCACCTGAATTAGTGCTTTCTCTTCCTGTGGCTCTAAGGTAGAGCTTATGATTACAGAAAAAATTTTACCTTCTCCTAGAAAAGTATATTTTAGGGATGGTGGTAGTGGTTTGAGCTTGGGTTTAGGAGGTTTCTCCTCTTCCTGAGAAACTTTCAGAGGTTCTTTTATTTCCTCTGGTTCCTCCAAATCAGGCTGAACATCTTTAAAGATATCCTTTAGCTCTGATTCGAGACTCTCAGCCATATTGATCTCCTATTCCAGGGAATCAATAATATCAACACGCATGCAGTCTTTTGACGTGTCTGGGTGCTTCATTGCTTTAATAGCATTCAGTCTAAACTCATCGTTATTGACTCTCAGGGTTACTTCCCCTTTTTGGACGTCAATGAAAGTTCGTCCAGTTGCTAGAAAAGGTCTTCCTAGAATGAGAGTTGCACTCTTGTGCTCCTCCATTTCGAGCAATATGAAGTCAGTGGGAAAGGTAAATGGCCCAACTGTGACAATTATGTCTTCAATCACGCCTGATGGGTATTTAATGGAGCCATCAGCAAGTTGAAGACATATCCTGGTTGGTTTGACCTCTTCAGTCAAGCCAAGCTTTCTGATAGTGGATGCAGGGATTAGGTTGATACTTGCCCTAAGATCACATAAAGCTGTCTTGGTACATGTACCCTCTAATGTGCATGGTATTATAAAGCTGCCAGGATACTTAAGCTTCTCTGGTGAGCTCTTTAAAATGATTACACTACATTCTTCAGTGAGAAAAACTTTTTCAGTTTTTCTCCAGTCCTTCATATGACTTAAGATCTCTTTCATGAACTTAGCATAAGAGGGTATTTGCTCAAGTGCCTCTGCAAACGGAATCTTGATTTCAAGAGCCCTGAGATAGTCTACAAAGTGGGCAAATTATTTATCCTGTTTCGCTTGGCGAAGTTTCTGAGGATAAGGTATTTTGGCTTTGTATTCTTCAACCTTGGTTGCTACAGGTTTATTTCCTACAGAGGTAGGTTGAGAAGCCTTCTTGAGGGAGTTATTATCAGCACTTTCAAGTGTCTGACCCCTCATAGGCGTTTGAATGCCCGGATTGGGGCTGGATTAGCGTTTAATGCTAGATTCCCTCTCCTTTCTGGCATTTGAACGCCAGAACTGAACATGGTTTAGGCGTTTAACGCCACTTTTTCTCCCTTTTCTGGCGTTTGAATGTTAGAATTGGGCGTCCACTGGGCGTTTAATGCTAGTTTTTCACCCTTTTCTGGTGTTTGAACGCAAGAATCATTCCTCTCTGGGCTCTTACTGTCCTCAGAGGGATTTTGGGTAGCAGTTTGCTCATCCTCTATTATTTGTTCTTTTCTCGGCTTTCTGCTGCTTTGAGCTGAGGTATTTAATGTTTTTCCACTCCTTAATTGAACTGCTTGGCACTCTTCTATTATCTGTTTTGATAACTGCCGTCTTGTTTGGTCAAGTTGTGCTTCCATGTTTTTGTTAGCATCCTTAGTGTCTTGTAACATCTCTTTAAATTCTGCCAACTGTTCTGTCAGATAACATAAATGCTGATTGATTTCAGCAACTTGTTCTAGAGGACTAAGTTCAGTGGATAATGCCTTAGCCTCTTCTTTTATGGAGGACTCACTACTCAAGTACAGATGCTGATTTCTAGCAACTGTATCAATGAGCTCTTGAGCCTCTTCAATTGTTTTTCTCATGTGTATAGATCCACCAGCTGAGTGGTCTAGAGATATCTGAGCTTTTGCTGTAAGCCCGTAGTAGAAGATGTCTAACTGCACCCATTCTGAAAATATTTCAGAGGGACATTTCCTTAGCATCTCTCTGTACCTCTCCCAAGTGTTGTAAAGGGATTCATTATCCTCTTGTTTAAAGTATTAGATGTCTAGCCTTAGCTGTGTCATCCTCTTAGGAGGAAAATATTGATTCAGAAATTTGTTTGACAACTGTTTCCATGTTCTTATGCTAGTTTTAGGTTGGTTATTTAACCACCTCTTAGCTTGGTCTTTTATAGCAAATGGAAACAGTAATAATCTGTAGATATCCTGATCTACTTCCTTATCATGTACTGTGTCAGCAATTTGTAAGAATTATGCCAGCAACTCAGTAGGTTCTTCCTATGGAAGACCGAAATACTGGCAATTTTGCTGCACCATGATAATGAACTGAGGATTCAACTCAAAACTACTGACTCCGATGGAGGGTATACAGATACTACTCCCATATAAAGCAGTAGTGGGGTTAGCATATGACCCCAGAGTCCTTCTGTACTGTTCATTTCCACTTAGGTCCATGATGGAGTAAGGGAGATGATGCGAAAAAGTGAGGAGAGAGAAAGCGGTCAGGATGTTTTTGAAAAAGATATGATTTTAAAAATCTTAAAAGGATATGATTTGAAAAAATTTGACCAAGTCAACCCAAGGGATTCAAAAATTATGAGAAATTAAAGGAAAAGATATTTTTTGATTTTTGAATTTTATTATGAAAGAGAAAAATACACAAAAGACACAAGACTTAAAATTTTTAGATCCAATGCTCCTTGTTTTCGAAAATTTTGGAGGGAAAACACCAAGGCACACCAAACTTAAAAATTTTAAGATCAAAACACAAAGAAGACTCAAGAACACAAGAACAAAAGAAAGAACACCAAACTTAAATTTTTTTGAAAACCAAAATAAAATTTTCGAAAACTAAAGAAAAATTAACAATAGAACACTAAACTTAAAGTTTGGCACAAGATTTAATCAAAGAAAAATTATTTTTGAAAAAAGTTTTTAAAAGGAAGATACCCAATTACCAAGAACACAAGCACAATGCTCTAGCCAACTGAGCTATAAATTTAACGTGTTTTAAAAAGGTATTTTTAAAGGAAAAAAAACATGCAATTGACACCAAACTTAAGATATAAAACTAAACTCAAACAAAAGACTCCAAGAAAAATTAGAAACTAATAAAGAGAAATAATATTTTTGAAAGATTTTTTAAAAAGGAATAATAAAAGATGCAATCCTAGTAACTCTAAACCAAAAAGACAAATTTTTCCTAATCTAAGTAACAAGATAAACCGTCAGTTGTTCAAACTCGAACAATCCTCGGCAACGGCGCCAAAAACTTGGTGTACGAAAATTACACTCACACTATGTAATTCTGCACAACTAACCAGCAAGTGCACTGGGTCATCCAAGTAATACCTTACATGAGTAAGGGTCGATCCCACGGAGATTGTCGGCTTGAAGCAAGCTATGGTTATCTTATTATTCTTTGTCACGATATCAATAGGGTTCTTTAGTTTCAATTGTAAAAAATGAAAGAGCATGAAATGAGTAATTGTTACGCAGTAATGGAGAATGGGTTGGAGTTTTGGAGATGCTTTGTCCTTTGAATTTCTGCTTTCCTACTGTCTTCTTCTTCACGTGTGCAGATCTCCTTCCATGGCAAGCTGTATGTTGGTGGATCACCGTTGTCAATGGCTACCAGCCGTCTTCTCAGTGAAAAGGGTCCATGTACATGGCTAATCATCTGTTGGATCTCACTAATGTTAGAATAGGATCCATTGATCCTTTTGCATCTGTCACCACGCCCAGCATTCATGAGTTTGAAGCTCGTCACAGTCATCCCTTCTCAGATCCTACTCAGAATACCACAGACAAGGTTTAGACTTTTCAGATCTCAGGAATGCTGCCAATTGATTCTAGCTTATACCACGAAGACTCTGGACTCACGGATTGAATGCTCTGTTGTCAGGAGAGACAGTCAAACTCATGAACCAGAAACCCAAGCAACATCCATTCAATCTAAGGTAGAACGGAAGTAGTTGTCAGGCATGCGTTCATAGGTTGAGAATGATGATGAGTGTCATGGATCATCACATTCATCATGTTGAAGTGCGAATGAACATCTTAGAATAGAAACAAGCGATATTGAATAGAAAACAGAAATACTTGCATTAATTCATCGAGACGCTGGAGAGCTCCTCACCCTCAACCATGGGGTTTAGAGACTCATGCCGTCAAAGATACAAATTCAGATGTAAAAATGTCATGAGATCCAAAATAGATCTCTAAAAGTAGTTTTTATACTCAACTAGTAACCTAGGTTTACAGAAAATGAGTAAACTAAGATAGACAGTGCAGAAATCCACTTCTGGGGCCCACTTAGTGTGTGTTGGGGATGAACATTGAAGCTTTCACGTGCATAGCCTATTCTTGGAGTTAAACGCTAGTTTGTAACCTGTTTCTAGCGTTTAACTCTGCTTTGCAACTTGTTTCTGGCGTTTGACGCCAGAATAGGGCAGAAAGCTGGCGTTAAATGCCAGTTTGCGTTGTTTAAACTTGGGCAAAGTATAAACTATTATATATTGCTGGAAATCCCTGGATGTCTACTTTCCAACGCAATTGAGAGCGCGCCATTTGGATTTTTGTAGTTCCAAAAATTCCACTTCGAGTGCAGGGAGGTCAGAATCCAGCAGCATCAGCAGTCCTTTATCAGCCTCTGAATCAGATTTTTGCTCAGGTCCCTCAATTTCAGCCAGAAAATACCTGAAATAACAGAAAAATATACAAACTCATAGTAAAGTCCAGAAATGTGATTTTTGCATAAAAACTAATAAAAATATACTAAAAAGTAGCTAGATCCTACTAAAAACTATATTAAAACACCCCCAAAAAGCGTATAAAATATTCGCTCATCACTAATCAAGTTATTCAGTTCATTGGTGAGCAAGTGGGTTCATCCTCCAAGTCTCATTACCAAATAACTTGGCATTCAGTTTCATGATTGCTCCAATGTACTTAGCAGCTTGCTCTTCAGTAATATCTCCAGCCTCCTCAGAGGAAGAATACTCATCAGAGCTCATGAATGACAGAAGTAGGTTCATTGGAATCTCTATGGTCTCTAGATGAGCCTCAGATTCCTTAGGTTCCTCAACTGGAAACTCCTTTTTGTCCAGAGGACGTCCCATGAGGTCTTCCTCACTGGGATTCACGTCCGCCTCCTCCTCTCTAGGTTCGGCCACACCAAGTAAGGTTATGGCCTTGCACTCTCTTTTTGGATTCTCTTCTATATTTTTTGGGAGAGTACTGGGAGGAGTTTCAGTGACTCTTTTACTCAGCTGGTCCACTTGTGCCTCCAAATTTCTAATGGAGGATCTTGTTTAATTCATGAAACTGAAAGTGGTTTTAGATAGATCAGAGACTATATTTGCTAAGCTAGTGGGGCTCTGCTCAGAATTTTCTGTCTGTTGCTGAGAGGATGATGGAAAAGGCTTGCTATTGCTAAACCTATTTCTTCCACCATTATTAAAGCCTTGTTGAGGCTTTTGTTGATCCTTCCATGAGAAATTTGGATGATTTCTCCATGAGGGATTATAGGTGTTTCCGTAGGCTTCACCCATGTAATTCACCTCTGCAATTGCAGGGTTCTCAGGATCATAAGCTTCTTCTTCAGAAGATGCTTCTTTAGTACTGTTGGATGCATTTTGCAATCCATTCAAACTCTGAGAAATCATATTGACTTGCTGAGTCAACCTTTTGTTCTGAGCCAATATGGCATTCAGAGCATCAATTTTAAGAACTCCCTTCCTCTGAGGCATCCCATTACTCACAGGATTCCTTTCAGAGGTGTACATGAACTGGTTATTTGTAACCATTTTAATGAGTTCCTGAGTTTCTGCAGGTATTTTCTTTAGGTGAATAGATCCACCTACAGAATGGTCCAATGACATCTTAGACAATTCAGATAGACCATCATAGAATATATCCAGGATGGTCCATTCTGAAAGTATGTCAGAAGGCACTTTTTGGTCAGTTGCTTATATCTTTCCCAAGCTTCATAGAGGGATTCACCTTCTTTCTGTCTGAAGGTTTGAATATCCACTCTAAGCTTGCTCAGCTTTTGAGGAGGAAAGAACTTGGCTAAGAAAGTCATGACCAGCTTATCCCAAGAGTTCAGGCTATCTTTAGGTTGAGAGTCCAACCATGTTCTAGCTCTGTCTCTTACAGCAAAAGGGAAAAGCATAAGCTTATAGACCTCGGGATCAACTCCATTGGTCTTAACAGTATCACAAATCTGCAGAATTCAGTTAAGAACTAAAAAGGATGTTCTGATGGAAGTCCATGAAACTTGCAATTCTGTTGCATCAGAGAAACTAATTGAGGCTTTAGCTCAAAGTTGTTTGCTCTAATGGCAGGGATTGAGAGGCTTCTTCCATGGAAGTTAGAATTTGGTGCAGTAAAGTCACCAAGCATCTTCCTTTCATTGTTGTTGTTAGGTTCAGCTGCCATATCCTTTTCCTGTTCAAAAATTTCAGTTAGGTCATCCTCAGAGTATTGTGCTTTAGCTTCTCTTAGCTTCCTCTTCAAGGTCCTTTCAGGTTTAGGATCAGCTTCAACAAGAATGCCTTTTTTTTGTTCCTGCTCATATGAGAGAGAAGAAAACAAAGGAAGTATGGAATCCTCTATGTCACAGTATAGAGATTCTTTTATGTGAGTAGGAGAAAAGAAGAATAGAAGAGGAAAAATTCGAACACAGATAGAGAAGAGAAGAGGGTTCGAATTATGAGTAGAAGAGAAGTGTTAGTAGATAAATAAATAAATAGAAGGAGATGAGAGAGAGGAGAAAATTCAAATTTTAATTAAGAGAAAAGAAAAATATTTTTGTTTTTATTTTAATTATTAGTTAAAATTCAAAAATTAGGAGAAGAAATGAAATTAAAATTAAATTTAAAACAATTAGTTAATTAAAAAGAATTTTGAAAAAGGGTGAGGAATTTTCGAAAATTAGAGAGAGAAAAGTGGTTAGGTGATTTTGAAAAAGATAAGAAATAGTAAAACAAACAAAAAGTCAATTAGTTAGTTGAAAAAGATTTGAAAATTAATTTTGAAAAGATAAGAAGTTAGAAAAGATTTTGAAATTGATTTTAAAAAAGATGTGATTTGAAAAAGATATGTTTGAAAAGATATGATTGAAAAGATATGATTGAAATTTATTTTGAAAAAGATTTAATTTTTAAAATCGGAATTAATGACTTGACTCACAAGAAATCAAAAGATAATATTTTAAAATTTAAAGTTTGAGTCTTTCTTAACAAGAAAGTAACAAACTTGAAATTTTTGAATCAAAACATTAACTGTTAATATTAATTTTGAAAATAAAAGATAAAATTAAGAAAAATATTTCTGAAAATTAATTTTAAAGAATTTTCGAAAATAATTAAAAGAAAAAGAAAAGATTTGATTTTGAAAAAGATTTTGAAAAAATAAATTTTTGAAATTGAAATCTTGACTTGACTAACAAGAAATAACTTATTTTAAATTTTTTTTGACTAAGTCAGCCCAAAGATTTCGAAAATTATGAGTAAAATAAGGGAAATATATTTTTTTTTGAATTTAATGAGGAAAGAGAAAAACCACAAAATGACTCAAAACATGAAAATTTTGGATCAAAACAAATGATGCATGCAAGAACACTATGAATGTCAAAATGAACACCAAGAACACTTTAAAGATCATGATGAACATCAAGAACTTATTTTTGGAAAATTTTCAAGAAAAGAAAAAATGCAAGACACCAAACTTAGAGATTTTTCATGTTTAGATACTATGAATGCAAAAATGCATATGAAAAACAACAAAAGACACAAAACAAGAAAATATGAAGATCAAACAAGGAGACTCATTAAGAACAACTTGAAGATCATGAAGAATGCAATGCATGAATTTTTGAAAAATGCTCAAATTTTAAAAACATGCAATTGACACCAAACTTAAAATGTGACACTAGACTCAAACAAGAAACACAAAATATTTTTTTTTGGTTTTTATGATTTTGTTAATTTTTTGGATTTTTTTTTCAAAAATTAATTTTGGAAGAACGAAAAAGAGGAAAAATTTTGAAAGATTTTTGAAAACTTTTTGAAAATAAAATAAAGGTTGAAACAAAAAGAAAATTACCTAATCTGAGCAACAAGATGAACTGTCAGTTGTCCAAACTCGAACAATCCCTGGGAACGGCGCCAAAAACTTGGTGTACAAAATTATGATATCAATGGTGCCAACAACTTGGTACGCACAATTGTAATCTCAACTCTTTTTTACAACTTCGCACAACTAACCAGCAAGTGCACTGGGTCGTCTAAGTAATAAACCTTACGTGAGTAAGGGTCGATCCCACGGAGATTGTCGGCTTGAAGCAAGCTATGGTCATCTTGTAAATCTTAGTCAGGTAGATTCAAATGGTTATGGAGTTTTAATAATTAAAAGATAAATAAACATAAAATAAAGATAGAGATACTTATGTAATTCATTGGTGGGAATTTTAGATAAGCGTATGGAGATGCGTTGTTCATTCTGAATCTCTACTTTCCTATTGCCTTCATCTAATCCTTCATACTCCTTTCTATGACAAGTTGTATGTTGGGTGTCACTGTTGTCAATAGCTACTTTCCATCCTCTCAGTGAAAATAGTCCTCTACGATTTCTATACGGCTAATCAACTGTCGGATTTCTCATCTCGGATGAAAAATACCATGCACAGATATCGTATGGCTAATCAGCTGATGGTTCTCGTTCGTGTAGGAATAGGATTTACTATCCTTTTGCGTCTGTCACTATGCCCTACAGTCGCGAGTTTGAAGCTCGTCACAGTCATCCCATCCCAGATCTTACTCGGAATACCACAGACAAGGTTTAGACTTTCTGGATCTCAGGAATGCTGCCAATGGATTCTAGCCTATACCACGAAGATTCTAATCTTAGATTCAGATGCCCCATTGTCAGAGGGGAGTCGATGTGAATCGTTGATTAGAAACCCAAGAGATATGCATTCAAGCTTGTTTTCATGTAGAATGGAAGTGGTTGTCAATCACGCATTCATAAGTGAGAATTGTGATGAGTGTCACATAATCATCCCATTCATCATGTTCTTGTGTGCGAATGGATATCTTAGAATGAGAATAAGCATGAACTGAATAGAAAACAGTAGTACTTTGCATTAATACTCGAGGAACAGCAGAGCTCCACACCTTAATCTATGGTGTGTAGAAACTCCACCGTTGAAAATACATAAGTGATAATGGTTCAGGCATGGCCGTGAGGCCAGCCCCCCAAAACGTGATCAAGAGATCAAAAGATGATCAAAAGATATTCCAAAGATGATCCAAAGATGTGAGTACAATAGTAAAAAGTTCTATTTATACTAAACTAGTTATAAGGGTTACAGAAATAAGTAAATGATGCAGAAATCTACTTCCGGGCCCACTTGGTGTGTGCTTGGGCAGAGCATTGAAGCTTTCGTGTGTAGAGACTTTTCTTGGAGTTAAACGCCAGTTTGCAGCCTGTTTTGGGCATTTAACTCTAGCTTATAACCTGTTTCTGGCGTTTAACGCCAGAGTAGGGTAGGAAGTTGGTGTTTGAATGCCAATTTGTGTCATCAAAACTCGAGCAAAGTATGGACTATTATATATTGCTGGAAAGCCCTGGATGTCTACTTTTCAACGCAATTGAGAGAGCGCCATTTTGGTTTCTGTAGCTCCAAAATATCCATTTTGAGTGAAGGGAGGTTAGAATCCAACAGCACCAGCAGTCCTTTTTCAGCCTCTGAATCAGATTTTTGCTCAGGTCCCTCAATTTCAGCCAGAAAATACCTGAAATCACAGAAAAACACACAAACTCATAGTAAAGTCTAGAAATGTGAATTTTTCTTAAAAACTAATAAAAATATACTAAAAAGTAGCTAGATCCTACTAAAAACTATATAAAAATAATGCCAAAAGCGTATAAGTTATCCGCTCATCACATGCCAAAGGACCCAGGAAAATGTAAGACAAAATGGTGGCTTTGCAGTCCAATAAAAGAAAACATCGATGTGGACAGTGTGGCATGGAGGGCCACAATCGAACAACTTGTCGTGTTCGTCGCGGCATTTCACAGTTAGAAGGCCGTGGAAATGACACATTTGATAATGACTCGGATGATCACATGAACATTGAAGATGACTCATTGGTAGGTATTTTTAATAATGAGGTATGACAAAGTTTTAGTTGCATCTTATTAGCTAGTACTAATGATATTATATTGTTGATATTGTAGGTATATGATGAGAATGATTCGTACAGTAGCAATGAAGTGCTGTAATAAGGTATAGTTAATGGTTTTAAGTTTCTTGTATTTTCTAATTTTTATTTTATTTGGGATTGGTGTTTTTTTTTTAATTTATTTTTGTTTCTTTTAATCTTATTGGTTCTTTAGTAATAACTAAATGCTGATAGTTTTAAGTGGTAAGGCGTGCATGGTTAGAATAGAGGTTTTAAGCGTGATTCTCATGTTAACATAAGGAAACAGATATTGGAAGCCTACTCTGTTTGTTATTTAATATTTTATGTTTAGCCTTATATTTTCACTTAATGGTTTCCTACTCCTCTGAAATAGTTAAATTTATATTTTTCCTTCATTGCTTTGTATGTAAACAGTACTTCACCAATTAAATATCATATAATTGTGTTTGTTATGGACTTTAGGTCTCGAGAACTTCCCCTGATGCACGTATTGGATAATAAGTTTAGGTTTATAACTGATGCACGTATTGGATAATAAGTTTAGGTTTATAACTTCAAGTCAAAAGTCGCATTCTAAACTTTTTATCTTGTTTTACTGCATAACTTAGGTCTTTATTGGATATTCAAATTAAGTTATTACACATAAGTTGCTTTCACACAAGAGTTCAATTAAGTAATTTAATTGACTCTTAAATAAAATTAGAAGAGAGAAAAATGATAGTCCTCCTTTTTTAGTTGCATGTATCACTTAGGATTTGATTTTCTTCTTTGTCAGAGGGAAAATGGCAGAGATGAGTTGATGCTTTGACGACTGAAGGAAAGTATGCTCACATGCATCCGAAATCATTGGTGACCATTACAATGCTATGGCACCTTGGCCGAATGCAATGTTGTACTTCTGATTATATGCCTTAATTTTCTTTGAAGGATCACAAGTTTGAGTTAATTTTTATTCTTTTTATTGTTATCCTAAAAGGAAAAAAAATTCTTGGGTTTTTTTTTCTCTTTACTTTATTCTTTGCCTCCCCTTCCTGTCTGTCTCCGGTAATTTAAATGTGGAGTTTGTCCATGAAAGTAGGGCTTGTTTCGGAACATACATATATAGAAATGAGTGAGGCTTACATGTGTACATTATTTGTTTTTGTTTTTTTTTATCATATACATTTGTATTGTGATAAACTTGTAAGTTCCAGAATCCAAACTACTTGTGATTGTGATGTTATTTTTATATTTTTGCCCCTATGTTTCTTGCATTATAAGTACAACCACGCACTTGAAAGCAAACACATTATTCTCTTAATACACTATCAAGTACCAGTGCTGCGATGCAACTCTTTAAAGTGTTAACAACTTTGATAAGAGAAAAGAAAGAAACGAAAAAGTTCAACAAATTTCATTGACAATTTACTTTTTAAAAGAAATATATTTATGAGTTTTTATTATTCTCAAATTCTATAACAAGGCCATCAGCCCAATGAATTCATATTGGATTTGAATCAGATTTCAGATCAATTTATATTGATTGACTGCCTTCATTATGTTGTTGCTAGCAAATACCACTATTTTTAGTTTTGGATCTTCTAAATTATTTCTGCAAGAGGTCCAGACCCATTTTTTTATGAACCTTCGATAAAAAGATTCATTCTTTTCATAAAAAAGAGGAGGTAACAACAATAAAGATTTATTTTTTGACTCATCCCTGAAGTTGAATACCCCTCAAGAATTGTTTTTGATCCAATCTGAAAGAATCAATCGAAAAGGCAAATCCCTTATGATACACCAGATCCAACTCGATTATTGATAGAGTGAATAAATCTTCCATTTCTTCGGTACATGCCAAAAGGTGATTTTAATAAAATTAATGCTGGGAGAATACTTCTTTATCAAGTTGTATCTTATTTATTATTTTTTATATAACACAACAAATAAATATAATATTATAATTCAATGATTAAATATAAGAGATAAATATAAAAAAAGAAAAAAATAGCTGAAGCATTCCAATTCTTTTTGTAGGTTCTTAATAGGATAACGAAAAAGTAATACACAACGAGAGTAATAAAAAATATTTAATAAATAAATTCGTCTATTTTAATAAGTCTAACAAGAAGACATAAATAATTCTTCCCAATTTAAGTAAAGATGTTATGGGTATATCATAAGTCACCATAATTGAAACTTCTTGTTAACATTTGACTGTATCTTATTTCAATCTCTGGTGACGAAATCCAATGCTAAATACATTTTACTCCTTTTTCTCATGCAGCTGTAATTTAGTTTACCAAACGTTAACACATGTATTAGTGTAATTAAAGAGCAAAATTATCTATATTAAAAGTTACCTTTGGAGGGACTACAAGAGTGAATTCCTGTTGCACATCCATCCATTGCATAACCCAAATCATTGCTGTGTGAAAATGTATCATGCAATACAACATAAGGAAGTCGAAAACAATATATATATATATAGAACTTTCCAACCCTCAAAACTTACTATTTCTTGTATACATCATTCTGCATACTTCTTTGAAAATATTATTTTAGAAAGAGCCACTCCCTGTAATAAGAATAATGTGCTTTATTATTCGAAGTAATGTTATTATCAGCTTTGTTTCTATAGTAGGAGAACTTGCTATATTTCTAATATGATGCTTGCGTGGTTCATCATCTTTAACCTTACAGTGAGAGTCTAAATGATAAAGTATTTTGTCAGGAATGCTCATTACCATTAGATACCAGTGATCATTCTCCTTGATTGAGACATATATCTGTATAACAAATAAGATGTAATATGTATAAGTACAAGTTTGAGTACTTTTTATTATAGTAAAAATATTCCAATAATTAATGATAACTTACGAATTGAAGGTCACAGGTTGGTGGCATATAATATACATATTTTTCCAGTAGGTCATGATTTTCCATATGTAACGACACATCATCCTAGGAATGTTTGAGCACAATGGTTATTTATTTTACTTACTTAAAATCCAGAAAATCAAGATTTTGACTTACCGAAAATGATGGTGGAAGGGACCAAACATTTTTTAATTTGGTCATGCTAATATTTGATGTTATCTTTAATGCTACAACTTTATTATCAGTTCAGACACTTGCTTTTCAGGTACGAGACAGAACAGATCTTCTCTAGTTGTAGTTGTATCATGAATATGAACCAAATCCTCTCTAACACAAAGCCAACACGTTAGTCACAGAGAGAACTAAAATTAAAAATAAAAGATAAAAAAATGCTCACGCTATATCATTATCAGCAGCAAAGATGTACATAGCTATATTGACTAAATCCTCACTCAACCTCATATCTTGTAGTGGTTTGAATGAACAATTAAGATTCTGCACAAAACATAAAGGTTATCCATAATATACGTATTTGAATACTATGCCAATAAATTATTTTTAACTAAATCAAATACCTTTGTGATAGAAGTGTTCTTGAAAGCCATTTTTTTGTTTCGTAGAGGTCGTTAACCGTGCTTTATCTATGGTGAAAGTTAAATGCCCTTTGCATACTCTAGTTTCTGCCAACTTGCTTGATAGTTAACCTTTGTGCTCAATTTTTGGTATTTTAACTAGTCGTGCAAACGCCATGTTTTGGATAGATGGTGGATTATTGACTCTTGCCAATTTGTTCTTTTGCCTTACAAACGTACTCGGAAGTTCTTGCACAGTTTTATTAGTTTTGCTATTTTTTTGAATACCGAACCTTGACTTTGTCTTCGATTTTTCTTCTCCATCCAGGCATGTTTGCGTCCCTTTGTAGAACGATGGTGGCAGATTGTGTAAAATCTCAACGTCCTTATTCTCGTTGGATAAATCCGTAAACACACAATGTTCGAAATTTACTTGCAAAGGGCAAGAGTTTTTCTTTGTTACATCATCACATGATTTATTCTTCATCTCATATAGGTCCGTATTATCGAATTTCTCATGCTTCTCATCAGTTTTACATTGAAAGGCGGTTAATTTATCAAGTGAGTTCTTCGCCATCCACATTGCCTTCTCCATCTCATCAACTCTCTTGGACTACATTATAAAAAAGAAAAGTAGCATTGGTATATATAATTAACATTGTAATTTATCATGAATTGGATATATTACCTCTATTTCTTGTAGTATTTGTTTCAACGGAGAATTTTCAATAATTTTCATCGAAAAAGATCCAATGTGATCGTCTACTACTTTTTCTTCCATTACTCTACTAAATTGTAATTTTAGTTTTAATAGAAATAGTTAATAGTATTCTATGCTTGAGTGTTTATATATAAGAATAAGATTATGTTTTACACAACTAATTCTCTTTTAATAATTTAAATATAATAACCAATAATTGGTCATTTAAATTT
The DNA here is from genome assembly GCF_000817695.3 of Arachis duranensis. Taxonomy (NCBI): domain Eukaryota; kingdom Viridiplantae; phylum Streptophyta; class Magnoliopsida; order Fabales; family Fabaceae; genus Arachis; species Arachis duranensis. The sequence continues at coordinate 18,628,254 of NC_029781.3, forward strand.
AAATTAAAAAATAAAAATATATTGAAAATTTAACAAGTTTCCACGGCATAAATTAATATCCCTTTATCTTGTACTAAAATAATAATGAATTTGATATTATATTTTAAATATTATCTTTTTAAAAAATATAAAATTAGATTATTTTATATAATCTTATTATTCTTAACTTCTTATCTTCTTACTCTAATTAGATAACTTTTTTTTTAAAAAAAAGATAGAAATAAAATATCTTAAAATTTGTATTATTTTTATCTTATCTTATCTTTTATAACCAAATTTGCTATATATTCATCTTAAGGGGTTATATGGTACCGTACATGACAAAAAGACTATCTGAGTGAGTAGTAGAAGATTATTCCAGTAAAAAATATGCAGGTCAAGAGTATGTTTAACGATATAACAAAAAGGATAAAAAATTTAGAATCGGTCATTCATGTTCTACACCAAAAAATTGATGTGATCATAACACAACAGAAAACTTCCACAAATAGTAGTTCGATATTGGATTCTACTGTAGTTGTACATTCTTCGAAAAGTACAAAAACTAGTGATCTTATTAGTATCATGCCAATTCAACCCAAAAAGTTATTCCACTCGGATATTACTCGTGAAGTTACAACTCCACCTAATGGACAACTGATGAGCGGATAATTTGTACGCTTTTTGGCATTGTTTTTAGTATGTTTTGGTATGATCTAGTTAGTTTTTAGTATATTTTTATTAGTTTTTAGTTAAAATTCACTTTTCTGGGCTTTACTATGAGTTTGTGTGTTTTTCTGTGATTTCAGGTATTTTCTGGCTGAAATTGAGGGACCTGAGCAAAAATCTGATTCAGAGACCAAAAAGGACTGCAGATGCTGTTGGATTCTGACCTCCCTGCACTCGAAGCGGATTTTCTGGAGCTACAGAAGCCCAATTGGCGCGCTCTCAATGGCGTTGGAAAGTAGACATCCTGGGCTTTCCAGCAATATATGATAGTCCATACTTTGCCCAAGATTTGATGGCCCAAACCGGCGTACAAAGTCACCCTTAGGAATTCCAGCGTTAAACGCCGGAACTGGCACAAAAGTGGGAGTTAAACGCCCAAACTGGCATAAAAGCTGGCGTTTAAC
>NC_029781.3:18631714-18632161 GCF_000817695.3 Arachis duranensis
AATTCTTCTACCTCTTCCTTCTATTTTTCTTTTCCTCTGATACCTCAAGGAATCTCTATACTGTGACATAGAGGATTCCATATTTTCTTGTTCTTTTCTCTTTCATATGAGCAGAAGCAAAGACAAAAGCATTCTTGTTGAGGTTGACCCTGAACTTGAAAGGACCTTGAAGCGAAAGCTAAGAGAAGCTAAGGCACAATTCTCTGTAGAGGACCTAATAGAAATCTTCAAAGAAGAAGAACCCATGGCAGCCGAAAACAACAACAATGCCAATATTGCAAGGAAGGTGCTGGGTGACTTTACTGCACCTACTCCTGACTTCTATGGGAGAAGCATCTCAATCCCTTCCATTGGAGTAAACAACTTTGAGCTTAAGCCTCAATTAGTTTCTCTAATGCAACAGAATTGCAAGTTCCATGGACTTCCATTGGAAGATCCTCATCAGTT
>NC_029781.3:18633553-18634114 GCF_000817695.3 Arachis duranensis
TGAGGTGCAAGCTGCAAAAATCTCACTAGAGATGGCAGACAATTCAAGAAAACAAGCTTATGGACTTGTAGAGGATGTTCTGGTAAAAGTTAAAGACCATTACATCCCTACTGATTTCATAGTCCTAGAGACTTGGAAGTGCATGGATGAATCCATCATCCTTGACAGACCCTTCCTAGCCACAGCAAAGGCTGTGATTGATGTTGATAGAGGAGAGTTGATCATTCAAGTGAATGAAGAATCCTTGGTGTTTAAGGCTCAAGGATATCCCTCTATCATCATGGAGAGGAAGCATGAAGAGCTTCCCTCAAAACAGAGCCAAACAGAGCCCCCACAGTCAAACTCTATGTTTGATGTTGGGAGGCCACAACCAACTTCTAAGTTTGGTGTTGGGAGGCCAAAACCAACTTCTAAGTTTGGTGTTGAACCCCCACATTCAAACTCTAAGTTTGGTGTTGGGAGGTTCCAACATAGCTCTGAGCATTTCTGAGGCTCCATAAGAGTCCTCTGTCAAGCTAATGACATTAAAGAAGCGCTTGTTGGGAGGCAACCCAATGTTAT
>NC_029781.3:18637051-18637861 GCF_000817695.3 Arachis duranensis
AGATGTTTTTGGAATTCATTGCATATTCTCTTCTTTTTATCTTATTTGATCTACAGTTGCTTGAGGACAAGCAACAATTTAAGTTTGGTGTTGTGATGAGCGGATAATTTGTACGCTTTTTGGCATTGTTTTTAGTATGTTTTTGGTATGATCTAGTTAGTTTTTAGTATATTTTTATTAGTTTTTAGTTAAAATTCACTTTTCTGGGCTTTACTATGAGTTTGTGTGTTTTTCAGTGATTTCAGGTATTTTCTGGCTGAAATTGAGGGACCTGAGCAAAAATCTGATTCAGAGACCAAAAAGGACTGCAGATGCTGTTGGATTCTGACCTCCCTGCATTCGAAGCGGAGTTTCTGGAGCTACAGAAGCCCAATTGGCGCGCTCTCAACGGCTTTGGAAAGTAGACATCCTGGGCTTTCCAGCAATATATGATAGTCCATACTTGGCCCAAGATTTGATGGCCCAAACCGGCGTACAAAGTCACCCTTAGGAATTCCAGCGTTAAACGCCGGAACTGGCACAAAAGTGGGAGTTAAACGCCCAAACTGGCATAAAAGCTGGCGTTTAACTCCAAGAAGAGTCTCTGCACGAAAATGCTTCATTGCTCAGCCCAATCACACACCAAGTGGGCCCGGAAGTGGATTTTTATGTCTTTTACTCATCTCTGTACACCCTAGGCTACTAGTTTTCTATAAGTAGGACCTTTTACTATTGTATCTTTGAATCTTCGGACATCTAGTTCTTAGATCAGATCTTGGTTCTTCTGGTTCCCTCTCTGGGGGCCGAAGCCAATGATCACACTATCACTTA
>NC_029781.3:18637961-18638612 GCF_000817695.3 Arachis duranensis
GAAGTGGTTGAAGAAGCCTTGTTATAGGGATTACTGTCAGCACTCTCAGGTGTCTGATCTTCCCTTGGCGTCTGAACGCCAGGATTGGGTGGAAAATGGGCATTTAACGCCAACTTTTCCCCCTTTTCTGGCGTTTGAACGCCAGAACTGGGCAAGGAATGGGCGTTTAACGCCAACTTTCCTCTCCTCTCTGGCGTTTGAACGCCAAAAGTATTCCTCTCTGGGCTCTTACTGTCCTCAGAGGGATTTTGAACAGTGGGTTGGTTATCCTCTGTCAGTTGTTCCTTATTTGGCCTTTTGCTCTTTTGAGCAGTGTTATTCAGTATCTTCCCACTCCTCAGTTGAACTGCTTGACATTCCTCTGTTATCTGTTTAGATATTTGCTGTTTTGCTTGATTCAACTGCAACTCTCGGGAATCTTTATAGAGAGTAGGCCAGTAGAAGCCACATTGGAGGACTTTAGTAGCTGTTCGCTCACTTCCAAAATATCCTCCATACTGTGATCCGTGGCAGTGCCATAGGATCCTTTGTGCTTCTTCTCTGGGTACACATCTGCGGATCATTCCATCTGCACATCTCTTAAAGAGATATGGTTCATCCCAGAGGTAGTACTTGGCATCTGAAATTAATTTCTTTCTTTGCACTCTGCTG
>NC_029781.3:18638717-18639499 GCF_000817695.3 Arachis duranensis
AGTTGCTCATCTGGGAAAGTCTCAGAGATCTCAGTAGAAGGGAGGGGCGCCCCAGCTACTGGTTCTATTCGGGATAGATGATCAGCTACTTGGTTCTCTGTCCCTTTTCTGTCTCTTATTTCTATATCAAACTCTTGCAGAAGCAACACCCATTTTATAAGTCTGGGTTTTGAATCCTGCTTTGTGAGTAAGTATTTAAGAGCAGCATGGTCAGTGTACACAACCACTTTGGATCCCACTAGATAGGATCTAAACTTGTCAATGGCATAGACCACTGCAAGTAACTCTTTTTCTGTAGTTGTGTAATTCTTCTGTGCGTCATTTAGAACATGGCTGGCATAATAAATGACGTGTAGAAGCTTGTTATGCCTCTGTCCCAACACTGAACCAATGGCATGGTCACTGGCATCACACATTAGTTCAAATGGCAATGTCCAATCTGGTGCAGAGATGACTGGTGCTGTGACCAGCTTAGCTTTCAGGGTATCAAATGCCTGCAGACACTGTGTGTCAAACACAAATAGAGTGTCAGCAGCTAGCAGGTTACTCAAAGATTTTGCAATTTTCGAAAAATCCTTTATAAACCTTATGTAGAATCCTGCATGCCCCAGAAAGCTTCTGATTGCCTTAACATTGGCAGGTGGTGGTAATTTTTCAATTACCTCTACCTTTGCCTTATCCACCTCTATTCCCCTGCTTGAAATTTTGTGCCCAAGGACAATTCCTTCAGTCACCATAAAGTGACATTTCTCCCAGTTTAAAACCAGGTTAGTCTCTTGGCA
>NC_029781.3:18639689-18640344 GCF_000817695.3 Arachis duranensis
GTCAATACACATACGCCACCATGTGACTGTTCTTGTAGGAACCAGTTCATTTTTTTCATTATGAACCACTGTCATGCCTCCTTTTTTGGGGACAACTTGGACAGGGCTCACCCAGGGGCTATCAGAAATAGGATAAATAATCCCAGCCTCTAGTAATTTAGTGACCTCTTTCTGCACCACCTCCTTCATGGCTGGATTTAGCCTCCTTTGTGGTTGAACCACTGGTTTGGCCTTATCCTCCAACAGGATCTTGTGCATGCATCTAGCTGGGCTAATGCCCTTAAGATCACTTATGGACCACCCAAGAGCTGTCTTGTGTGTCCTTAGCACTTGAATCAGTTCTTCCTCTTCCTGTGGATTTAAAGCAGAGCTTATAATCACTGGAAAAGTGTCACCCTCTCCCAGAAATGCATACTTCAGGGATGGTGGTAGTGGTTTGAGTTCGGGTTTGGGATGCTTACCCTCCTCCTGAGGAATTTTCGAAAATTCCATGGCCTCCTCTAGTTCTTCCTGATCAGGCTGAGCATCTTTGAAGATGTCCTCAAGCTCTAATTCTAGGCTTTCAGTCATATTGATCTCTTCTACCAGAGAGTCAATAATGTCAGCACCCATGCAGTCATTAGGTGTGTCTGGATGCTGCATAGCTTTTACAGCA
>NC_029781.3:18642101-18642770 GCF_000817695.3 Arachis duranensis
TTTATGCTTGCTGTAGGTTGGTTATTCAACCACCTTTTAGCTTGATCTTTTACAGCAAATGGAAACAGTAATAGTCTGTAGACATCCTGATCCACCTCTTTATCATGTACTGTGTCAGCAATTTGTAAGAATTGTGCCAGAAACTCAGTAGGCTCTTCTTGTGGAAGACCGGAATACTGGCAATTTTGCTGCACTATGATAATGAGTTGAGGATTTAGCTCAAAGCTGCTTGCTTTGATGGGAGGTGTACAGATGCTACTCCCATATGCAGCTGTAATGGGGTTAGCATATGACCCCAGAGTCCTTTTGGACTGATCAATCCCACTTAGGTCCATAATGGATAAAGGGAAATGATGTGGATTGCAAATAGATAAATTTTGTTTTTGGATTTTTTTTTGAATGAACCGAAAAAAAAAAGAATAAAACAAAAGGAAATTAAAATAAAAAAAATCGAAAATCAAAAAGAAAATAAGATCAAAGCAAATTGAGAACTGAATCAATTAGTTAACTAAAAAGATTTTGAGATTAGCAATTAGAAAGATATGATTGAAAAATTTTTATGAAAAAGATTTGATTTTTGAAAAGAGGAAAGAGGAAAACAACAAAATGACACCAAACTTAAAATTTTTAGAAAATCAAACACTAATTTTCGAAAATTTTTAAGGAAAA
>NC_029781.3:18643822-18645061 GCF_000817695.3 Arachis duranensis
TGGAGTTAAACGCCAGCTTTGATGCCAGTTTGGGCGTTTAACTCCAAGTTTTATGCCAGTTCCATCGTTAAACGCTGGAAATTCTGAGGCTGATTTGCCACGCCGGTTTGGGCTATCAAATCTTGGGCAAAGTATGGACTATCATATATTGCTGGAAAGCCCAGGATGTCTACTTTTCAACGCCGTTGAGAGCGCACCAATTGGGCTTCTGTAGCTCCAGAAAATCCACTTCGAGTGCAGGGAGGTCAGAATCCAACAACATCTGCAGTCCTTTTCAGTCTCTGAATCAGATTTTTGCTCAGGACCCTCAATTTCAGCCAGAAAATACCTAAAATCACAGAAAAACACACAAACTCATAGTAAAGTCCAGAAAAGTGAATTTTAACTAAAAACTAATAAAAATATACTAAAAACTAACTAAATCATACTAAAAACATACTAAAAACAATGCCAAAAAGCGTATAAATTATCCGCTCATCAGTGATAAAAGAGGAAGTAATTTTCGAGAATATTAAGTAAAAGATTTTGAAAATATTTTGAAAAACTTTAATTGATTTTCGAAAACCCTGATTGAGAAAGAAGTGAAGTGATTTTTGAAAAAGATTTTGAAATTAGAAATCAAAAAGATTTGATTGAAAACTATTTTGAAAAAGATGTGGTTAAGAAGATATGATTGGTTTTTAAAAAGATGTGATTGAGAAGATATGATTTGAAAAACATTTTAAAAAGATTTGATTTTGAAAATTAATGACTTGGCTATCAAGAAAAAGATATGATTCAAACATTAAACCTTTCTCAACAGAAAAGGCAACATACTTGAAATGTTGAATCAAATCATTAATTGATAGCCAGTATCTTTGAAAATGGAAAGAGATTGAATTTGAAAAAGATTTGATTGAAAAGATTTGATTTGAAAAAGATTTGATTTTGAAAAATTTTGAAAACTTGAAAAAAAATTGCATTGAAAACAAAATCTTCCCTCTTGTGCCATCCTGGCGTTAAACGCCAAGAATGGTGCACATTCTGGCGTTTAACGCCCAAAACTCTACGCTTTTGGGCGTTAAACACCCAACCAGGTACCCTGGCTGGCGTTTAAACGCCAGTCTGTCCTTCTTCACTGGGCGTTTTGAACGCCCAGCTTTTTCTGTGCAATTCCTCTGCTGTATGTTCTGAATCTTCAATTCTCTGTATTATTGACTTGAAAAGACACCAATTAAAAATATTTTTGGATTTTTAATA
>NC_029781.3:18646811-18657239 GCF_000817695.3 Arachis duranensis
GCGTTTAACGCTGGGATTTCTGAGGGTGACTTTGAATGCCGGTTTGGGCCATCAAATCTTGGGCAAAGTATGGACTATCATATATTGCTGGAAAGCCCAGGATGTCTACTTTCCAACGCCGTTGAGAGCGCGCCAATTGGGCTTCCTTAGCTCCAGAAAATCCACTTCCAGTGCAAGGACGTCAGAATCCAACAGCATCTGCAGTCCTTTTTGGTCTCTGAATCAGATTTTTGCTCAGGTCCCTCAATTTCAGCCAGAAAATACCTGAAATCACAGAAAAACACACAAACTCATAGTAAAGCCCAGAAAAGTGAATTTTAACTAAAAACTAATAAAAATATACTAAAAACTAACTAGATCATACTAAAAACATACTAAAAACAATGCCAAAAAGCGTACAAGTTATCCGCTCATCACTGGCGTTCAACGCCAGTTCCATGTTGTAGTCTGGCGTTCAGCGCCAGAAACAGGTTGCAAGTTGGAGTTCAACGCCAGAAACAGGTTACAACCTGGCGTTCAACTCCAGAAACAGCCCAGGCACGTGAGAAGCTTAAGTCTCAGCCCCAGCACACACCAAGTGGGCCTCAGAAGTGGATTTCTGCACCAATTATCTTAGTTTACTCATTTTTTGTAAACCTAGGTTATTAGTTTAGTATTTAAACAACTTTTAGAGACTTATTTTGTACCTCATGATATTTTTAGATCTGAATTTTATACTCTTTGACGGCATGAGTCTCTAAACTCTATTGTTGGGGGTGAGGAGCTCTGCAGCGTCTCGATGAATTAATGCAATTATTTCTGTTTTCCATTCAAACATGCGTGTTCCTATCTAAGATGTTCATTCGCGCTTAACTATGGAGAAGGTGGTGATCCGTGACAATCATCACCTTCCTCAATCCATGAACGTGTATCTGACAACCACCTCCGTTCTACATCAGATTGAATGAGTATCTCTTAGATTCCTTAATCAGAATCTTCGTGGTATAAGCTAGAATTGATGGCGGCATTCATGAGAATTCGGAAAGTCTAAACCTTGTCTGTGGTATTCCAAGTAGGATTCTGGGATTGGATGACTATGATGAGCTTCAAACTTGCGAGTGTTGGGCGTGATGACAAACGCAAAAGAATCAATGGATTCTATTCCGACATGATCGAGAACCAACAGCTGATTAGCCATGTTGTGACAGAGCATTTGGACCATTTTTACTGAGAGGATGGGAAGTAGCCATTGACAACGGTGACACCCTACATAGAGCTTGCCATGGAAGGAACTTTGCACTTTTTCATGAGAGAAAACATTGTTACAGGAATTTAGAACACAAAGCATCTCCAAAACTCCAACATATTCTCCATTATTGCACAACAAGTAATTATTTCACGCTCTTTTATTTTTTTTAGTAATTCAAACTGATAATCATAATTGATATCCTGACTAAGAATAATAAAATAACCATAGCTTGCTTCAAGCCAAAAATCTCCGTGGGATTGACCCTTACTCACGTAAGGTATTACTTGGACGACCCAGTGTACTTGCTGGTTAGTTGTGCGGATTGCAAAAGTGTGATTACAATTTTATGCACTAAGTTTTTGGCGCCGTTGCCGGGGATTGTTTGAGCTTGAACAACTAAAGATTTATTTTGTTGCTTAGATTAGGAATAATTTATTTTGTTGCTATAGAGTCATCAAATCTGAGTCCTTTACTTTCTTTTCAAAAATTTTTTTTTTCAAAAATATTATTTTTCTTTATCAATTTTTAAATTTTTTTGTGAGTTTAGTGTCTTGTTCTAAGTTTGGTGTCAATTGCATATTTTATATTTTCCTTTAAATTTTCAAATTTGTGTTCTTTGTTTCTCCTGGATCTTCAAGTTGTTCTTGTTTATTTTTCTTGTTTGATCTTTAGTTTTTCTTGTTCTGTGTCTTTTCTTGTTTTTCTTGTGCTTTTTCAAAACATTAGTTTTCAAAAAAAAATATACCTCTTCAAAACAAGTGTTACATTTACAGCTCAATTGGCTAGAGCATTGGTTTATGTTCTTGGTAATTGGGTATCTTCTTTTTAAAATCTTTTTCAAAAATAATTTTTCTTTGATTGAATCTTGTGCCAAACTCCAAGTTTGGTGTTTTCTTGTTAATCTTTTTATAATTTTCGAAAATTTATTGTGATTTTCTAAAAATTTTAAGTTTGGTGTTCTTTCTTTTGTTCTTGTTGTTCTTGTGAATCTTCAAAGTGTTCTTGAGTCTTCTTTGTGTTTTGATCTTAAAATTTTTAAGTTTGGTGTTCCTTGGTGTTTTCCCTCCAAAATTTTCAAAAACAGGGAGCATTAAATCTAAAATTTTTAAGTCTTGTGTCTTTTGTGTGTTTTTCTCTTTCATCATAAAATTCAAAATTCAAAAATATATCTTTTCTAACTATTTTTAAGCTATATTTTCGAATTTTTTTTTATAAAAATTCAGATTTCAATTTCAAAATTTTTCAAATCTTACCCTTTTAAGATTTTTTTAAAAAAAAATTTATATCTTTTTCAAAAATATCCTAACCACTTTCTCTCTCCTCACTTTTTCGAAAATCTTCATAAAATAGTTTTAAATTCTTTTTTTATTTTATTTTTATTTTTATTTATTTTTATTGTCATCTTTATTTTATTTTATTTTATTATTACTATTTCGAAATTCTTATATATAATAAAATAAATAAAATAAGTTCACATCATCTTCCTTTCTCCATCATGGACTTAAGTGGAAATGAACAGTCCAGAAGGACTTTGGAGTCATATGCTAACCCCACTATTGCTTCATATGGGAGTAGTATATGTATACCCTCCATTGGAGTTAGTAGTTTTGAGTTGAATCCTCAGCTCATTATCATGGTGCAGCAAAGTTGCGAGTATTCCGGTCTTCCACAGGAAGAACCTACAGAGTTTCTGGCACAATTTTCACAAATTGCTGACACAGTACATGATAAGGAAGTAGATCAGGATGTCTACAGATTATTACTGTTTCCATTTGCTGTAAAAGACCACGCTAAGAGGTGGTTAAATAACCAACCTAAGGACAGCATAAAGACATGGAAACAGCTGTCAGAAAAATTCCTGAATCAATATTTTCCTCCAAAACGGATGACACAGCTAAGGCTGAGCATCCAAGGCTTCAAACAAGGAGATAATGAATCTCTTTATGATGCTTGGGAGAGATACAGAGAGATGCTAAGAAAATGCCCCTCTGAAATATTTTCAGAGTCGGGGCAGTTAGACATCTTCTACTATCGGCTTGCAGAAAGAGCTCAGATTTCTCTAGACCACTCAGCTGGTGGATCTATACACATGAAAAAGACAATAGAAGAAGCTCAAGAGCTCATTGATACAGTTGCCAGAAATCAACATCTGTACCTAAGCAGTGAACCTTCCATGAAAGGAGAGGCTAAAACAATAACTGCTGAACTGAGTCCTACAGAACAAGTTACTGAATTCAATCAGCAACTGAATTTTCTAATAAAATAGCTAGCTGAATTCAAGGAAATACTACAAGAAACAAGAATGGCTAATACGAATATGGAAGTACAGTTGAAGTAAACAGAACAGCAATTATCAAAACAAATAACAGAAGAGTGCCAAGCAGTCAAATTAAGAAGTGGGAAAACATTAAATACCTCACTTCAAGATAGCAGGAAGCCAAGAAATGAGCAAACTAACCAAAATTCCGCTGAGGACAGTAAGAGCCCAGAGAGGAATAATTCTGGCGCTCAAACGCCAGAGAATGGGTGGAAAGATGGCGTTGAATGCCCAAACCATGCTCAGTCCTGGTGTTCAACGCCAGAAACAAATAAGGATTTGGCGTTGAACGCCCAAACAGAGCACAGTTCTGGCGTTCAGACGCCAGAAACAAGTAAGGAGTTAGCGTGTAACGCCACCCCATTTTCCACCCCTGGCATTCAAATGCCAGTGGGGGATCAGACACATACAAGTACTGATAATAAACCATTTAAAAAGGCTCCTCAAACCACCTATGTAGGCAATAAACCTGCAGCAACTAAGGTAGAGGAATACAAAGCCAAAATATCTTATCCTCAGAAACTCTGCCAAGCGGAACAGGATAAGCAATTCGCGCGCTTTGCAAACTATCTTAGGACTCTTGAAATAAAGATTCTATTTGCAGAGGCACTCGAGCAAATACCCTCTTATGCTAAGTTCATGAAAGAGATCTTAAGTTATAAGAAGGATTGGAGGAAAACTGAGAAAGTTTACCTCACTGAAGAATGCAGTGCAATCATTCTGAAAAGCTCACCTGAGAAGCTTAAAGATCCGGGAAGCTTTATGATACCATGCACATTAGAAGGTACTTGTACCAAGCAAGCTTTATGTGATCTTGGGGCAAGTATCAACCTAATACCTGCATCTACTATCAAAAAGCTTGGGTTGACTGATGAGGTCAAACCAACCCGGATATGTCTCCAACTTGCTGATGGCTCCATTAAATACCCATTAGGCGTGATTGAAGATATGATTGTCAAGGTTGGGCCATTTGCCTTTCCTACTGACTTTGTGGTGCTGGAAATGGAGGAACACAAGAGTGCAACTCTCATTCTAGGAAGACCTTTCCTAGCAACTGGCCGAACCCTCGTTGACGTCTAAAAGGGGGAAGTAACCCTGAGAGTCAATGAATATGAGTTCAAATTGAATGTTGTCAAAGCTATGCAGCATCCGAACACTCCAAATGACTGCATGAGCATTGATATTATTGACTCTCTGGTAAAAAAGATCAATATGACTGAGAGTCTCGAATCAGAGCTAGAGGATATCTTTAAAGATGTTCAGCCTAATCTGGAGGAATTAGAGAGAATAATAGAACCTCTGAAAATCCCTCAGGAAGAGAAGAAACCTCCTAAACCCGAGCTCAAACCATTATCACCATCCCTGAAATATGCATTTCTGGGAGAAGGTGATACATTTCCTGTAATCATAAGCTCTACCTTAGAGCCACAGGAAGAGGAAGCACTAATTCAAGTGCTAAAGACACACAAGACAGCTCTTGGGTGGTCCATCAGTGATGTTAAGGGCATTAGCCCAGCCAGATGCATGCACAAGATTTTATTGGAGGGTGATGCTAAGCCAGTGGTTCAACCACAAAGGCGGCTGAATCCAGCCATGAAGGAGGTGGTGCAGAAGGAGGTCACTAAATTACTAGAGGCTGGGATTATTTATCCTATTTCTGATAGCCCCTGGGTAAGCCCTGTCCAAGTCGTCCCTAAGAAGGGTGGCATGATAGTGGTTCATAATGAAAAAATGAACTGGTTCCTACAAGAACAGTTACAGGGTGACGTATGTGTATTAATTACAAAAGGCTCAATACAGCTACCAGAAAGGATCATTTTCCTTTACCATTCATAGACCAGATGCTAGAAAGGCTAGCAGGTCATGAATACTACTGCTTCCTGGATGGGTATTCAGGTTATAATCAAATTGTAGTAGATCCCCGGGATCAAGAGAAAATAGCATTCACATGTCCATCTGGAGTATTTGCATACAAAAGGATGCCTTTTGGTCTGTGCAATGCACCTGCAACCTTTCAAAGGTGTATGCTCTCAATTTTCTCTGATATGGTGAAAAAATTTCTGGAAGTCTTCATGGATGACTTTTCAGTATTTGGAGACTCATTCAGCTCCTGTCTTGACCATCTAGCACTTGTTCTAAAGAGGTGCCAAGAGACTAACCTGGTTTTAAACTGGGAGAAATGTCACTTTATGGTGACTGAAGGAATTGTCCTTGGACACAAAATTTCGAACAAGGGAATAGAAGTGGATGAAGCTAAGGTAGAGGTAATTGAAAAATTACCACCACCAGCCAATGTTAAGGCAATCAGAAGCTTTCTGGGGCATGCAGGATTTTATAGGAGGTTTATAAAGGATTTTTCAAAAATCGCCAAACCTCTAAGTAATCTGCTAGCTGCTGACACGCCATTTATCTTTGATAAGGAGTATCTGCAGGCGTTTGAAACTCTGAAAGCTAAGCTGGTCACAGCACCAATCATCTCTGCACCAGACTGGACATTACCTTTTGAACTGATGTGTGATGCCAGTGACCATGCCATTGGTGCAGTGTTGGGACAAAGGCATGACAAGCTTCTGCACGTCATTTACTATGCCAGTCATGTTTTGAATGACGCACAAAAGAACTACACAACCACAGAAAAAGAGCTACTTGCAGTGGTTTATGCCATTGACAAGTTTAGATCCTATTTAGTAGGATCAAAAGTGATTGTGTACACTGACCATGCTGCTCTTAAATATCTACTCACAAAGCAGGATTCAAAACCCAGACTCATCAGATGGGTGTTGCTTCTGTAAGAGTTTGATATAGAAATAAGAGATAGAAAAGGGACAGAGAACCAAGTAGCAGATCACCTGCCCCGAATAGAATTAGTAAAAGGGGCGTCCCTCCCTCTTACTGAGATCTCTGAAAACTTTCTGGATGAGCAACTCTTTGCCATCCAGGAAGTGTCATGGTTTGCAGACATTACAAATTACAAGGCAGTGAGGTTCATACCCAAAGAGTACAATAGGCAGCAATCAAAGAAATTGATCACAGATGCAAAGTACTATCTTTGGGATGAACTATATCTCTTCAAGAGATGTACAGACGGAGTAATCCGTAGATGTGTGCCTAAAGAAGAAGCACAGAAGATCCTCTGGCACTGCCATAGATCATAGTCTGGAGGACATTTTGGAAGTGAGCGAACAGCCACAAGAGTCCTCCAATGCGGCTTCTACTGGCCTACTCTCTATAAAGACTCCCGAGTGTTTGTACTTAACTCTGACAGTTACCAAAGATCTGGCAATCTGCCTCACAGTTATGCCATGCCTCAACAAGGGATCTTGGAGATTGAGTTATTTGATGTATGGGGTATTGACTTCATGGGGCCTTTTCCACCATCATACTCAAACACTTATATTCTGGGGGTAGTGGATTATGTATCCAAATGGGTGAAAGCTATTGCAACACCCACTAATGACACTAAGACAGTGCTAAAATTCCTCCAGAAATACATCTTCAGCAGATTTGGTACCCCTAGAGTATTAATCAGTGATGGGGGCACTCATTTCTGTAATAAACAACTTTACTCTGCTTTGGTTCGATACGGAGTTAGCCACAGGGTGGCCACTCCATATCATCCACAAACAATGGGCAAGCTGAAGTCTCTAATAGAGAACTTAAAAGAATCATGGAACGGACTATGATTAACCTTAGAAGGGATTGGGCAAGAAGCTTGGATGATGCTCTGTGGGCATACAGAACAGCATTCAAGACCCCTATAGGGAACTTTCCATACCAGCTTGTGTATAGAAAGGCATGTCACTTGCCAGTGAAACTGGAACATAAGGCCTACTGGGCAACCAGATTCCTAAACCTTGATGCCAAGTTAGCTGGAGAAAAATGATTGCTCCAGTTAAATGAGCTAGAGGAATTTAGACTCAATGCTTTCGAGAATGAAAAAATTTACAAAGAGAAAGCAAAAAGATGGCATGATAAGAAATTGTCATCCAGAGTCTTTGAGCCAGGGCAGAAAGTTCTGCCATTTAATTCTAGGCTCAGATTATTCCCCGGGAAATTGAAGTCCCGGTGGAGAGGACCATATGTGATTACAAGTGTGTCACCATATGGATACATAGAGCTCCAGGATAATGATTCTAACAAAAAGTTCATTGTTAATGGACAAAGAGTCTAACACTATCTTGAAAGCAATTTTGAGCAAGAATGTTCAAAACTAAGACTTAACTAAAGCTCAGTAATAGTCCAGCTAAAGACAATAAAGAAGCGCTTGCTGGGAGGCAACCCAGCCATTTACAAAGCATATTTGTTAATTAATTGATTTTTACAGGTATATGTCAAGTATCTTCAAGGTAAAATAGCAACTGCTTAAGTTCACAGAGTTACAAAAGGATTCAGAGGATAAAACAGCAAAAAAGGAAGCTCACTGGTGTGAAAAAGTTAGTAAAAGCTGTTTTGGGTGTTGAATGCCCAAAATAAGCACCTACTGGGCGTTCAACGCCAATAAGGATAGCCATCTGGGCGTAAAACGCCAGAAAGGAGCATCTTCTGGGCGTTGAACGCCAGAAAGGAGCATCTTCTGGGCGTTGAACGCCAGAAAGGAGCACCTTCTGGGCGTTCAACGCCAGATTTACAGCGTCCTGAGCGTTCAGAAAAACGCCCAGTGACAAAGGACTTCCTGGCGTTCAACGCCAGAAAGAAGCAACAGCTGGGCATTGAACGCCCAGGAGAAGCAGCGTTTGGGCGTTAAAAGCCCAAAACATGCAGCATTTGGGCGTTTAACGCCAGGATGGTGGGGAGGAGGTAAATTCGTTTTTACTTCACAATTTTTTATTTTTCATATTTTAATTCATGATTCCATGCATAAACATGTTTCAAAATCTCATCCTTCAATTCCAAAAATTTTAATCCTAATTTCTAAAATTCCTTTTTCAAAAATATCAAATATATCTTAATCCATAAACACAAATCATTTTCCAATCCAATCCAACTCTTTTTCAATTTTTTTCAAAACTCAATTATCTTTTAAAATCTTTTTCAAAATAAAAATTCAGATTTATCTTTTCCAAATATCATTCACAACTTTTTATTTTTAAAATTATATCTTTTTCTTATCATATTTATCTTTTATAAATCATATCCTCTATCTTATCTTTTTAAAATTTTTGAAAATCCACCCCCTCCTTTTTAAATCCACATTCAGCCTCCCTACTCTCATCCACCATGCGACACTAGCTCTCCTTCTATCCCTCTCCTTTCTTTTCTTTTGCTTGAGGACAAGCAAAACTCTAAGTTTGGTGTGTTTATCTGTGATCACTAAACCATACTCACTAAGATCATGGCTCCTAAAGGAAAACAACCCACTCCAAGAGGCAAGAAAGAGAGTATTCCAAAACCACTTTGGAATCAAGGGAAGTTCTTAACCAAAGAACATTTAGACCATTACTACAAAATAATGGGTCTAAGATCAGTGATCCCGGAAGTCAAATTTGATCTGAAAGAAGATGAATATCTGGAAATCCAAGAGCGAATTCGAAACAGGAACTGGGAAATCCTAGCTAATCCTGAAATAAAAGTGGGAAGGAATATGGTTCAGGAGTTCTACGCTAATCTGTGGCAAACAGACAGGCAGAGAATATCTGGAACTTCCCTCTATGACTATCGGACTTTGGTCAGAGGAAAGATTGTTCACATCCACCCTGACAAAATCAAGGAGATCTTTAAGCTGCCTCAGCTGAAAGATGACCCAGACTCCTTTAATAGGAGAATGATGACGACAAACAAGGGCCTGGACAAGATTCTAGAGGATATATACATCCCTGGAGCCAGGTGGACCACCAGCACCACGGGCATCCCAATTCAACTCAAGAGAGAAGACCTCAAACCAGTAGCCAAACGCTGGCTGGACTTCATTGGGCGTTCTATATGACCACTAGCAACCGCTCTGAAGTCACCATTAAAAGAGCAGTGATGATCCATTGCATTATGTTGGGAAGAGAAGTGGAAGTTCATCAGCTGATTTCGTGTGAATTTTACAAAATTGCAAACAAGAACTCCAAAGATGCCAAATTGGCTTATCCAAGCTTAATCTCTATGCTATGTAAAGATGCTAGAGTGAAGCTGGGAATAACTGAGTATATCTCAGTTGAGCGGCCAATCACCAAAATATCAATGGAAAAACAACAAGTGCAGGATGATCCCATAAAAAGGAGAGCACAGGAATTCCTCCCAGAAATCCTTCAATTTGAATACTGGGAGTATCTTGAAGCATCTATTACCAAGTTACAAGAAGCCATGGACCAAATAAAGGAAGAACAGAATAATCAAAATAGCATGCTCTACAAATTGCTTGGAGAACAAGAGGAGCAAAGGCGTGACTTGAGGGAACTGAAGCGTTAGAAGCTGTCTGAAGGGCCAAGCACCCCACAGATTAAAGGAGCATCCACCTCCCAAAATCCAGGTTGTTGAGTCCTAATCTTTTCCCTAACTCTGTGATAACTGTTCTTATTGTGAATTTACCTTAGAAGTTATATATTAGTAGTAGTAATTAGTATATCTATTTTGATTTTATCTCCAATTAAGCTATAATTTATTTTTCTCATCATCATCAAACATGAATAAAATAGTGGATTTTTAGAATAAAGAGGCAATATTTTTTCGAGTTCTTAATAAGGAAAATTCTATTTAGTTATATGTGGTGGCAAAACTTTTTGTCTTCTGAATGAATGCCTGAATAGTGCATATTTTTTATATTGAATTTTATGAATGTTAAAATTGTTAGCTCCTGAAAGAATGATGAACAAGAGAAACATTATTGATGATCTGAAAAATCATGAAATTGATTCTTGAAGCAAGAAAAAGCAGTGAAAAACAAGCTTGCGAAAAAAAA
>NC_029781.3:18657356-18669282 GCF_000817695.3 Arachis duranensis
CAAGGGTGAAAAGGATCCAAGGCTTTGAGCATCAATGGATAGGAGGGCCCAAGGAAATAAATTCAGGCCTAAGCGGCTAAATCAAGCAGTCCCTAACCATGTGCTTGTGGCATGCAGGTCCAAGTGAAAAGCTTGAGACTGAGTGGTTAAAGTCATGATCCAAAGCAAAAGAGTGTGCTTAAGAACTCTAGATACCTCTAATTGGGGACTTAAGCAAAGCTAAGTCACAATCTGAAAAGGTTCACCCAGTTATGTGTCTGTGGCATTTATGTATCCGGTGGTAATACTTCGCAATCTGAAAAGGTTCACCCAGTTATGTGTTTGTGGCATTTTTGTATCCGGTGGTAATACTGGAAAACAAAATGCTAAGGGTCACGGCCAGGACTCACAAAGTATCTGTGTTCAAGAATCAACATACTAAACTAGGAGAATCAATAATACTATCTGAATTCTGAGTTCCTATGGATGCCAATCATTCTGAATTTCAAAGGATAAAGTGAGATGCCAAAACTGTTTGGAAGCAAAAAGCTACTAGCCCCGCTCATCTAATTAGAATCTGAGCTTCACTTAAAACTCTGACATATTATTGCTTCTTGATTTCTTTTTATCCTCTTTTATTTATCTAGTTGCTTGAGGACAAGCAACAGTTTAAGTTTGGTGTTGTGATGAGCGGATATTTTATACGCTTTTTGGGGGTAATTTCATGTAGATTTTAGTATGTTTTAGTTAGTTTTTAGTATAATTTTATTAATTTTTCGGCAAAATTTATATTTATGGACTTTACTATGAGTTTGTGTGTTTTTCTGTAATTTCAGGTATTTTCTGGCTGAAATTGAGGGAGCTGAGCAAAAATCTAATTCAGGCTGAAAAAAGACTACTGATGCTGTTGGATTCTGACCTCTCTGCACTCAGAATGAATTTTTTGGAGCTACAAGAGTCTAATTGACGCGCTTTTAATTGGGTTGGAAAGTAGACATCCAGGGCTTTCTAGCAATATATAATAGTCTATACTTTGCGCGAAGATAGACGACGTAAACATGCGTTCAACGCCAGTTCTATGTTGCAATCTGGCGTTCAGCGCCAGAAACAGGTTGCAAGTTGGAGTTCAACGCCAGAAACAGGTTACAACCTGGCATTCAACTCCACAAACAGCCCAGGCATGTGAGAAGCTTAAGTCTCAGCCCCAACACACACCAAGTGGGCCCCAGAAGTGGATTTCTGCACCAATTATCTTAGTTTACTCATTTTCTGTAAACCTAGGTTATTAGTTTAGTATTTAAACAACTTTTAGAGACTTATTTTGTACCTCATGACATTTTTAGATCTAAATTTTATACTCTTTGATGGCATGAGTCTCTAAACTCCATTGTTGGGGGTGAGGAGCTCTGCAGCGTCTCGATGAATTAATGCAATTATTTCTGTTTTCCATTCAAACATGCGTGTTCCTATCTAAGATGTTCATTCGCGCTTAACTATGGAGAAGGTGGTGATCCGTGACACTCATCACCTTCCTCAATCCATGAACGTGTGTTTGACAACCACCTCCGTTCTACATCAGATTGAATGAGTATCTCTTAGATTCCTTAATCAGAATCTTCGTGGTATAAGCTAGAATTGATGGCGGCATTCATGAGAATCCGAAAAGTCTAAACCTTGTCTGTGGTATTCTGAGTAGGATTCTGGGATTGGATGACTGTGACGAGCTTCAAACTCATGAGTGTTGGGCGTGAAGAAAAATGCAAAAGAATCAATGGATTCTATTCCGACATGATCGAGAACCAACAGCTGATTAGCCATGCTGTGACAGAGCATTTGGACCATTTTCACTGAGAGGATGGAAAGTAGCCATTGACAACGGTGACACCCTACATAGAGCTTGCCATGGAAGGAACTTTGCACTTTTGCATGAGAGGAAACATTATGTTACAGGAATTCAAAAGACAAAGTATCTCTAAAACTCCAACATATTCTCCATTATTGCACAACCAGTAATTATTTCATGCTCTTTTATTTTTCTTAGTAATTCAAACTGATAATCATAATTGATATCCTGACTAAGAATAATAAAATAACCATAGCTTGCTTCAAGCCAACAATTTCCGTGGGATCGACCCTTACTCACGTAAGGTATTAGTTGGACGACCCAGTGCACTTGCTGGTTAGTTGTGCGGATTGCAAAAGTGTGATTGCAATTTCGTGCACCAGTAAGCTTGAAACTATTTTTTTTAACTGCAGTGGTGGACACTTATTGCATTTGAGCCTACTCCTTTGATGATGTTAGCCGATTCTCAAGCTGCTGTTGCAGCCTATATTTTTTTGGATATGTTAGATCCGTACGTGTGGTTTATGATTATGTGTAATATGTAATGGTTTAAAAATTCTATGATTCTCCCAACTAACCATTTTGTGACTTTGGCAATTCTGAAGAGTTAGTAATCTCAGATGAAAAAGGTTATAGAAGTACATTTAGATGTCTTGTACCGGAGAGATCTGTCAAATCACGAGTAAGTATAGAGGTCAATGCATATTATACAATTTCTTGTAATTATATTTTGAGCCTCTATTTACCTATAAACATGTTTTACATATAATTTTAACATATTGTAGGTCATAAACCTGGTGGCACTTATGATGACACGTGTATTTCGACGTAGGAATAAAGATCTAATTTGCTGGTTCATGCCTGAACATTTTACAGTAAAGTTATCCCTATAATATTTTTAAATTATTAGTTAATATTTTTGTCTAATAGTTTAAGTGGATATACTAATTTATAAGGAAGTTCTTTCTTCTAGACTAAACCATGCTATGTACTCACACGAGTAAATAATTAAATTATCAATTCAAAAATAGTTAAATTGAAGGCATATTTTCATTTAACAATTTTTTTTGTATGTAGCAATATGTCTTAAGCGACAAATACACACCAGCTGAGGTTATCTTTGATTTCCTTTGAGCATATATGTCACTAAAAATTAGCCACATCGTTAGGGTACAAGTGACCAATTTGTTTCCCATTAATATACTGTTATATTTTTTTAGTGTTTATAATGGTTTAAGGTTTATCACCGGTTTTTATCTCTATCTGTGAGGAACTACATTGGTATTTGGTTATTATTGACTTTACGAGTCGTCGTCTAATCATATTGGATTCACAGCCTTGTGTTGGAAACCATCAACAACGCAAAAGGAACACAATTAAAGTGGTAATTATTTGTTCTAAATCAGTACTCAATCTTCTGGAATCACTTAACAATTTAAATAACCATTTGTTGTAACTAGTACTCTTAGTCAATTTAAATCATTTACAATTCACTCTTCTTCTTTTTTTTGTCTGAATTCACTCTTGTACATGCAACTTATTTAGAAGCGATGTTAGATGATCATATTTTTTATGATGATAAGTCTAAAGTTGTAGATTGCTCCACTTTTTGGCCTATGACACTTTTTGGCCTACCCACTCAAAAAAATAGATCGTAAGTCTAATATTAAAACTTTTTTTTAAATATCATAACTCTTTCAATAGATTATATCTTATATGTATATAATAACTATTTGTTGAATGCTTTTTATCATAGGAATGATAACGGAGTTTGGGTGACCAGTTAGATGAGAGAATGTACTTTACAAGATGACTTCAATATTCAGGTCATATTTATAAGAAAGTATTTTTAAAATAATTTTTCCAACACACTTCTAATTAGAATTATATTGTTGGTGCTCTAAGCAGATTAACAACTCCACATGAATGAGACTTGTCGTGGATCTGGTTTTAGAGGAGTACAACGATTTATGTCTCGTAATACAAGAAAATGCTTGGCAATATAGGACCAAGGTGGAAGTAGAGCATGAAGACTGATAAACCACTATTTTATGGTTTATCTTGTACTAAATTGAGTGGTATTTATCAATTATCTGCATACTTATTCATATAATTTGCATTGTTTTACAAATCCTTCCCAATGTTATTCTATGATTGAAAACTTGCTTCCTAAGCCCTTAACTTGTGTATTTTTAATTCCTTTTTTTTACCATTCGATGTCGTAATCCGTGTGTTAAGTGTTTTCAGGCTTTATAGGGCAGGAATATCTTAGAAGATGGAAAGGAAGCTTGCAAAAATGGAAGGAACACAAGAAGCTAAGGAGTTGACCAGCGAGCACTGACGCGCACGCGCACATGACGCGTTCGCGCCATTTGGTGCCTTCCATAAGGGCACGGATGCGTACCAGACGCGGATTTTGGGGGTGATTTTGGGCTGAGTTTTGACCAAGTTTTCAGCCCAGAAACACAGACTGGAGCCAGGGGACAGCAGAGACTCAACACACATTCCCACATTCACTTATTCAATAGTTTTTAGTTTTAGTTTCGGGATCTTAGAGAGATAATTCACTACTTTCTCTAGGGTTCTTCATATTCATAGATTCCAGTTTTATGCTTTTGAGTTGGATATTAAAAAGAGTTACTACCTCCGTGAAGTCTTTATGATTCTAGTTTGTTTCCTATTCCTTTACTCTCGTTATTTTCCCATTTACCCTATTCAGAGTTACAATTGGATATCTTCTATTTTTGAATTTATTAATGCAAAGTATTTTTTTATATTTAATTTCTTTATTTACTTGATTATCTCAACCCAATTCCAAAATTATTATGTCTTCTTTCTACTCCCTTTACATGAATGCAGAATTGGCATCAATGTCAATAGAGTAGACTTTTAACTTGGCTTTGGAGTTGCTTAATATTAGAGACTCTTGAGTTGGAAGACCCAAGAGTTAAATAGTAATTGGAAATTGTTGGCTGGCTCTCTTGTCACTAACGCTAATCCTTCTCGAGGGAGAGGATTAGGACTTGTGAATTGGGGTTAGCTTGACTATTTGACTTTCCTTCATTCGTTAAGGGTTAACTAAGTAGAAACAACAACCTATCATTATTTATCTTGGGAAATCCACCAAGGATAGAACTTCCAATTAATCTTCTCCAAGCCAAGATCTTTATTTCAATTACATAAAATCTCTTGTTAATTTATAATTATTTATTTTCCCATTCCCCAAACTCCAAATTTCTGAGAAAACCCCTAATCAATAATTCACACTCTCTTAGCAACTCGTTGGGAGACGACTTAGAAACTCTATTCCCAGTATTTATTTCTAAATTTTGTGATAACCCTTTTAAATTGATACGCAGAATTCTTATTGATTAAAAACTGTACTTGCAACGTTAATTTCTGTTTTTAAATTCTTAATCGGTAATTTTTCGTACGTCAATTTTTGGCGCCGTTGCCAGGGAGTTGCAACAGTGTGCTAAGTTATTGATTAGTGTAAATATTTTTATTTACATACTTGCATATTTTTTATTACCATGAGCTGTATGTTTCTTTCGTTAAATGACGCATTCACTACCTGATCCGAGCTTAGCCGCGTTTGATCCGGAAATTGAAAGAACTATTTCCCATATAAGGCGAGCTCAGCATCGGTTAGCCTTTGAGGGTGGCAAAGTGGTTACTACCAATTCACCAGTCTTATCTGAGGACGAATCTAAAGCATCATTTAAGGGAGAAACAAGCTCCTCTTCTACTGACTCTGTTGATTTACGCGCAGATAACATGGCAGCACCCCGCAGGGTTACTCTCCAGGAAGCAGGAGCTCCGGACTTTACACTGCCACCTTTCCAAGCGCGTCAGCCAAATCTGGGTGCAGATGTTGAACTGAACACTACACTAATCAATCTACTGCCAAGGTTTCATGGCTTACCTGCTCAAGAGCCTCTCAAGCACTTCAGAGATTTTCAGAGAGCCTATTTTACTGTTAGGCGTCATGGTGCAGATGGGACTTCTATTCTGCTAACATCCTTATGTATTGGAATTATTATTGTGGTCCATAAAATATAGGTCAGTGGTAACTCCGCACAATTAATTATTTACCAATATAAACATAGATGCCTAAAAGATAGTTTATTTTGAAACATCTGCCAAATGCAACATATGAATTTGAAGCATCTAGGAAAATATTATCTTTCGTTCAATCAATATAACAATCTACGAAGTTACAATGTCAAAGACATGATGACATCACACTAATAATTTGGTGTAAAGGCTATTAAGTGTTACAGCTTTTTCCTTTTTCATTTGTGTCGTGTGTGTATGTCTGTGTGTATGTGTGTGTGTGTGTGTGTGTTTGTGTGGGGGGGAGGAGACAATGAAGGAAGGAAAGGAACCATGATGGGGATGAAACCCTGAAATCAGTTCAAGCTCACAGGGGAGATAAAGTAAAATGGTAAAAATCCTAACAAGTCACTGGATACTGCCAACTTTCAACTAATCCTAAATCCTTACCATGATTATCCGTATAATCTACTCACCGAATCCTAACAAGTCACTGGATATTACCAACTCGCCACTCCAATTCACTTCTCTGTACAATATCAACACACGCTCAATATTCAACCTAGTGCATTGTGTTGTCAGAATCCAGAACTGCTTAAAACTCTGAAAAATTCAACGTATGAACCAAAAATCATCTACAGTAACAAAAGAATGTAGAGCACAAGAACAACTAAATCAAAGAAGATACTTTGTAGTACCAGGAAGTAAAAGATCAACTTGTTTGTCCCCAACAGAGTATGCCCTCAACGTGTTTTCTCTAATGTGGGGTCCAGGTGCAGTGTTCACATAGTCCGGTTCATGGGCAACCAACAGCAACCCTTTAGGAAGAATCAACTCATCCCCTTCCTTGACTGAATCTAGTGTACGTAAAGCAGGCCCAAATTCTCTCAATAAAAGGCAAAAGAATTTTTCAAAAAGAAAGAGCAGGAAAAAGAAATTTGTAGCAAATTTGTAAAACAACTCAAAACAGAAATCATGAGTTTATGTTTCATCAGATCTGTCAAAGTCTCACTTTGTTTAAGGATATGACTGAGATAGCCTTTATAAACGTTCGAGGGATCCTGCCCAATGAACTTAGGCTCACCTAATCCTTAAGAGCGATATTTACATGCTATAAAATATATCAAAAAACTATAGATGTAAAAGATGTTATAGGTTCATTAGAAATATGACCAGCAAAACTTTTTTCCACTAGATGGGGTTATATATGTTCACTAGATATGCAACCAACAAAACAATTTTTCCCCCTGGATATGGTTGGCTATATAGATTAAATGAAACATTTGTCCTATCTGTAGAAAAATTTAATCAATAATTTCTAAAAGAAACTTCTTATGTCAAATTTTAGAAAACTTGCATTAGAAATAAAAAGTGTATTTAATAATTACCTTCTCCAGAAGATAAGCTATCCTATTGCTGTAAAGATCTAGGATATTCTGCTAAGGCCCTTAGATTCTCTGGAGCTCTGAACTGTAATCCTAGAAGAAGGCTATAATCAATTATGTGTTCAAACTCCAAGAAAGTGTGATGAGCGGATATTTTATACGCTTTTTGGGGGGTATTTTCATATAGTTTTTAGTAGGATCTAGCTACTTTTTAGTATATTTTTATTAGTTTTTATGCAAAAATCACATTTCTGGACTTTACTATGAATTTGTGTATTTTTCTGTGATTTCAGGTATTTTCTGCCTGAAATTGAGGGACCTGAGCAAAATCTGATTCAGAGGCTGAAAAAGGACTGCAGATGCTGTTGGATTCTGACCTGCCTGCACTCGAAATAGATTTTCTGGAGTCACAGAAGCCCAATTGGCGCACTTTCAATTGTTTTGGAAAGTAGACATCCTGGGCTTTCCAGCAATATATAATAGTCCATACTTTGCCTGATTTGTGATGACGCAAACAGGCATTTAACGCCAACTTTCTACCCTATTCTGGCGTTAAACGCCAGAAACAGGATACAAGTTGGAGTTAAACGCCCAAACTGGCACAAAAGCTGGAGTTTAACGGCAGGAATAGTCTCTACACGTGAAAGCTGCATTGCTCAGGCCAAACACACACCAAGTGGGTCTCGGAAGTGGATTTCTGCACTATCTATCTTAGTTTACTCATTTTCTATAAACCTACGTTACTAATTTAGTATAAAAACTACTTTTAGAGATTCATTTCACATCTCGTGACATTTTACATCTGAATTTTTATCTTCTACGACATGAGTCTCTAAACCCCATGGTTGGGGGTGAGGAGCTCTGCTGTGTCTCAGTGGATTAATACAATTACTTCTGTTTTGTATTCAATCACACATGATTCTATTCTAAGATATTCACTCGTACTTAAACATGATGAATGTGATGATCTGTGACACTCATCACCATTCTCAACCTATGAACACGTGCCTGACAACCACTTCCGTTCTACCTTAGATTGAGTGTTTATTTCTTGGGTTCCTGATTCACGAGTTTGACTGCCTCTCCTAACAACAGAGCGTTCAATCCGTGAATCCAGACTCTTCGTGGTATAAGCTAGAATCAATTGGCAGTATTCTTGAGATCCGGAAAGTCTAAACCTTATCTGTGGTATTCCGAGGAGGATCTGGGATGGGATGACTGTGAAGAGCTTCAAACTCACGAATGTAGGGCGTAGTGACAGACGCAAAAGGATCACTGGATCCTATTCCAACACAAGTGAGAATCGACAGATGATTAGCCATGTACATGGACTATTTTTGCTGAGAGGACAGATGGTAGCCATTGACAATGGTGATCCACCAACATACAGCTTGCCATGGAAGGAGCCTTGCGTGCGTAAAGAAGACAACAGTAGGAAAGCAGAGATTCAGAAGACAAAGCATCTCCAAAATCTCAACCTATTCTCCATTACTGCATAACAAGTATTATTCACTTCATGTTCTTTTACTTTTTACAAACAAAACTCTCCTCATTATTAATCTCCTGACTAAGGTTTACAAGATAACCATAAATTGCTTCAAGCCGACAATCTCCGTGGGATCGACCCTTACTCACTTAAGGTATTACTTGGACGGCCCAGTGCACTTGCTGGTTAATGGCATCGGAGTTGTGAAAAGTGTGAATCACAATTCTGTGCACCAAGTTTTTGGTGCCGTTGCCGGGGATTGTTCGAGTTTGAACAACTGACGGTTTATTTTTTTATTTAGATTAGGAAAAAATTGTCTTTTACTTTCTTTATTAATTGTTAGTTTTTCATTGAGTCTAGTTGCATGTTTTAAGTTTGGTGTCCTTTGTGTTTTTGTCATCTAAAAAAAATATATAATATAATAATTAAAACTGTTCATACCCTGGGTCGAGTTGTCCGATCCGGGATGTTCAACAGACAAAGCGACCTACCTCATCAGGTCAGGACAATCCGACCTCTCCTCAAAGAGCTCGGCCAAGTCACAGGAAAGCCCAAAGAAGGGCCCAAATAGAGGAACACGCCCAAATCCTAAGGCAGCCCAAGCCTATGGAGAGAAGGGCAGTTCCCTTGAAGATTAGCTGATCTCACCCAAAAGATAAGATAAGATAGGATAAGATAACTAACTTATCTTATCTAAGAAGGTCACTTTACGCCATTATAAATACACTGGAGCACCCAGGTATAACTCATACTCTGATTCTACTGAATACCTGCTTAATACCCTTGCTAACTTAAGCATCGGAGTCCCTTGCAGGTACCCCCCACCCTTCGGTGGTAAAGGATCAGCAGCACTCTCAGTTCCACAAGTCGGACACACCAGCTCCGGCCGCTATACACCTGCCTGACACGTCGACTCTGACCCTCACAGAAGATCTCGACTGAGATCGACCTACAGTTTCAGGTAACCCTCGGAACATTGGCGTCGTGCCGGGGAACCTGGAAGTCATCCCATCACCATGGCAGACGACCATGACAACGACCACGATTCAGGTTTGGAAGATAGAACACCACACAAGAATGCGGATGTTACACTCAAAGATACTCCGGAGCCCAACGGGGACAAAAATTCATCAAATCCAGGAGTGGTAGGGGCGCTTCAAGATTGATTAAAGCAACTCGAGAAAGAAGCCCAACATCAACGCGAAAAAGAAGAGGATCTGCATCGGGAGATAAGGCGACGCCGAAAATTAGAAGATAAACTTCTAAAACTCGAAGCCGATCTCAAAACTAAAGCTACTCAATCCACTCCAGAGGATAGCTCTCGCAAGGATCAAGATCCATTCACCAGGGAAATTATGAAGACGAAAATCCCAAAGGACTTCAAACTTTCGAATATGACTCTGTATGACGGCACTTCAGACCCCAATCATCATCTCAGCAATTTTAGAAGTAGAATGTACCTCACTGACGCCTCAAATGCAGTTCGCTGCAAAGCCTTTCCAACAACTCTTACCAAGATAGCCATTAGATGGTTCGACAGCCTACCTCCAAAATCCATCTCGAGCTTCAACAACCTGGCCAAAAAGTTCCTGGTCAGATTTTCCATACAAAAGGATAAGGCTAAACACGCACCTAGCCTACTAGGAATCAAGCAAGGAGATCGGGAGAGTCTTTGTAACTACATGGAAAGATTCAACAAAACATGCATGGACATATAAAGTCTACCAACAGAAGCTGCCATTATGGGCCTTATAAATGGCCTACGAGAAGGACCGTTTAGCCAATCTATATCAAAGAAGTACCCTGCATCCCTGGACAAAGTACAAGAACAGGCGCAGAAGTACATCAACATGGAGGAGAATTCTCGACTTGGGGAAGCCTCGGGGTTCGGTTCCACCTACCGAGATAAAGATAAAGAATCTAAGAAAAAGGAAGATTGCTCCGGGGAGAAAATAAAAAAATATCATAACTACACCCCTCTTAGGGTATCCTTGGTATATGTTTACAAAGAAGTCTGCCATACGGAAAAAATACCCCCAGCTCGGCCACTCAAAGGCAAAAGAGGAGGAGGAAATCGGAACGAATACTGTGAGTATCATCGAGTCGGAGGACATTCCACCAACGAATGCTTCGACTTAAAAAATGTCATAGAAAAATTAGTAAGAGAAGGAAAACTAGATCAGTTTTTGGCCAACCGGGACGTAGAGCCAAGAAAAAGAAGAAGGGATGAAGATGTCGGACGGTCTGAGCGATCACCTCGCACACCGGAGAGACACATCCACGTGATACACGGCGGATTTGCGGGAGGAGGAATCTCCAAATCATCTCGCAAGCGACACCTCAAAGAAGTATACCATGTCGAAGGAAAGAAAGAGGCGCCAGACATCCCAGCAATCACGTTTACCAAAGAAGACACATCCGGAATCATCTCAGGACACGACGACCCCATGTTCATCACTATCATACTGGCAAACGCCAACCTCCACTGTACATTAATTGACCAAGGAAGTTCCGCCGATATCTTATTCAAAACTGCCTTCGACAAGCTCGGCTTAGAAGAAAAAGAGCCAAGAGCATACCTGAACAGCCTGTTCGGACTTGGCGATACCCCAGTACAACCACTGGGATACGTATCGCTACATACAACCTTTGGAAAGGGGAACCAATCCAAAACACTCAAGATAGACTACATCGTGGTCGACGTAAGCTCAGCCTACAATGCCTTAATAGGTCGGACAACGTTAAACCAACTCGGTGCAATAGTTTCAACTCCACATTTATGTATGAAATTCCCAACTACAGAAGGGATAGCTACAATAAAAGCAGATCAAAAGATGGCGCGTCGCTGTTATAACGAAAGTCTAATCCTCAGAGGCGAAGGAGGAGAGTTCCACACAATCGAACTTGGTGGAGTTCAGAAGCGAGAAGAACTCCGTCCACAGCCCGAGGGTGAAGTAGAGAAAGTTCAAATCGGAGACACCTCGGATAAGACAACTAAGATTGGCACGATCCTGAAAGGAGATGCAAAGGAATCACTCATACAGTTCTTATGAGATAATGTTGATCTCTTCGCATGAAAAGCCGCCGACATGCCAGGCATAGATCCCGAACTGATGAGACACAAGTTGGCAGTCTACCCGGGATCTTGGCCGGTACAACAAAGACGAAGAAAACTCG
>NC_029781.3:18669318-18681848 GCF_000817695.3 Arachis duranensis
TCAAATGGGAAGTGGCGAATGTGCACCGACTAAACCGACCTCAACAAAGCCTGCCCAAAAGACCCTTATCCACTCCCAAGCATCGACGCTCTAGTAGATGCCTCATCGGGATATAAGTATCTCTCATTTATGGACGCATACTCGGGGTACAACCAGATCCCAATGTATCCACCGGATTAAGAAAAAACCTCATTTCTAACACCCAAAGTAAACTATTGTTATATCGTAATGCCTTTCGGCCTTAAGAACGCGGGAGCTACTTATCAGAGGCTAATAAATAAGGTCTTCTCAGATCACATTGGAAAAATCATGGAGGTCTACGTGGATGACATGTTGATAAAGACACAAAGTGAAGAAACATTACTGTCTGACTTGGTTCAAGTATTCGACACCATACGGAAGCATGGCATGCGACTTAACACGGCTAAATGCACCTTCCCCGTGGAAGCAGGTAAGTTCTTGGGCTTTATGCTCACACAAAGAGGAATCGAGGCAAATCCAGATAAATGTCAGGCCATACTCAACATGAAGAGCCCAACCTGTGTCAAAGAAGTACAATAACTCAATGGGAGATTGGCGGCCTTGTCCAGATTCCTAGCAGTGTCAGCGATAAGATCCCTCCCTTTCTACGCTACTTTAAGGAAGGGAAAGAATTTCGAGTGGACAACGGAATGTGAGAAAGTCTTTCGAGACTTCAAAGAATTCTTGGGGCGACCACCTATCATATCTCGACCACGAGAAGGAGAACCACTCATATTGTACCTCGCAGTAGGAAGCCGGGCAATAGCCTCAGCACTAATTAGAGAATACGAGGGTGGGCAACAACCCGTCTACTTCATTAGCAGAGCACTACAGGAAGATATTGCAGAAAGGGGATACCATTAAGGTTCGGACCAACCAGCCCATAAAGGGGATATTGCAGAAAAAAGATATAGCAGGAAGAATCCTACAGTGGGCAATCGAGTTGTCCAAATTCGACCTCCAATACAAGGCGCGAACAGCCATTAAATCACAATACCTAGCCGACTTCATTGTAGAATTCCCAGACACCCCAGAGATCCCCATAGAGTGGAATATATACGTGGACGGCTCCTCGAATAAAACTGGAAGTGGTGGAGGTGTGATAATCGAAAGCGACCAAGGAACCCAACTTGAGCTTTCCCTAAAATTTGGATTCCCGGCCTCAAATAACCAGGCAGAATATGAAGCGTTATTAGCTAGTTTGAAGCTGGCTAGAGAAGTTGGAGCTCAGAAACTCAACATCTACAGCGATTCACAAGTCGTTACCTCACAAATAACAGGGAGCTACCAAGCCAAAGATCCTACAATGAAAAAGTATTTGGATAAAACCAAGGAACAGCTCGGACAACTCGGGGAATATAGGATCTGCCACATACCTCGCGATCAAAATGCTCGAGCTGACGCACTCTCAAAACTAGCCAGCACCAAACCAGGGGGCAACAATAGAAGCCTCATCCAGGAAATACTACAGAACACGTCAATATCGGAAGAAGAAAAAGTCCTAGCCATAACAGGTCGGGATCAAGGATGGATGACCCCCAAAATTAACTACCTCAAAATAGAAGCGCTCCCTACAGATGAAAAGAAGGCAAAGAGGTTAAAAAGGGAGGCACAAAACTACACTATCATAAACAACACCCTATACAAAAGAGGGTTCTCAGCACCATTGTTAAAATGCGTACCGACCTCCAATACAAAGTAAGTCTTGGAGGATGTACACAACGGCATTTGTGGCAATCATCTCGGAGTGCAAGCTCTCACCAAAAAGATACTCCGGGCGGGATTCTATTGTCCAACTCTACGAAAGGAAGCTACCGAATTTGTAAAGACATGTCCACCATGTCAGAAGCATGCCAACTTTCACATCGCCCCGCCAGAAAAGCTCATCAGCGTGACCTCACACTGGCCATTTGCAAAGTGGGGACTTGATCTTCTCGGACCCTTTCCCCAGGGATCGGGACAAGTCAAGTTCCTCATAGTAGGGGTAGACTATTTCACAAAATGGATCGAGGCAGAATCCCTAGCCAACGCCACTGCTCAAAGAAGTCAGAAATTCCTATATAGGAACATCATTACAAGGTTCGGGGTCCCATACTCCATCACCACAGATAATGGCACCCAATTCACAGATGCAGGCTTCAGAAAACTAGTGACCGACTTAAAATATAAAACACCAGTTCACCTCCGTCGAACATCCCCAAGCCAATGGACAAGTCGAAGTGGCCAACAAAGTCATATTGGCCGGGCTGAAACGAAGACTGCAAGAAGCAAAGGGAGCTTGGGCCGAAGAACTTCCACAAGTCCTATGGGCGTATCGAATAACCCCCCATTCTACTACGAACGAATCACCATTTCGATTAGCATACGGAGTGGAGGCAATGATTCCAATAGAAGTCGAGGAAGGGTCTCCCCGAGTAGTCCACTACAATGAACAAACCAACTCTCAACTTTAAAGAGAAGAGCTCGACTTACTTCCGAAAATCCAAGAAAGAACTCGGATCAGAGAAGAAGTACTAAAGCGGCGAATGGTTGCCAGGTATAATCAAAAGGTAGTGCCAAGAGGTTTTGCTGAGAATGATCTCATCTTAATTCGAAATGATATTGGAACAACTCGATCCGGAGAAGAAAAACTGGCAGCCAACTGGAAAGGACCCTACTGAGTCACAGAAGTACTTGGGAAAGGCTACTACAGACTGTTCGAACTCGAGGGACGAGAACTCCCCAGATCATGGCACGCCTGTAACCTAAGAAGGTACTATAGCTAGGACAGGTAAGAGATCTCATCACAAGATGCACTCTTTTTCCTGAAAAGGTTTTTTAATGAGGCGTCAAGATTGAGATTTAATCTGACTTAAGGGTCTGGAAAACTCTCGCATGTATATATTTGCACTTTCTTTGAATTAAATACATTTCAGATATTTTACAAATTCTCAAGACGCATTAATCTGAAGCATTCATCGTCCGATTATAAAGCAACGGATCGACAGAAAGTGAAGAACAGATTCACTGTACGATCTTGATAGGAATGATCGACCGACAAAGGTGAAAACGCGATTCACCTAAAGGATGATCAGACCGGGGCTAAAACCACCATCTACAAATCGGCAAAGATGAACACAGAAATAATGCAAGAAGTTATCAAAAGTGATCCCAAAAAGAACCTGACGAGGTCTTATGGATTGCTATATAATAACTTAAAAAGACTAGCCGACACTAAAAAGTCGGACCAAGTCAACCCAAGTTATCAGCAAATCCCTAGAAAGAGGTCTGGCCAACCCTATTAAAGAGGAATTGCTATAACCTAGAAGAGATCGACCTAACGAAGTCAGTCTCCTACAAGACAAGTTATAAAAGTAATCCCTGAAAGAGACCTAACAAAGGTCCAAGAAAGAGGATTACAAAAATAACTTAGAAGAGATCAACCTAACGAAGTCAGGTCTCCTACAAGACAAGTTATAAAAGTAATCCCTGAAAGAAACCTAACAAAGGTCCAAGAAAGAGGATTACAAAAATAACTTAGAAGAGATTGACCTAACGAAGTCGGTCTCCTACAAGACAAGTTATGAAAGTAATCCCTGAAAGAGACCTAACAAAGGTCCAAGAAAGAGGATTACAAAAATAACTTAGAAGAGATCGACCTAATGAAGTCGGTCTCCTACAAGAAAAGTTATAAAAGTAATCCCTGAAAGAGAACTAACAAATGTCCAAGAAAGAAGATTACAAAAATAACTTAGAAGAGATCGACCTAACGAAGTCAGTCTCCTACAAGCAAGTTATAAAAGTAATCCCTGAAAGAGACCTAACAAAGGTCCAAGAAAGAGGATTACAAAAATAACTTAGAAGAGATCGACCTAACGAAGTCAGCCCCCTACAAGACAAGTTATAAAAGTAATCCCTAAAAGAGACCTAACAAAGGTCCAAGAAAGAGGATTACAAAAATAACTCAAAAGGGGACCAACACAAAGAAATCGGTTATGGGGCGCTAAAAATACAAGCAAAAGCGAGAAAACCGACAAACAAGTCGGACCCATACAAGTCACGACCTCAAAGGATCCAAGTTACAAACAATAAAGTACAAAAGCAATCCAAAGAGATCAAGCAGCAAGATTCCAACACTCTCAGAAACCAGAAGAGATACCATGTTAAAGCGCAATAAAAGCATAGTATGATAAAGCTTCAAGAGGCCACCAGAATCTACCTCAGAAAGCTACTTTTGTTTTTCAAAGTAAAAGTTGCCAGGTAGGCAACTAAAAAGCGTCAGTAGTTAAACAAAATAATAAAACAGTTCAAAAGCCCACAAAGAGGGCTATTTACACAAATACTTAAAAAGAAGATCAGCAAAGATCGGGAGCCTTCCCGGCAGCATCAGTACGGGGAGAAGGAGGACGAGTCTGAATAGGCACAACATCTACAGTTCCATCATCCCGGTTTAAAATCTGACAATCCGGATCAGACGTAACTAGAGGAACCGAGGAGGTCGACACCTTGATAGAAGGCACTAGGGAGGTTCAACATCATCATCAGGATCATCTGGGACAATCTTGCCATCCTTTACTACGTTATCAAGACTAACAAGAGTCAAGTCAGCATCGGGAGCAACAATCCAGAACTGCTCCATCAGGCTCTCAGAGGCGGCAGTTACGCTGCCCACAAGGTGACCCTGAAGCTCGGCATAATTAACCCGAGCAGTTTCCAAATCATCCCAGAGATGCATTAACTCCCTATAAGCTGAGACATAGCTATCCTTGTGCTTCAGTGCCATGTCTTCAGCCAACATCAAAGAAGCAGCCAAAGCAATAGAGCTGGCCTTCTCACCCTCCAGTTCCTTCTCTACCTTCGCCAACTTCACCTCCAACTCATCCTTCAGACCCTTGATCCGATCAAATTCTGATTTGGCCTCCTCCATGAAGGATTTTGTGGCATGAATCGGGATCCCCTGAATAGTTTAGAAAATAGCCGCTCCCATATATGCCATTTTCACACTACTTTTGGTGATAAAATCCAGATGCTGAAGAAGAGACACATCGTCCATAGAGAGCCCGCCATAGGGGGCAATTTGCTGGTCAACAAACTCGACAACATCAAAATCCGGGGCATCCAGGTTAAAGGACTCAGATGTTTTTGCTTTTTTAAGGGAGGAACACCAGAAGCAACGGCAGAAGTCTGTGGAGGATCGACCTGACAAAACCGAGGATTAGGAATTGCTTTCCTCGGCCCGGGAGAACTCGGCACAGGAGGCTTCACTAGGATCTGAGAAGATCCCTCTCTGGCTACTTTGGCCGAGATGTTCAGAGCAGCAGTCGCCTTCTTTGCCTTTTTAAAGGCCTTCACGGAGTTGTTGTTCTTTGACATCTCTGCAAATACAGAATCAGCCACAGCAAAGAGTTACAGTCACAATAAGAGAAAGGAAAAATTAAGAAACAAGTATAGAAAACAAGTCAGACAAGTACCCAAAATAGTCTGAACCAAGGACGGGTCATTCAAAATCCTTTTTGTATCAAGATGGGGTGGTGCCCTCCATAGATCCTCAAGAACAACAACAAAAGCACGCTCAACATCATCAAGCATCTCCCAGGTATAGCGAGACACTCTTACATCCCTTTGCCACTCTAGAGGGAAAGAAGGCTCATCATTTTCATCAAGAACAAAGGGGCGGGCCCCTCGACAGTACGAACCCTAAAGAAGTAATTCTTAAAGTCCTTAAAGGACTCATCATACATAGCAAAAACTTTATGGCCCTGGGCAGACCTGAAAGAAACCAAGGAAGCTTTCTTTTTTGAAGAACCACTAGGCTTGGTGGAAACAAACAAATAAAGAAAAAGAGTCTGAGAGGGTGTTAGATCTAATTCTCGGTAGAAAAGCTGAAAATTTTTAATAAAACCCCAGGAATTTGGGTGAAGCTGGGATGGGGCAATATTACACGACCACAACAGGTCGGTCTCGAAAGCAGTAAAAGGAAAAGTAACGTTCAACTGACTGAAGAAGTATTCATAGGTATAGAAGAAGGGACGCTCCCTCTCAATGGAAGTCGGAAAACAAACTCTCTCATCAGAATCGGGAGCAACAAGCTCATAATCCTCCTCATGGGTACTGTTACCACAAATCCTATGGCGCTTCCTCAGCTCTGTGCAAAATTCGGCATCCACAACAGAAACACACAACAAAACAAAGGAGTCCAGCCAATCGGACATCCCCTCAGAAACTCTGGAACACATCTCTACAATGTTATTGCGAGAAGACATGAGGCCAACTAATCCTACGAGTAAGAAAAGAAGATGGGGTTACTGAAAATATCTCGGACAAGGGAGAAAACAACTCAACACGATACAGGCAAACACACAGAAAAGGAAAACCCCAAGACTCAAACCAAAGTCCTGGGGCATCCTTTGGAGGCAATAATAAAGCAAGGTTTCTAGGAAAAATCTCCTTCTCGCATCCCAGCACCTCCCAAAAAAAGAAAAGAAGGCTTCAAACAGCAAGCATTTTCATCAAAGTAAAAAAGTCATAAAAAAACATTGCCTTACAGTCTAAACCAGCAAAAAACCATCCCCAGACATCAAGCACACCAAGCAGAGACCATTAAAGATGCAACCTTTTTCAAGAGCAGACAAAAGCAACCTTCAAATAAAATGAGGAACAGACGCGGACAGCAGTATCAGAACAGAAACAACAAAGAACATGCAAAGCCCTAAAAGCATCAAGCAAAAGCAAAAAGGATCATGCAGAAGATGGAGAAACTCCTAGAAAGCACACAATGGAAACAGAAAGATCCAAACTTTCTCAAAAAGGGAGGATCAAAATCAAAACCTCATCACAAAGCCAAAACAAAGAAAAAGCATGAAATGGGACTAACCTGGAGACGAAAGAAGCTTCGAGAAAGAAAAACGGAGGTGCAGAAATGAAAGTTGCACAAAAAATTGCCAAGCGACGCCGCAACGCAAGAAAGCAGAAGCACAAGCGAAAGACAGAGAGCAGAGGAAGAAGTTGCGAAGAGGTTACAAGGAAAGCAAAATAAGAGAAACCGTTTTTGAGTTTTCAAAATTAAAAACAAAAGGAAACGGGTAATTAATGCTAAGAGTTAAACCCTCGCACGTTCCCGAAAAAAGTGCTGATGTAAAAGCGCGTACTTGTAGAGGAAACGTTCTACATTCAAAAGCTGCTACAAAGGAATCGACAAAATGCTTGAGTTCGGCTTCACCAAAAAAGGACCAAAGCCCAAGACTCAACCTCAACAAAAAGACCGAGCTCAAGCAGGGGCACTGTTCATACCCTGGGTCGAGTTGTCCGACCCGGGATGTTCGACAGACAAAGCGACTAACCTCTTTAGGTCAGGACAATCCACCTCTCCTCAAAGAGCTCGGCCAAGTCACAGGAAAGCCCAAAGAAGGGCCGAAATAGAGGAACACGCCCCAAATCCTAAGGCAGCCCAAGCCTACGGAGAGAAGGGCGGTTCCCTTGAAGATAAGCTGACCTCACCCAAAAGATAAGATAAGATAGGATAAGATAACTAACTTATCTTATCTAAGAAGGCCACTCTACGCCATTATAAATACACTGGAGCACCCAGGTATAACTCATACTCTGATTCTACTGAATACCTGCTTAATACCCTTGCTAACTTAAGCATCGGAGTCCCTTGCAGGGACCCCCCACCCTTCGGTGGTAAAGGATCAGCAGCACTCTCAGTTCCACAAGTCGGACACACCAGCTCCGGCCGCTATACACCTGCCGGACACGTCGGCTCCGACCCTCACAGAAGATCTCGACTGAGATCGACCTACAGTTTCAGGTAACCCTCGGAACAAAAACCTTTTTCAAAAATAGTTTTTCTCTATTTAATCCTTGCTTTTGTTGAATGTGTCTATATTCTTGTGAATCTTCAAGGTGTTCTTGAGTCTTCTATGTGTTTTGATCTTAAAATTTTTAAGTTTGGTGTCCCTTAGTGTTTTCCTCCAAAAATTTTCGAAAAATAAGGGAGCTAGATCTAAAAGTTTTAAGTCCTGTGTCTTTTGTGTGTTTTTCTCTTTCCTCATTAAGTTCAAACATACATTTTTTTTATTTACTCATTAATTTTTGAATCCCTTAGGTTGACTTGGTCAAATTTTTTCGAATCATATCTTTTTAAGATTTTTAAAATTATATCTTTTTCAAAAACTTCCTAACCACTTTCTCTCTCCTCACTTTTTCAAAAATCCTCATAAAACATTTTCAAATCTTTTTTTAGTCTTTTTTATTTTATTATTTCGAAAAAATTATATAAATAAATATAAAATAAATTTTTTATCCACATCATCTCCCTTACTCCATCATGGACCTAAGTGAAAATGAACAGTCCAAAAGGACTTTGGGGTCACATGCTAACCCCACTACTGCTTCATATAGGAGTAGTATCTGTATACCCCCTATAAGAGCCAACACTTTTGAGCTGAACCC
The DNA here is from genome assembly GCF_000817695.3 of Arachis duranensis. NCBI lineage: Eukaryota > Viridiplantae > Streptophyta > Magnoliopsida > Fabales > Fabaceae > Arachis > Arachis duranensis. Next base: position 18,677,773 of record NC_029781.3, read on the forward strand.
TCTGCTCATTATCATGGTGCAGCAAAATTGCCAGTATTCTGGTCTTTCACAGGAAGAACCTAGAGAGTTTCTGGCACAATTCTTACAAATTGCTAACACAGTACATGATAAGAAAGTGGATCAGATGTCTACAGATTATTGCTGTTTCCATTTGCTGTAAAAGACCAAGCTAAGAGGTGGTTAAATAACCAACCCAAAGCCAGCATAAGAACATGGAAACAATTGTCAGACAAATTCCTGAATCAATATTTCCCTCTAAAGAGGATGACACAGCTAAGGCTGGACATCCAAGGCTTTAAACAAGGGAATAATGAATCTATTTATGATGCCTGGGAGAGGTACAGAGAGATGCTAAGGAAATGCCCCTCTGAAATGTTTCAGAGTGGGTAGAGTTAGACATCTTCTACTACGGGCTTACAGAAAAAGCTCAGATATCTCTAGACCACTCAGCTGGTGGATCTATACACATGAGAAAGACGATTGAAGAGGCTCAAGAGCTTATAGATACAGTTGCTAGAAATCAGCATCTGTACTTAAATAGTGAGTCCTCCATGAAAGAAGAAGCTAAAGCAGTATCAACTGACTTTAGTCCTCAGGAACAAGTTGCAGAACTCAATCAGCAACTATCTTCTAACAAAATAGTTAGCAGAATTTAAGGAGATGCTACAAGAAACCAAAAATGCTAATAAGGATATGGAATCACAATTGAATCAGACAAAATAGCAGTAATCAAAATAGATAACAGAAGAGTGCCAAACAGTTTGATTAAGAAGTGGAAAAACATTAAATACCTCAACTCAAAGCAGCAGAAAGCCAAGAAAAGAACAACTGACAGAGGATGAGCAAACTGCCACCCAAAATCCCTCTGAGGACAGTAAGAGCCTAGAGTGGAATGATTCTGGCGTTCAAACGCCAGAAAAAGGTGAAAAACTAGCGTTAAACGCCCACTGGATACCCAGTTCTGGCGTTCAAACGCCAGAAAAGGGTGAAAAGTTGGCGTTAAATGCCCAACCCATGTCCAGTTCTGGCGTTCAAATGCCAGAAAAAGGTAGAAATCTGGCGTTAAACGCCCATTCCTCTCCCTATCCTGGCATTCAAACGCCAATGAGGGATTAGACACCTACAAGTGCTAATAATAACTCCCTCAAGAAGACTTCTCAACCTGCCTCTGTAGGAAATAAACCTGCAGTAACCAAGGTTGAAGAATACAAAGCTATAATGCCTTATCCTCAGAAACTCCGCCAAGTGGAACAGGATAAACAATTTGCCCGCTTCGCAGACTATCTCAGGACTCTTGAAATCAAGATCCCGTTTGCAGAGGCACTTGAGCAAATACCTTCTTATGCTAAGTTCATGAAAGAGATCTTAAGTCATAAGAAGGATTGAAGAGAAATTGATAAAGTCTTTCTCACTAAAGAATGCAGTGCAGTCATCTTAAAGAGCTTACCAGAGAAGCTTAAGGATCCTGGAAGCTTTATGATACCATTCACATTGGAGGGTACTTGTACCAAGACAACTTTATGTGATCTTGGGGCAAGTATCAACCTAATCTCTGCATCCACTATCAGAAAGCTTGGCTTGACTGAAGAGGTCAAACCAACCCGGATTTGTCTTCAACTTGCTGATGGCTCCATTAAATATCCATCAAGCGTAATTGAGGACATGATTGTCATAGTTGTGCCATTTGCCTTTCCCACCGACTTTGTAGTGTTGGAAATAGAGGAGCACAAGAGTGCAACCCTCATTCTAGAAAGATATTTTCTAGCAATTGGACGAACCCTCATTGACGTCCAAAAAGGGAAAGTGGCCCTGAGAGTCAATAAGGATGAGTTTAGGCTGAATGTTGTTGAAGCAATGAAGCATCCAGACACATCAAAGGACTACATGAGAGTTGATATTATTGACTCCTTGGTAAAGGAGATTAGTATGGCTGAGAGTCTCGAATCAAAGCTAGAGGACATCTTTAAAGATGTTCATCCTAATCTAGAGGTACCAGAGGAAATAAAAGAACCTCTAAAAACTCCTCAGGAAGAGGAGAAATCTCCTAAACCCAAGCTCAAACCATTACCACCATCCCTGAAATATGCGTTTCTTGGAGAAGGTAACACTTTTCCTGTAATCATAAGCTCTGCTTTAGAGCCACAGGAAGAGACAGCACTAATTCAGGTGCTAAGGACATACAAGACAGCTCTTGGATGGTCCATTAGTGATCTTAAGGGCATTAGCCCAGCCAGATGCATACACAAGATCCTACTGGAGGATAATGCCAAGCCAGTGGTTCAACCACAAAGGCGGCTGAATCCAGCCATGAAGGAGATGGTGCAGAAAGAGGTCACTAAATTACTAGAGGCTGGGATTATTTATCCTATTTCCGATAGCCCCTGGGTGAGCCCTGTCCAAGTTGTACGCAAAAAGGGAGGCATGACAGTGGTTCATAATGAAAAGAATAAATTGGTTCCTACGAGAACAGTTACAGGGTGGCGTATGTGTATTGACTATAGAAGGCTCAATACAGCCACCAGAAAGGATCATTTTCCTTTACCATTCATAGACCAGATGCTAGAAATACTAGTAGGTCATGACTATTACTGCTTTTTGGACGACTGTTCAAGTTATAACCAAATTGCAATAGATCCTCAAGATCAAGAGAAAATAGCATTCACATGTCCATCTGGAGTATTTGCCTACAGAAGGATGCCTTTTGGTCTGTGCAATACACCAGCAACCTTTCAGAGATGCATGCTCTCTATCTTCTCTAATATGGTGAAAAAATTTTTTGGAAGTCTTCATGGATGACTTCTCAGTATTTGGAGACTCATTCAGCTCCTGTCTTGATCATCTAGCACTTGTTCTGAAAAGGTGCCAATAGACTAACTTGGTTTTAAATTGGGAAAAAAGTCACTTTATGGTGACTGAAGGAATTGTCCCTGGGCATAAAATTTCGAACAAAGGAATAGAGGTAGATCAAGCTAAGGTAGAGGTAATTGAAAAATTACCATCACCCACCAATGTTAAGGCAATCAGAAGTTTTCTGGGACATGCAGGATTCTACAGGAGGTTTATAAAGGATTTTTCAAAAATCGCAAAACCTCTGAGTAACCTGCTAGCTGTTGATACATCATTTATCTTTGACACAGAGTGTTTGCAGGCCTTTGAGACTCTGAAGGCTAATTTGGTCACAGCGCCTATCATTTCTGCACCAGACTGGACATTGCCATTCGAACTAATGTGTGATGCTAGTGATCATGCTATTGGTGCAGTATTGGGACAGAGGCATAACAAGCTTCTGCATGTCATTTACTATGCCAGCCGTGTTCTAAATGACGCACAAAAAAACTACACAACCACAGAAAAGGAACTGCTTGCAGTGGTTTATGCCATTGACAAGTTTAGATCCTATTTAGTAGGATCAAAAGTAATTGTGTACACTGACCATGCTGCTCTCGAATATCTACTCACAAAGCAGGATTCAAAACCCAGGCTCATAAGATGGGTGCTTCTTCTGCAAGAGTTTGATATAGAAATAAGAGATAGAAAAGGGACAGAGAATCAAGTGGCTGATCACTTGTCCCGGATAGAACCAGTGGCAGGAGTGGTGGACGAAATTGTGATCCTCAAAGTTGGTCTCTTTGTACTTGTATGAAATCAAAAATACCCCAAAGAGATCATGGTATGATAAATTGGGATCTTAATAATCCCTGGTGTGATCATAACTCCGTTCAACTTAACCAGCAAGTGTACTGGGTCATCCAAGTAATACCTTACGTGAGTAAGGGTCGATCCCACAGAGATTGTTGGTATGAAGTAAGCTATGGTCACCTTGTAAATCTCAGTTAGGCAGATTAAATGGTTTATGATAAGTTCGAAAATAAATAATAAACAGAAAATAAAATAAGATAGAAATAGTTATGTAAATCAATAGTGGGAATTTCAGATAGGCGTATGGATATGCTGTGCTCCTCTTGAATCTCTACTTTCTTATTACATTCATCCAATCCTTCTTACTCCTTTCCATGGCAAGCTGTATGTAGGGCATTACCGTTGTCAATGGCTACATCCCATCCTCTCAGTGAAAA
>NC_029781.3:18682443-18684256 GCF_000817695.3 Arachis duranensis
TTGATGCATAAATCCACTTCTGGGGCCCACTTGGTGTATGTTTGGGCTGAGCTTGATCTATCCACGAGCTGAGGCTTCTTTTGGAGTTGAACGCCGAGTTATAGCGTGTTTCTGGCGTTCAACTCCGGGTCGTGACGTGTTTCTGGCGTTTGACTCCAGACAGCAGCATGTACTTGGCGTTGAGCGCCAGTTTACGTCATCAATTCCCGAATAAAGTATGGACTATTATATATTGCTGGAAAGCTCTGGATGTCTACTTTCCAACGCCGTTAAGAGCGCGCCATTTGGAGTTCTATAGCTCTAGAAAATCCATTTTGAGTGCAGGGAGGTCAGATTCCAACAACATCAGCAGTCCTTTTGTCAGCCTTTTTCAGAGTTTTGCTCAAGTCCCTCAATTTCAGCCAGAAATTACCTGAAATCACATAAAGACACACAAACTCATAGTAAAGTCCAGAAATGTGAATTAAACATAAAAACTAATGAAAACATCCCTAAAAGTAGCTTGGTGATTGGCTTCTCTAGGAACTTAGAATTTCGGATAGTGTTATTGATTCTCCTAGTTAAGTGTGTTGATTCTTGAACATAGCTACTTTTATGAGTCTTGGCCGTGGCCCTAAGCATTTTGTTTTTCAGTATTACCACTGGATACATAAATGCCACAGACACATGACTGGGTGAACCTTTTCAGATTGTGACTCAGCTTTGCTAGAGTCTCCAGTTAGAGGTGTCCAGAGCTCTTAAGCACACTCTTTTTGCTTTGGATCATGACTTTAACCACTCAGTCTCAAACTTTTCACTTGGACCTTCATGACACAAGCACATGGTTAGGGACAGCTTGGTTTAGCCGCTTAGGCCTGGATTTTATTTCCTTGGGCCCTCCTATCCATTGATGCTCAAAGCCTTGAATCCTTTTTACCCTTGCCTTTTGGTTTTAAAGGCTATTGGTTTTTTCTGCTTGCTTTTTCTTTTTCTTTCTATTTTTTTGCCATTTTTTTTGCAAGCCTTTTCTTTTTCACTGCTTTTTCTTGCTTCAAGAATCAATTTCATGATTTTTCAGATTGTCAATAACATTTCTCTTTGTTCATCATTCTTTCAAGAGCCAATAGTTTTAGCATTCATAAACAACAAGATCAAAAATATGCACTGTTCAAGCATTCATTCAGAAAACAAAAAGTATTGTCACCACATCAATATAATTAAACTAAATTCAAGGATAAATTTGAAATTCATGTACTTCTTGTTCTTTTGAATTAAAACATTTTTCATTTAAGAGAGGTGAAGGATTAATGGAATTATTCATAACATTAAGACATAGTTACTAAACACTAATGATCATGAAGTAGAGACACAAAACATAAATGAACACAACATAAAAACCGAAAAGCATAAAGAAATAAGAACAAGGAATGAATCCACCTTAGTGGCGTCTTCTTCTTGAAGGACCAACAATGTCCTTAAGCTCTTCTATGTCCCTTCCTTGCCTTTGTTTCTCCTCCCTCATTGCTCTTTGATCTTCTCTTATTTCATGGAGAATGATGGAGTGCTCATAATGTTCCACCCTTAATTGTTCCACATTGTAGCTCAAATCTTCTAAGGAAGTGTTGAGTTGTTCCCAATAGTTGTTGGGAGGAAAGTGCATCCCTTGAGGCATCTCATGGATTTCTTGATGATGAGCTTCCTTATGCATCTCTTGAGATCCGTGGAGGGTCTCTCTTGCTTGCTCCATCCTCTTCTTGGTGATGGGCTTATCCTCCTCAATGGAGATGTCTCCTTCTATGATAACTCCAACTGAGTAACATAGATGACAAATAAG
>NC_029781.3:18684480-18686614 GCF_000817695.3 Arachis duranensis
AGGCTTGAGGTCCAGTCTTCTTAATTGAACCGGCTTGCCTTTGGAGTCTCTTTTCTATTGAGCTCCTTCAACACATATGTCCCTAAGGACTTGGTCCAACCTTTGATCAAAGTTGCCCTTCTTGTGTAGGGGCGTACATCTCCTTGCATCATGGGCAAGTGGAATGCCAACCTCACATTCTCCAGACTAAAATCTAAGTATTTCCCCCGAACCATTGTGAGATAATTCTTTGGACTCGGGTTCATACTTTGATCATGGTTCCTAGTGATCCATGCATTGGCATTGAACTCTTGAACCATTAAGATTCCGACTTGTTGAATGGGGTTGGTGAGAATTTCCCAACCTCTTCTTCGAATCTCATGTCGGATCTCCGGATATTCACTCTTTTTGAGCTTAAAGGGGATCTCGGGGATCACTTTCTTCTTGGCTACAACTTCATAGAAGTGGTCTTGATACACCTTTAAGAGCAATAGAAGAAAGAAGAGAAGAAGAAGAAGAAGAAAATATTGAGGAGAAGGTGGAGTGTAGGTTTCGGCCAAGGTATAGAAGAGGGGGTTGTGTTGTGTGAAAATGAAGTAGAATGGAAGGGTATATATAGGGAAAGGGGAGAGGGTAGGTTCGGCCATGTAGGGTGGGTTTGGGTGGGAAAGTGTTTTTGAATTTTAAAGGTAGGTGGGGTTTATGGGGAAGAGTGGATGGATGTGAGTGGTGAAGGGGATAATTGGGAAGAGAGATTGAAGTTGTTGGGAAGTGTGACATGGGGAAGAGTGTTATAAGATTAGGAGGTAAGGTGGGAATATGTTAGGTGGGGATCCTGTGGGGTCCACAGATTCTGAGATGATCCTGTGGGGTCCACAGATCCTGAGGTGTCAAGGAATTACATCCCTGCACCAAATAGGCATGTAAAATGCCTTTGCATACCATTCTGGCATTTAAACGCCGAGGTGGTGCACGTTCTGGGCATTCAACGCCCATGTGAAGCATGTTCTGGGCGTTCAACGCCCATATGTAGCATGTTTCTGGCGTTGAACGCCAGTTTCATGCTTGTTATTGGCGTTCAGCGCCAGCTTTCCTTAAGGCACATTCCTGGCGTTCAAACGCCAGAATGTTGCTTGTTTCTGGCGTTCAGTGCCAGATTCATGCTCTGTTCTGGCGTTGAACGCCAGTCAGATGCTTCTTACTGGCGTTGAACGCCAGTCTGTCCTTCCTCCAGGGTGTGATTTTTCTTCTGCTATTTTTTTGATTCTGTTTTTAATTTTTATATTTTTTCGTGACTCCACATGATCATGTACCTAATAAAACACAAAATAACAATAAAATAAAATAAAATAAAAATTAGATAATTAAAATTGGGTTGCCTCCCACAAGCGCTCTTTTAATGTCATTAGCTTGACAGTGGGCTCTCATGGAGCCTTACAGGTGATCAGGTCAATGTTGTATAGTCCCAACACCAAACTTAGAGTTTGGATATGGGGTCTTAACACCAAACTTAGTGTTTGGTTGTGGCCTCCCAACACCAAACTTAGAGTTTGACTGTGGGGGATCTTCTCGACTCTGAACTGAGAGAAACTCTTTGTGCTCACTCTCTTTTGTCACAGAGGGATGGCCATGTGCCTTAAACACAAGGTAGTCCCCATTCAATTGAAGGACTAATTCACCTCTGTTGACATCTATCACAGCTCCTGCTGTAGCTAGGAAAGGTCTTCCAAGGATGATGCGTTCATCCTCTTCCTTTCCAGTGTCTAATATTATGAAATCAGCAGGGATGTAAAGGCCTTCAACCTTTACTAACACGTCCTCTACTACTCCATAAGCTTGTCTTAATGACTTGTCTGCCAATTGTAATGAGAACAAGGCAGGTTGTACCTCAATGATCCCAAGCTTCTCCATTACAGAGAGTGGCATAAGATTTATCCCTGACCCCAGATCACATAGAGCTTTTTCAAAGGTCATAGTGCCTATGGTACAAGGTATTAAGAACTTGCCAGGATCTTGTCTTTTTTGAGGTAAAATTTGCTGAATCCAGGTATCTAGTTCATTAATGAGCAAGGGAGGTTCACTTTCCCAAGTCTCATTACCAAACAACTTGGCATTCAGCTTCATGATAGCTCCTAAATATTGAGCAACTTGCTCT
>NC_029781.3:18686734-18687403 GCF_000817695.3 Arachis duranensis
CTATGGTCTCTATATGAGCCTCAGATTCCTTTGGATCCTTAATAGGAAATTCCTTCTTGCTTGAGAGACATCCCAGGAGGTTTTTCTCACTAGGATTTTCGTCCTCCTCCTCCTCCCTTGTGCATTTGGCCATATTGATCACATCAATGGCCTTACACTCTCCTTTTGGATTCTCTTCTGTATTGCTTGGGATAATACTGGGAGGAGTTTCAATGACTTTCTTACTCAACTGGCCCACTTGTGCTTCCAGATTTCTGATGGAGGATCTTGTTTAACTCATGAAATTAAAAGTGGCTTTTGACAGATCAGAGACTAGATTGGCTAAATTAGAAGTGTTTTGTTCAGAATTTTCTGTCTGTTGCTGAGAAGATGATGGAAAAGGCTTGCTATTGCTCAGCCTATTGCGTCCACCATTGTTAAAGCCTTGTTGAGGCTTTTGTTGATCCTTCCATGAGAAATTTGGATGATTTCTCCATGATGAATTATAGGTGTTTCCATAAGGTTCACCCAAATAATTAACCTCTGCCATTGCAGGGTTCTCAGGATCATAAGCTTCTTCAGAAGCTGCCTCTTTAGTACTGTTGGATGCATTTTGCCATCCATTCAGACTTTGAGAGATCATGTTGACTTGCTGAGTCAACACTTTGTTCTGAGCCAATATGGCATTCA
>NC_029781.3:18687421-18689241 GCF_000817695.3 Arachis duranensis
TTCATAGAGGGATTCACCATCTTTTTGTTTGAAGGTCTGAACATCCACTCTCAGCTTGCTCAGCTTTTGAGGAGGAAAGAATTTATCCAAGAAGGCCGTGACCAGCTTCTCCCAGGAGTCCAAGCTATCCTTAGGTTGTGAATCCAACCATATTCTAGCTCTGTCTCTTACAGCAAAAGGGAAAAGCATGAGCCTGTAGACTTCAGGATCCACTCCATTCGTCTTAACAGTCTCACAGATCTGCAAGAACTCAGTTAAAAATTGATAAGGATCTTCAGATGATGCAAGAACTCAGTTAAAAACTGGTAAGGATCTTCAGATGAAAGTCCATAAAACTTGCAGTTCTGTTGTATTAAAGCAACTAGTTGAGGCTTAAGCTCAAAATTATTGGCTCCAATGGTAGGAATGGAGATGTTTCTTCCATCAAATTTGGACGTTGGTTTTGTGAAGTCACCAAGCATTCTCCTTGCATTATTATTATTTTCGGCTGCCATCTCCTTCTCTTGTTCGAAAATTTCTGAAAGGTTACTTCTGGATTGTTGTAATTTAGCTTCTCTTAGTTTCCTCTTCAAAGTCCTTCCAGGTTCAGGATCAGCTTCAACAAGAGTGCTTTTGTCCTTGTTCCTGCTCATATGAAAGAGAAGAAAACAAGAAAAGAAGAGGAATCCTCTATGTCACAGTATAGAGATTCCTTTATGTTAGTAGAAGAAGAAAGGGGAGAAGAGTAAAGAAGAATAGGTTCGGATTTTTAGATGAAGAGAGGTGAAGAGAAGTGTTAGTAAATAAATAATTAAATAGAATAAGAAAAGAGAGGGAGAATTTCAAAAATAATTTTGAAAAAGAGGTTAGTATTTTTGAAAATTAGAGATAAGATAAGATTAAAATTAAAATTTAAAACAAAAAAGAATTTTTTTGAAAAAGAGATGAGATATTTTCGAAAATTAGAGAGGAAAAAGTAGTTAGGTGGTTTTGAAAAAGATAAGAAACAAACAAAAAGTCAAATAGTTAGTTGAAAAAGATATTAAAAACAAAATTCAAAAGATTAGAAGATAAGAAGTTAGATAAGATATTTTGAAATCAAATTTTGAAAAAGATAAAATTTAAAAAAAATAAGATAAAAGATAAAAAGATTTAATTCAAAAATTTAAAATTACTTAGTTCACTAACAAGAAACTACAAGATAAAATTCTAGAATTTAAAGATTGAACCTTTCTTAACAAGAAAGTAACAAACTTCAAATTTTTGAATCAATCACATTACTTGTTAGCTAATTTTCGAAAATTAGATATAAAGATAAGAAAAAGATTTTGAAAATATTTTGAAAAAGATTTTTGGAATTTTTCGAAAATAAAAAAAATATGAAAAAGTAATGATTTTTGAAAAAGATTTTGAAAAGATAAGAGTTTTAAAATTGAAAATTTGACTTGACTTGTAAGAAACAACTAATTTTAAAAATTTTTGACCAAGTCAACCCAAAATTTCGAAAATTTGGAGGGAAATAAGGAAAAGATATTTTTTATTTTTTAAATTTTTAATGATGAGGGAGAAAAACATAATTATGACCCAAAACTTAAAAATTTTGGATCAAAACTCATGATGCATGCAAGAACACTATGAATGTCAAGATGAACACCAATAACACTTTGAAGATCATGATGAACATCAAGAACATAATTTTGAAAAATTTTTGATGCAAAGAAGACATGCAAGACACCAAACTTAGAAATCTTTGATGCATGGACTCTAACAAACGAAAAATGCATATGAAAAACAACAAACAACACAAAACAAGAAAACATCAAGATCAAACAAGAAGACTT
>NC_029781.3:18704053-18753895 GCF_000817695.3 Arachis duranensis
TCGACCCTTACTCACGTAAGGTTTATTACTTGGACGACCCAGTACACTTGCTGGTTAGTTGAACGGAGTTGTGTCCACTCGTGCCAATTTCTAAAATCCAATTACAAGAAAATAGGAAACACAATTTCGTCCACCAATCCTAGAACAGCCTGTAATTTCCCGTAGAAAGGATTGGGCAAGGAGCTTGGATGATGCTCTCTGGGCATACAGAACAGCATTCAAGACCCCTATAGGAACTTCTCCATACTAGCTTGTGTATGGGAAGGCCTGTCACCTGCCCGTGGATCTGGAGCATAAAGCCTACTGGGCGACCAGATTCCTAAACCTTGATGCCAAATTAGCTGGAGAGAAAAGATTGCTCCAGCTGAATGAGCTAGAGGAATTCAGACTCAATGCTTTCGAAAATGCAAAAATTTACTAGGAGAAAGCAAAAAGGTGGCATGACAAAAAACTATTATCCAGAGTCTTTGATCCAGGTCAAAAGGTTCTGCTGTTTAACTCTAGACTCAGACTATTCCCTGGGAAATTAAAATCCCGATGGAGGGGACCATATGTGATTACAAGTGTGTCACCGTATGGATATGTGGAGCTTCAGGAACTGACTCTAACAAAAGATTCATTGTTAATGGATAAAGAGTCAAGCACTATCTTGAAAGCAATGTTGAGCAAGAATGTTCAAGGATGAGACTAGATTAAAGCTCAATAAAGTCCAACTAAAGACAATAAAGAAGCGCTTGCTGGGAGGCAACCCAGCCATTGGCATAGTTTAGTTGTTATTTAAATAATAATTATAGGAGTTTGATATCAATTATCTTCAAGATTAATTCTCAATTACAGGAGTTCACAGAGTTACAGAAGGATTCAGAGCAGAAAGCAGAGAAAAGGAGCTCACTGGCACGAAAATGCCAGTAAGAGGCACTTTTGGGCGTTAAACGCCCAGAATGGTGCCCATTCTGGGCGTTTAACGCCAGTAAAGATATCTTTCTAGGTGTTAAACGCCAGAATGGGTAACATTCTGGGCGTTTAATGCCAGAATTGCAGCATCCTGGGTGTTTAGAAAAATGCCCAGTGACAAAGACTTTCTAGCGTTTAACTCCAGCTAGGGTACCTGGCTGGGCCCAAAACAAGCAACAATTGGGCGTTAAACGCCAGAATGAATGCCATTTTGGGTGTTTAACGCCAGGAATATGGAGGGGAGGAAGTTTTGTTTCCAACTCAATTTTTTTCAAATTTTTATGTTTTCATCCATAATTTCTTGTATGACCATGTTACAAGTTCTCATTTTTCAATTTCAATTTCAAAAAAATCTTAATCCTAAAAATCTTTCTTCATTCATCTTCAACTTCTTTTCAAATCTTTTTCAAAATTCATATATCTTTTTAATTTTTTTTCAAATCTTTTTCAAAACTCATCTATTTTTTTAATATATTTTCAAATATTTTTTCAACTCATCATACTATCTTTTCAAATTTGGATTTATATTTTTTCAAAACTCTCTCATATCTTTTCAATTTTAAAATTACATCTTTTGCATATCATACTTATCTTTAACAAATCATATCTTCTATCATATCTTTTTATTTAAATTTTCGCCCACCCCCACCCTTTTAAATTCACATTCGGCCTCCCCCTCTCCTCCACCACTCGAATTTGACTCTCCTCATATTCCTCTCCTTTCCTTTCTTTTGCTTGAGGACAAGCAAACCTCTAAGTTTGGTGTGTTTTTCGTGATCACTGAGCTAAGATTCACCAAGATCATGGCTCCTAAGGAAAAACAAACCACTCCAAGAGGCAAGAAAGAGAACACTCCAAAACCACTTTGGAATCAAGAGAGGTTCTTAACCAAAGAACTTGCAGACCATTACCACAAAATAATAGGTCTAAGGTCAGTGATCCCGGAAGTTAAATTCGATCTGAAAGAAGACGAATATCCGGAGATCCAAGAGCAGATTCAAAACAGGGGCTGGAAAATTCTAGCTAATCCTTAGACAAAAGTGGGTAGAAACATGGTTCAGGAATTTTACTCAAATCTGTGGCAAACAGATAAGCAGAGAATGACTGGAACCGCCTTTTATACCTTTCGAACTATGGTCAAAGGGAAGATTATTTACTTCGACCTGGACAGAATAAAAGAGGTTTTCAAGCTGCCTCAACTACAATATGATCCAGAATCCTTTAATAGGAGAATGGTGAGAGTAGATAAGCGCTTGGACCAAGTTTTAGAGGACATATGCCTCCCTGGAACCAAGTGGATAACCAACACAAAGGGTGTCCCAAATCAACTTGAGAGGAGATCTCAAACCAGTCGCTAGAGGCTGGCTGGACTTCATTGGGCGTTCTATACTGCCCACCAACAACTGCTCTGAAGTCACTGTCAAAAGAGCAGTGATGATCCATTGTATTATGCTGGGAAACAAAGTGGAGATTCATCATCTGATTTCTTGTGAGCTTTACACAATTACAAACAAGAACTCTACTGACGCCAAATTGGCTTACCCAAGCTTAATCTCTCTGCTATATAAAGATGTTGGGGTAAAGATGGGAGTGGTAAAGTATATCTCAGTCGAGCACCCAATCACCAAAAAGTCAATGGAAGGACAACAAGTGAAAGATAACTCCATCAAAAGAAGGGCGCATGAGTTCCTCCTAGAAATCCCTCAGATTGACTACTAGACCCGCCTAGAAGTATCTGTCACCAAGTTGCAAGAAGCTATGGATCAACTTAAGGAAGAACAGCAAAATCCAAATAGCATGCTTTGCAAACTGCTTAAGGAACAAGAAAAGCAAGGGTATGAGCTACAGGAGCTGAAGCGCCAGAAGCTCTCCCTTGAGGGACCAGATACCCCACAGATTGAAGGAACATCCATCTCCCAAAATAAAGGTTGTTGAGTCATAATCTTAAATCTGTGATAACTTTCATTATTAGAAACCGATCTTAAGAATTATATGAGTATTAGTAATTAGGGTCCTTATTTTTATTTTTATCTTTTTTTTTATTATCTCCAAGTAAGCTATAATTTGTTCCTCTCATCATCACTAAACATGAATAAAATAGTATATTCTCTTTAGAGTAAGGAGGCAATTATTTCAAGTTTTCAATAAAGAAAATTCTAATCATTTTTATGTGGTGGCAACACTTTTTGTTTCCTGAATGAATGCTTGAACAGTGCATATTTTTATAGTGAAGTTTATGAATGTTAAAATTGTTGGCTCTTGAAAGAATGATGAACAAAGAGAAATGTTATTGATAATCTGAAAAATCATGAAATTGATTCTTGAAGCAAGAAAAAGAAGTAAAAAAATGGCGAAAAAGAGAAAGAAAGAAAGAAAAAGAAAAAGCAAGCAGAAAAAGCCAATAGCCCTTTAAACCAAAAGGCAAGGGTAAAAAAGGATCCAAGACTTTGAGCACTAATGGATAGAAGGGCCCCAAAGGAATAAAATCCTGGCCTAAGTGACTAAATCAAGCTGTCCCTAACCATGTGCTTGTGGCATGAAGGTACAAGTGAAAAGCTTGAGACTGAGTGGTTAAAGTTGTGATCCAATGTAAAAAAAGTGTGCTTAAGAACTCTGGACACCTCTAACTGGGGACTTTAGCAAAGCTGAGTCACAATCTAAAAAGGTTTACCCAGTTATATGTCTGTGGAATTTATGTATCCGGTGGTAATACTGGAAGACAAAGTGCTTAGGGTCACAACCAAGACTCATAAAGTAGCTGTGTTCAAGAATCAACATACTGAACTAGGAGAATCAATGACACTATCTAAAATTCTGAGTTCCTATAGATGCCAATCATTCTGAGCTTCAAATGATGAATTGAGATGCCAAAACTGTTCAGGAGCAAAAAGCTACTAGCCCCGCTCATCTAATTAAAATCTGAGCTTCACTTAAAACTCTGAGATGTATTTCCTCTTGATCTTCTATTTATCCTATTTTTATTTATCTAGTTACTTGAGGACAAGCAACAGTTTAAGTTTGGTGTTGTGATGAGCGGATATTTTATACGCTTTTTGGGGGTATTTTCATATGGTTTTTAGTAGGATCTAGCTACTTTTTAGTATATTTTTATCAGTTTTTATGCAAAAATCACATTTCTGGACTTTACTATGAGTTTGTGTATTTTTCTGTGATTTCAGGTATTTTTTGGCTGAAATTGAGGGACCTGAGCAAAAATCTGATTCAGAGGCTGAAAAAGGACTGCAGATGTTGTTGGATTCTAACCTCCCTGCACTCGAAATGGATTCTCTAGAGCTGCAGAAGCCCAATTGGCGCGCTCTTAATTGCGTTGGAAAGTAGACATTCTGGGCTTTCCAGCAATATGTAATAGTCCATACTTTGCCCGAGTTGTGATGACACAAACAGGCGTTTAACGCCAACTTTATACCCTATTCTGGTGTTAAACGCCAGAAACAGGATACAAGCTGGAGTTAAATGCCCAAACTGGCACAAAAGCTAGAGTTTAACGCCAGAAATAGTCTCTACATGTGAAAGCTTCATTGCTCAATCCAAACACACACCAAGTGGGCCCCGAAAGTGGATTTCTGCACTATCTATCTTAGTTTACTCATTTTCTGTAAACATAGGTTACTAGTTTAGTATAAAAACTACTTTTAGAGATTTATTTCACATCTCATGACATTTTACATCTGAATTTGTATCTTCTACGACATGAGTCTCTAAACCCCATGGTTGGGGGTGAGGAGCTCTGTTATATCTCGATGGATTAATTCAATTACTTCTGTTTTCTATTCAATCACGCTTGATTCTATTATAAGATATTCACTCGCACTTAAACATGATGAATGTGATGATCCGTGACACTCATCACCATTCTCAACCTATGAACGCATGCCTAACGACCACTTCCGTTCTACCTTAGATTGAGTGTTTATCTCTTGGGTTCCTGGTTCACGAGTTTGACTGCCTCTCCTGACAACAGAGCGTTCAATCCGTGAATCCAGAATATTCGTGGTATAAGCTAGAATTAATTGGCAATATTCTTGAGATCCGAAAAGTCTAAACCTTGTCTGTGGTATTCCGAGTAGGATCTGGGATGGGATGACTGTGAAAAGCTTCAAACTCACGAATGTTGGGCGTAGTGACAGACGCAAAAGGATCACTGGATCCTATTCCAACACAAGTGAGAACCGGCAGATGATTAGCCATATACATGGACCATTTTCGCTGAGAGGACGGATGGTAGCCATTGACAACAGTGATCCACCAACATACAGCTTGCCATGGAAGGAGCCTTGTGTGCGTGAAGAAGACAACAGTAGGAAAGCAGAGATTCAGAAGACAGAGCATCTCTAAAACCTCAACCTATTCTCCATTACTGCATAACAAGTATTATTCACTTCATGTTCTTTTAGTTTTTACAAACAAAACTCTCCTCATTATTAATCTCCTGACTAAGGTTTACAAGATAACCATAGATTGCTTCAAGCCGACAATGTCCGTGGGATCGACCTTTACTCACGTAAAGTATTACTTGGACAACACAGTGCACTTGTTGGTTAGTGACACTAGAGTTGTGAAAAGTGTGAATCACAATTCCGTGCACCAAAGTGCTGTCTAGAGAAATTTGTCTGCACCAGAAAAATGAAATCCAGTCATAAATAGAAGGTAAGTTAATAATTCCGAGTCAATGAGAGGTTGAATGCAGTTGCCACTGATAAATAGTTCAATTCATAGTTCATACACACTGAATGTCACAATCAAAACTCAATGCTACCACAAGCCATAGCCAGGTATCCATATGAAAGTAAATCTATCATAACTTACTATATATGAATAGATGATACTACTTGTTAGAGTCCCATATCACCTAGAGATAACAAGACCTAGATAACCTTTATATGAGCTTTGGCATCCCTCACTTTATAAGCTAACTTTTGGGCTTCATGGCCATTATATGAGCTTGAAATTTTTCCCAAGTACTCCTTAATTATTAAAGAAAAATGTGTTGCTTATCATTTCACTTCAACAGAGATACCTCTCAAAAAGTAGGAACTTACTTGAACAGAGATTCTCGTAATTTTTTATCCATATGAAATTCGTATTTTAGATCAAGATCTTTTAATGTTGTATGGCTGCTAATTTTATCCTTTTCCGTAAATCTTTCATGAGAAGACCCTTTCATATCATAACGACGGTGGATATGCAATTCTGTGCAAAACATATTTCCCATGACCACAAAACGCACCTAATTGAGAAAATAAGAAAATTTTTATAGCTTTGCCATTTAACAAACAAGGAAGAAAAAAGAGCTAGAGAAAGATATTTAGTGTACCTTTTTTCCATTCCTTAGTTTTGAATAATTTAAATTGAACAAGAATCACTTATCCTTTGAGAATTAATATAAATATAGAATATCTAATATAATTAATTTATTATATTATTTATTCAAAGAAAATATATTAAACATGAAAGAATCAGAATAATAATCTAAATTTTAATTTGAAAGTTAAATTAGAAAGGAATTATTCGATGTACCCCAAAAAATTTTGTAATAAGAGTATTCTCATGATGCCCTACATGGTAATAGTATTTAGGAAGCATATTGAGATAAACCTACAAGAAGAGAACCAAAAGTACATTATCATGGACATTTAAATGCGCAAATCAATTCATTATTGATTGCCATAGAGATAATAACATAAATGTATCATCTACTTCTCTCTCTTTAACAGAAAAGGAACTTCTGATGTTGGACTTCATGAACCTTGCCTTAAAAATTGTCAACAGATTAGTGCATCTTTCAAGAAAATAGCGGCCCACCTAAATAGGATCTTATGCAATCAATTATTTCTCCCTGAAAATGCATGTTTGTTAAAATCATAAAATAAATGTATTTCTCCTGAAAATCACCATTCACTTGGGGTCCTAGTTAGCCACTTGGCATTAGATTTTATGTAATTTGTTCCTCAAATTTTTCACACTCTATTGTATCACTCTGCAGTCTATGTGCTATCTAATATGATTAATACATAGGGAAGTGCTAAAACAATCTGAAAGGGTAAGTTATGAGGATGTATAATGGGAAGTGTTGGACAAATTCATTCCACAATATATTGAAAAGATATCTTGAAGTTATGGTATCTATTAAATTTTAAGGATAGCCTAAAATACTACAAATTTTAAAGACATCCTATCAGATTAGCTACGAAAAAATTTAAATAAATAAAATACTAAAAAAAGCAATAAAGATTTAGCAGTCGATCATCCATATTTTAAACAAGAGTTAATTGGGGAAGGTTGCAAAAGTAAGAAGACAGGAAAACAAATTATCAGCAAAGCATTTGCTATGCAGCCAAAAAACTGGAGAACATATAGAGTTAAAATTGCTGTCATCCTTAAGAATGTCTGTCAGCATTCTTGCGTGGCGGGGGCAGCGTCTTGCGCGGCGGCGGCAGGTTGCGCAGCGGCAATCGCATGTTGCGGCGTATTGCAGCGGCGAGAATATGCTAGTGAGATGTGCAGCAGAGAAAGAGGAAGAGAGCAATGTAGGAATTGAAATTGTATGAAAATCCTATCGGACCTTTTCTTCTCTGAATGCTTCTAATGTGAGAATGAAAAGAAGCAGAGAGCAGCGGCGGAAGCAGGACGCGGAGGCGGGGGAAGCGTGTTGCGGCAGCGGCAGAGGAGTACGAAATTTGCAGCAAAGGAAGAGGATGATAATGACAGGGATTGAAGTTGGATGAAAATCCTAACTGCTTCTCTTCTCTAAATGCCTCTATATCTGAAATAAAAAAAAAGGGAGAGCAGAGTTAGGATTTTCCAATCCACACTCTATTTCGGAAGGAAATTACTTCAATCTCGTTGATGCTCTCTAAGAACTCTAATCTCTCTCAGTTTTTCGTACCAAAAAAAGGGATAAAAAGAAAAAAAAAAGTTAAAAACCAATAATTTGAAAAATCAAAATTTAATTAGTAAATTTTAAAAAAATATATATATATTTTATAATTATTTTTATGAAGATTAATCATACTACTACAAAAATGTGAGAATAAAAACTCTATGGCATGTTTGAATATATACTCATAAATCTTTATTATTATCTTTGGTTCATGCCAATCGAATTCTCTTGTACTGTATGGTATTATAGCTCTCCGTTTTTGTCTTTGTCTAGATTTATATAGTGATTGTATTGACATTATTTATTTATAATAAATGTCACTACTCAGTCATGACTGACTTTGATTACGTTTCTCTAAATTTTTTTTTATTTGAAAAAAAAAAAAGCGTATGTATGTATCCTTTGCCTTTATATATATAGTTCACCTTAGCCAAAAGAAAATGATTAAAGAAGCAGCTCATTTTGTGTGCAATAATGTATCCTGTCTTTGAAATTTTGAAGACAAAAAAATTTATTTTTAATTTGTTTGGTTTAAGAATAAACAGAATTATATATATATGCGCGCATGCGTATGTGTAATATAAAGAGGAAAATAGTATACTCGGTTTTCTTTATTTTTTCTTTTATTTTAAAACTCTAAATTGGTCCACAACTTTTTAGAATATTAGACAAATTATCCCTAATAAAATAATGAATAAGTTAGTCTCTTATCATTAATTAACATTATATTTTAGACAATTCAATCTCCCAATCATACAACTTTTTAGAAAATTAAAGATTAATTAATTTATTATTTTAAAAAATTTTAGGCTTCGTTTGTTTTTGAGAGCAGGATAAAACAAGACATTGAAAACAAGACATAAAAAATAGAGATACAAAATTTTGTGTTTTTGTATTCTGTTTGGTAATAAACTAGAACAAATTATGGATATCTAATTTATTATCATTTTTTTCATTCAAAAAATTTGAAACGAAAAATATAATAATAAAAAATATAATTATAAAAAATTAATAAGAATAATGAAAGAAAAAATGAAAATAACTTGTGTCCCTTGTTAGTGTCTCCGTGTCCTTCCTATCAGGATGGACACAAAATACACAAATTCAGTGTGTCTGAACATATTATCTCTGTACATGTCTTCTCTGTCAAACACGATTTTGTGTCTCTGTGTCCTTGTCACAGTGTCTTAAGAACTAATTTGTCATTTAATTTTGTTGACGGATAATTTATCAAATATTCTAAACAACTATGTTACGTATATACTAAAATCAACTACTAAAATTAGCCATTAATATAAAATACATATCAGAATATAAATACAAATTAAAAATAAATTAAATCACATATATATTTATACACAAATATATTAGTATATAGTTGATTTTAATAACTAATTTTAGTATATAAATAACATTTTTTATTTTAAAATACCGATGACTAATTTGCCAATTATTTTTGTTATGGACTAATTTTAATGATATCAAAATTGGTATAGATCAATTTGAAAGATCATATTATTTTTTCAATCACTTTCTTAACATCGAACCGATAGAATTAAAGTTTAAAAATTTAAAGGTTCAACTAAAGTTCAATCCAAATTGAACTAGATATAATAAAATAATATATTTATCTATAATATTAATATATATTCTTTTAGAAAAAAATAATTTTTTGTATTTTATTATTTTAAATCAATTAACTTCTAAAAAATATATCAATTAGATTGATTAACCTAATTCAACCAACTAGTTCCGTTTAATTTTTAAAATCATGAAAAAAACTAAAAAAGTTTTATTTTAACAACTAATAAGTATTTAAATACCGTGTTTTTTAAAAGAAATATTTTTATCTATTTATAAATAATTAGTTAAATTTTTTTAAGAAATGATTTGACTCTTTCTTTCACTTAAATTACTAATTAATTAGTCTTGAAAAAATACTTCCCTATTTAAAAAGTCATTAACATATGCCGTAAAAATAATTAACCATCACATAACGTTGTGAAACAATGAGACAAACACACATTGAAGTGAATATTTGACTATGTCTTCTCTCTTATCTGAAATTTGAGGCGGGTTAGATACACAATTTTGTATTGGGTTAAAAGAGATTGAACTACCAATTCAGCTTCTGTTCATTTTTAAGAATGACAATGCAATCCTTTAAAATAAAATTGATCCACTTCGATTTCTGTTCCCGAATTCCGTCACACAAAGCGGTCCTTGTGCGTTTTTCTCCAGCAAGACTTGACGAAAAACACTGAGCTGTCTCATTTGATGAGTGACTTGTCACATGAGCTGGATGACGTGTTCATTCAGTGCTTAGCTGGACAAGTTCAAATAGATAGGGACTAATTTGTCCATCCCCTTCACCCTAAAAACGACGTCGATTGCGCGGGAAGTAATGTTTCAGTTGCTTCTAAAATGTTGTGTTTCCATAAAATTCCTTTGTCCAGCTTTCACATTTACAAGAAAAATCTAGGTGAAAAGCTTCCTCACTTCTCGAGACCACTGTACATGCTGGGTTGGTAAAGAGGGAAGCGCTGACGTTGCTGCTTACAAGAGTGTTGACGACGTCATAGTTGACGGCGGTTTAGTGGTGCTGTTGACGGAGCTGGATGGAATCCTGAGAGGACACTTCACACAGTTTAGGTTAGTGATTTTATATAAAGCATTTGTCCCTTATGCGTTATGTGGTCTCCCATTTTGATTCTGTGTCTGAAGAGCCACCATTGTTGTCTGCAACCCTTTGTGGTCCTGGTTATGGAAAAATTTAAACAACCCTGAATTTTGTGCATTTTTTGTAAAAATTAAATAATTCAGTCATGGTCATTTTTGTTTAAACATGTTTATTGTTAGGGAGATTTTATTAAAGCTTGAATAAATCTGATTGCAGATGTCTGAATATATGGTCATTCCTGTATTTCATCATGGGGGAAGATTTGTCAGAAACTTTGAGGGTGTTCTCCGTTACTTCGATGGTAAAGTGAAGAGGTTTTTCCCTCTAGACTTGGATTACATAAAATTTTTTTTGACTTAGTTGAATTATTTAAAGAATTGGGTTATCGGGAGTATAAGCAGATGTTCTAGCTTGATATGGGAGAACCGAATATGGAACATGGACTCCATGTAATTAAAGGAGATATATAAATTAATCAGATGAGGGAGGGTAAGTTGAGGTACAAAGAAACTGATGTGCTATACATCTATTTTGAACACGATGTGGACATGCCTGAAGTAGTTGCAGAAGATGTGGTTGAGGAGACTGTTGTGCTGGATTCATCATCATCATCGTCATTATCTGATGATGGATATGAGACAACAGAGGATGAGCCTTACAAGCCTCCTCCTCTTGGACTTGAGACAGATGACAGTAGTAGTGAAGAAGAAAATAAGAGGAAGAAAAAGGTTCCAAAAAAGGGAGTTTCAGTGGTGCACGGAATTGTGATTTACACTTTTCACAACTCCGATGCAACTAACCAGCAAGTGCACTGGGTCGTCCAAGAAATACCTTACGTGAGTAAGGGTCGATCCCACGGAGATTGCCAGCTTGAAGCAAGCTATGGTTATCTTGTAAATCTTAGTTAGGAGATTAGTGATAAAAATGATTTTGTTTATGAAAAGTAAATAACATAAAATGAATGATACTTGTGGTTCAGTAATGAGGAACAGGTTGAGGTTCTGGAGATGCTTTGTCGTCTGAACCTCTGCTTTTTTACTGTCTTCTTCTCCAAACACGCATGACTCCTTCTATGGCAAGCTATATGTTGGTGGATCACCGTTGTCAATGGCTACCATTCGTCTTCTCAGTAAAAATGGTCCAGGTACGGTTTTCGCAAGGCTAATCAACTGTCGGTTCTCACTTGTGTCAGAATAGGATCTCTCTATCCTTTTGCACACTATCACTGCGCCCAACATTCATGAGTTTGAAGCTCGTCACAGTCATCCCATCCTAGATCCTACTCGGAATACCACAGACAAAGTTTAGACTTTCCAGATCTCTGGAATGCTACCAATTGGTTATAGCCTCTACCACAAAGGTTCTGATCTCACGAGTTTAAATGCTCTATTGTCAGGAGATGCAAGTCAAACTCGTGGATTAGAAACCCAAGAGATACGCACTCAAGCTGTCGCCCAATGACTACGTTGAGCTCAGATAGAACGGAAGTGGTTGTCAAGCACGCATTCATAAAGTTGAGAATGATAATGAGTGTCACAGATTATTATATTCTTCACATTGAAGTACGAGTGAGTATCTTAGAACAGAAGCAAGCGTGATTGAATAGAAAACAATAGTAATTGCATTAGTCCATTGAAACACAGCAAAGCTCCTCACCCCCCTATGGAGTTTAGAGACTCATGCAGTAGAAAATACAATAAAAGATGTAAAATGTCATAATTCCAAAATGGATCTCTAAAAGTAGTTTTTATACTAAACTAGTAACCTAGGTTTATAGAAAATGAGTAATTAAGTGCAGATAGTGCAAAAAGCCACTTCCGGTGTCCACTTGGTAAGTGTTTGGGCTGAACTTTGAAACTTTCACGTGCATAGGCCATTCTTGGAGTTAAACGCCAGCTTGAGTTCCAGTTTGGGCGTTTAACTCCAGTTTTGTTACCAGTTCTGGCGTTTTACGCCAGAAAAAAGGGTCTCTAGCTGGCATTTAATGCCAGTTTGGGCCATCATATCTTGGGCAAAGTATGGACTATTATACATTTCTGGAAAGCCCAAGATGTCTACTTTCTAACGCAGTTGAGAGCGTGCCAATTGGGCTTCTGTAGCTCCAGAAAATGCACTTCGAGTGCAGGAGGGTCAAAATCCAACAGCATCTGCAGTCCTTTCTTAGCCTCTGAATAAGATTTTTGCTCAGGTCCCTCAATTTCAGCTAGAAAATACCTGAAATTATAGAAAAACACACAAACTCATAGTAAAGTCCAGAAATGTGATTTTTGCATAAAAACTAATAAAAATATAATAAAAAGTAACTAAAACATACTAAAAACTACCAAAAAACAATGCCAAAAAGCGTATAAATTATCCGCTCATCGCAACACCAAACTTAAATTGTTGCTTGTCCCCAAACAACTAAAAAAAAGGCAAGATAGGATAAAAAGAAGAGAAAATACAATAAATTTCAAAATATCAATGAAGATTAGTTTTAATTAGATGAGCGGGACTAGTGGCTTTTTGCTTCTGAACAGTTTTGGCATCTCACTTTATCCTTCGAAGTTCAGAATGATTGGCATCCATAGGAACTCATAATTTAGATAGTGTTATTGATTCTCCTAGTTTAATATGTTGATTCTTGAACACAGCTACTTTATGAGTCTTGGCCGTGACCCTAAGCATTTTTTTTTCAGTATTACCACCGGATACATAAATGCCATGGACACAAAACTGGGTGAACCTTTTTAGATTGTGACTCAGCTTTGCTAGAGTCCCCAGTTAGAGGTGCCCAGAGTTCTTAAGCACACTCTTTTTTTTTTGCTTTGGATCACGACTTTAACCACTCAGTCTCAAGCTTTTCACTTGGACCTTCATGACACAAGCACATGGTTAGGGGTAGCTTGATGAAGCCACTTAGGCCAGGATTTTATTCCTTTGAGTCCTTCTATCTACTGAAGCTCAAAGCCTTGGATCCTTTTTACCCTTGCCTTTTAGTTTAAAGGGTTATTGGCTTTTTCTGCTTGCTTTTTCTTTATTTTTCGCAAAATTTTTTTTCGCAAGCTTTGTGTTTTTCATTGCTTTTTCTTGCTTCAAGAATCAATTTTATGATTTTTCAGATTATCAATAACATTTCTCTTTTTTCATTATTCTTTCAAGAGCCAACAATTTTAACATTCATAAACTGCACTATCAAAAATATGCAATGTTCAAAGCATTCATTCAGAAAACAAAAAGTTTTGCCACCACATCAAAATAATTAAACTATTTTCAATAGAATTCAAAATTCATGTACTTCTTTTTCTTTTTCAGAAAACATTTTTCATTTAAGAAAGGTGAAAGATTCATGGAATCATTCATAGCTTTAAGACATAGACACTAGACACTAATGATCATGTAATGAAGACACAAACATAGTCAAAACATAAAGCATAAAAACCGAAAACAGAAAAGAAAATAAACAAGGAGATTAAAGAACGGGTCCACCTTAGTGATGGTGGCTTCTTCTTCCTCTTGAAGAACCAATGGAGTTCTTAACCTCCTCTATATCTCTTCCTTGCCTTTGTTGATCCTCCCTCATGGCTATTTGGTGAGGTCGGTCCATGAGTGGGCTCTCTTGTTTGCTCCATCCTCTTTCTAGTGATGGGTGGGCTTTTGAGATGAATCTCTCCATCTCCCATGACTCGAGGTTGGAAACAGCTGCCATCCTTTTCCTCTTCCTAGAGGTTTCTCCGACCTTAGTTGCCATTAATGGTTATGAAAAAACAAAAAGCAAAGCTTTTTTTCCACACCAAACTTAAAAGGTTTGCTCGTTCCCAAGAAAAAGAAGATAGAAGGTAGTAGAAAAAGAATGATTGATGAGCGGATAATTTATACGCTTTTTGGCATTGTTTTTAGATAGTTTTTAGCATGCTTTAGTTACTTTTTATTATATTTTTATTAGTTTCTATGAAACAATCACATTTATGGACTTTACTATGAGTTTGTGTGTTTTTTTTTTGTAATTTCAAGTATTTTCTGGCTGAAATTGAGGGATTTGAGCAAAAGTCTGATTCAGAGCTGAGAAAGGACTGCAGATGCTGTTGGATTCTGACCTCCCTGCACTCGAAGTAGAATTTCTAGAGCTACAGAAGCCCAATTAGATCTCTATCAATTGACTTGAAAAGTAGACATCATGTGCTTTCCAGCAATATATAATAGTCCATATTTTGTCCGAGATTTGATGGTCCAAATTGGTGTCCAAACGCCCACCAGAGACCCATTTTCTGGCGTAAAACGCCAGAACTGGCACCCAAGCTTGCGTTTAACTCCAAGAATGGCCTATGCATGTGAAAGCTTTAAGACCCAGCCCAAGCACACACAAAGTGGGCCCCAAAAGTGGATTTCTGCACTATCTGCACTTAGTTACTTATTTTCTGTAAACCCTAGTAACTAGTTTAGTATAAATAGCACTTTTTCCTATTGTATTCTCATCTTTTGATCATATTTTGATCTTTTGATCACCTTGGGGTGGCTGGCCATTTGGCCATGCCTAGACCTCTTTTCTCTTATGTATTTTCTACGGTAGAGTTTCTACACCTCATATATTAATGTGAGGAGCTCTGCTGTTCTTCATGATTTATTGCAAGTACTATTGTTTCTCTTTCAATTCACGCTTACTTCTTCTCCAAGATATACTCTCGTATTTAATTTAGTTAAGTCAGAATGAAGGGGTGACCCGTGACAATCACCCACTATCTTCGTTACTCGCTTACCAAGATCCGTGTGCCTGACAACCACAAGCGGTCTACATGATGTTCAACGTAGTCATTGGATGACAGCTGAAGTATATTCTCTTGGATCTCTGATCCATGGATATGACTCGCATCTTCTGACAATAGAGCATTCAAATTCGTGATATTAGAATCTTCTTGGTATAGGCTAGAACCAATTGATAGCATTTCTAAGATCCAAAAAGTCTAAACCTTGTCTGTGGTATTCCGAGTAAGATCTGGGATGGGATGACTGTGACGAGCTTCAAGCTCACGACTGTTGGGTACAGTGATAGTGTGCAAAAGGATAGAGAGATCCTATTCTGACACAAGTGAGAACCGACAGCTGATTAGCTGTGCGGCAGCTGTGCTATACAGAAACCGTAGCCTGGACCATTTTCACTGAGAGGACGGATTGTAGCCATTGACAATGGTGATCCACCAACATACAGCTTGCCATGGAAGAGAGTACGCATGATTGGATGAAGACAATAGAAAAGCAGAGGTTCAGAAGCAACAAAGTATCTCCAAATACTTATCTGAAATTCCTACCAATGAATTACATAAGTATCTTTGTTTTAGTTTACATTTTCTCTATCTTTGATTATCAAAACCTCATAACCATTTGAATCCGCCTGACTAAGATTTATAGGATGACCATAGCTTGCTTCAAGCCGGCAATCTTCGTGGGATCGACCCTTACTCGCGTAAGGTTTTATTACTTGGACGACCCAGTGCACTTGCTGGTTAGTTATGCGGAGTTGCAAAAGTGTGATTGCAATTTCGTGCACCAAGTTTTTGGCGCCGTTGCCGGGGATTGTTCAAGTTTGGACAACTAATGGTTCATCTTGTTGCTTAGATTGGGTAATTTTATTTTATGTTTAAGCTTTTTATTTTTAATTTTCGAAAAGTACAAAAAAATATTTAATAAAATCATAAAACCAAAAAAAAATTTGTGTTTCTTGTTTGAGTCTTGTGTCAAATTTTAAGTTTGGTGTCAATTGCATGTTTTAATCTTTCTTAAGTTTTTGAAAATATATGCATTGTGTTCTTCTTGATCTTCAAATTGTTCTTGATGATTTTCCTTGTTTGATCTTTAAATTTTCTTATTTTGTGTCTTTTCTTGTTTTTCTTGTGCATTTTCAAATTCATGGTGTCTAAACATTAAAAATTTTTAAGTTTGGTATCTTGCATGTCTTTCTTTTCTTAAAAATTTTCAAAAATATGTTCTTGATGTTCATTATGATCTTCAAAGTGTTCTTGGTGTTCATCTTGACATTCAAAGTGTTCTTGCATGCATTATTTGTTTTGATCTTAAATTTTTATGTCTTGTGTCATTTTGTTGTTTTTCTCTTTCCTCATTAATAAAAAAAATCAAAAATAATATCTTTTCCTTATTTTACTCATAAATTTTGAAATTTTGCGTTGACTTAGTCAAAGATTTTTAAAATTCAGTTATTTCTTGTCAGTCAAGTCAAAATTTCAATTTAAAAATTCTATTTTTACAAATCTTCTTCATTTTTCTTTCATTTTATTTTATTTTTTCGAATTTTTTTAAAAAATTAATTTTCAAAATCTTTTTCTTAATTTTATTTCATAATTTTTGAAATTGTTGCTAACAATTAATGTTTTGATTCAAAAATTTCAAGTTTGTTACTTTCTTGTTAAGAAAGGTTCAATCTTTAAGTTCTAGAATCATATCTTTTAATTTCTTGTTAGTCAAGTTATCAACTTTAATTTCAAAAATCAAATCTTTTTAATTTCTTTTTCAAACCTTTTTCAAAATAAATTTCAATCATATCTTTTTCAAATTTTTAATTTCAAAATTTCAATCATATCTTTTTCAAAATTTATTTTCAAATCTTTTTCAACTAACTACTTGACTTGTTTGTTTTAATTTTAAAAAGTTTATTATTTCTTATTTTTTTCAAAACCACCTAACTACTTTTCCACTTCTCATTTTTCGAAAACAACTAGCCACTTTTTCAAAATTCTTTTTAATTAACTGACTGTTTTAAATTCTAATTTTATTTCATTTCTTTTAATATTTTTGAATACTAACCAATAATTAAAATAAAAACAAAAATATTTTTCTTTTCTTCTTTTTCTCTGACACCTAAAGGAATCTCTATACTGTGACATAGAGGATTCTTCTTCTTTTCTGTTCTCTTCTTTTTTATATGGGTAGGAACAGGGATAAAGACATTCTTGTTGAAGCTGATCCTGAACCTGAAAGGACTCTGAAGAGAAAGCTAAGAGAAGCTAAAGCACAACACTCTAGAGAGGACCTAACAGAAAATTTTGAAAAAGAAGCAGATATGGCAGCTGAACCCAACAACAATGCTAGAGATGCAAGGAAGATGCTTGGTGACTTTACTGCACTAACTTCCAACTTCTGTGGAAGAAGCATATCAATTACTACAATTGGAGTAAACAACTTTGAGCTTAAGCCTGAATTAGTTTCTCTAATACAGCAGAATTGCAAGTTTCACAGACTTCTATAGTCTCTGATCTAACTAAGACCACTCACAGTTTCATGACTAAAACAAGGTCCTCCATTAGAAATTTGGAGGCACAAGTGGGTCAGCTGAGTAAAAGAGTTACTGAACTCCCTTCTAGTACTCTAACAATCAATACAGAAGAGAATCCAAAGAGAGAGTGCAAGGCCATCAATATACCTAAAGTGGCCGAACCTATAGAGGAGGAAGAGGCAATGATTTCCAGTGAGGAAGACCTTGCTGGATGTCCACTGACCAATAAGAAGTTCCATATTGAGGAACCAAAGGAATCTGAGGCTCATATAGAGACCATAGAAATTCCATGGAACTTAATGCTACAGTTCATGAGCTCTGATGAAGATTCTTCCTCTGATGAGGATGAAGATCTTATTGAAGAGCAAGTTGCTCGATATCTTGGAGTAATCATGAAGCTGAATGCCAAGCTATTGGTAATGAGACTTGGGAGGATGGACCTCCATTGGTCATTAAGAAACTGAATACCTTGGTTTAGCAGAAATTACTTCAAAAGAAATCGGATCCTGGAAGGTTCTTAATACCTTGTACCATAGGCACCATGACCTTTAAGAAAGCTCTGTGTGACCTGGGGTCAGGTATAAACCTCATGCCACTCTCTGTAATGGAGAAACTAGGGATATTTGAGGTACAAGCTGCAAAAATCTCACTAGAGATGGCAGACAAATCAATAAAATAGACTTATGGACTTGTAGAGGATGTCTTAGTGAAGGTTGAAGGCCTTTACATCCTTGCTGACTTCATAATCCTAGACACTGGAAAGGATGAGGATGAATCCATCATCCTTGGAAGACCCTTCCTAGCCACAGCAAGGGTTGTGATTGATGTGGACAGAGGAGAGTTAGTCCTTCAATTGAATGAAGACTACCTTTTGTTTAAGGCTAAAGGATCTTCTTCTGTAAACATGGAGAAGAAGCATGAAAAGCTTCATCAAATTCTCTCCATACAGAGTCAAGCAGAGCCCCCACATTCAAACTCTAAGTTTGGTGTTGGGAGGCCACCATTAAGCTCTGAGTCTCTGTGAAGCTCTCTGAGAGCTCACTGTCAAGCTATTGACATTAAAGAAGCGCTTATTGGGAGGCAACCCAATGTTATTTAATTATATTTAGTTTTTTTATAGACATTTGTTTTCCATTGCCATTTTATGTTTTCTTTAGGTTGATGATCATGTGGAGTCACAAAAACAGCTACAGAAGTAAAATGGAATAAAAAATAGCATCAAAAATAGCACACCCTGGAGAACAGGCTTACTGGCGTTTAAACGCCAGTAAGGATAGCAGAATGGGCATTTAACGCCCAAGCAGGCAGCATTCTGGGCGTTTAGAAAAATGCCCAGTAAAGAAGGATTCCTAGCGTTTAACGCCAGCCAGGGTATCTGGCTGGGCGTTAAACGCCCAAAGAGACGGTCAAGTGGGGGTTAAATGCCAGAATGGATAGCATTCTGGGCGTTTAACGCCAAGATGACACAAGGGAGGTAATTTTGTTTCCAATTCAATTTTTTCAATTTTTTATGTTTTAATTCATAATTTTTGCATCAAACATATTTTAAACGTTCATCTTTCAATTTCTACTTTCAAAAAAAAATTATCTTTCCAATTCTTTTTAATTCTTTTTCGATCCTTTTCAATTCCTTCAAAAATGTTTTCAAAACTTACATATCTTTTCAAAATTTTTTCAACTCCTTTTAATTTTTCTTGCATACCGTAAAATAAGTTTTCAAAATTAATTTCATCATTCTTCTTCTACTCCCTTCTATCTTATTTTGCTCGAGGACGAGCAAACCTTTTAAGTTTGGTGTGGTAACAAGCTCTGCTTTTTATTTTTACATAACCATTAATGCCACCTAAGCCCAGAGAAACCTCTAGGTAGAGGAAAGGGAAGGCAGTTGCTTCTAACTCCGAGTCATGGGAGATGGAAAGATTCATCTCAAAAGCCCATCACTAGAAAAAGGAAGGAGCACCAAGAGCACTAAGGATCGAGCACCAAGAGCACTCCATTATCCTCCATGAAATCAGAGAGGACCAAAGAGCCATGAGGGAAGAGCAACAAAAGCAAGGAAGAGATATTGAGGAGCTAAAGCACTCCATAGGATCTTCAAGAGGAAGAACTAGCCGCTGTCACTAAGGTGGACCCGTTCTTTAATTTCCTTGTTCTTATTTTTCTATTTTTTCGTTTTATTTGCTTTATGTTTTGCCTATATTTGTGTCTTTATTACATGATCAGTAGTGTTTAGTGTCTATGTCTTAAAGCTATGAATGTTCCATGAATCTTTCACCTTTCTTAAATGAAAAATATTTGTATTTGCAAAAGAACAAGAAGTGCATAATTTTGAAATTTATCTTGAAATTAGTTTAATTATTTTGATGTGGTGGCAATACTTTTTTGTTTTCTGAATGAATGCTTGAACAGTGCATATTTTTGATAGTGAAGTTTATGAATGTTAAAATTGTTGGCTCTTGAAAGAATAATGAAAAAAAGAGAAATGTTATTGATAATCTGAAAAATCAAAAAATTGATTCTTGAAGCAAGAAAAAGCAGTAAAAAACACAAAGCTTGCGAAAAAATGGCGAAAAAAAAAGAAAAAGAAAGAAAAAGAAAAAGCAAGCAGAAAAATCCAATAGCCCTTTAAACCAAAAGGAAAGGGTAAAAAGATCAAAGGATTTGAGCATCAGTGGATAGGAGGGCCCAAAGGAATAAAATCCTGGCCTAAGCAGCTAAATCAAGTTGTCCCTAACCATGTGCTTGTGTCATGAAGGTCCAAGTGAAAAGCTTGGGACTGAGTGGTTAAAGTCGTGATCCAAAGCAAAAAGAGTGTGCTTAAGAACTCTGGGCACCTCTAACTAGGGACTCTAGCAAAGCTAAGTCACAATCTGAAAAGGTTCACCCAGTTATGTGTCTGTGACATTTATGTATCCGGTGGTAATACTGGAAAACAAGATGCTTAGGGTCACGGCCAAGACTCATAAAGTAGCTGTGTTCAAGAATCAACATACTAAACTAGGAGAATCAATAAAACTAAGATTCATTGATATTTTGAAATTTATTGTATATTATCTTCTTTTTATTCTATTTTGTTTTTGGTTGCTTGGGGACAAGCAATAATTTATGTTTGGTGTTGTGATGAGTGGATAATTTATACGCTTTTTGCCATTGTTTTTAGATAGTTTTTAGCATGTTTTAGTTACTTTCTTTTATATTTTTATTATTTTTTATATAAAAATCACATTTCTGGACTTTACTATGAGTTTGCATGTTTTTCTATAATTTCAAGTATTTTCTGGCTGAAATTGAGGGATCTGAGCAAAAGTCTAATTCAGAGGCTGAGAAAGGACTGCAGATGCTGTTGGATTCTGAACTCCCTTCACTCGAAGTAGAATTTCTGGAGCTATAGAAGCCCAATTGGCGCACTCCCAATTGCGTTGGAAAGTAGACATCTTGGGATTTTCAGAAATATATAATAGTTCATGCTTTGCCTGAGATTTGATGGCTGTTGGATTCTGAACTCCCTTCACTCGAAGTAGAATTTCTGGAGCTATAGAAGCCCAATTGGCATGCTCCCAATTGCGTTGGAAAGTAGACATCTTGGGCTTTTCAGAAATATATAATAGTTCATACTTTGCCCGAGATTTGATGGCTCAAACTGGCATCCAAACACCCACCAGAGATCCTTTTCTGGCGTAAAAAACGCCAGAACTGGCACCAAAATTGGAGTAAAACGGCAGAACTGGCACCCAAGCTGGCGTTTAACTCCAAGAATGGTCTATGCACGTGAAAGCTTCAAGGCTCAGTCCAAGCACACACCAAATGGGCCCCAGAAGTGGATTTCTGCACTATCTGCACTTAGTTACTTATTTTCTGTAAACCCTAGTAACTAGTTTAGTATAAATAGCACTTTTTTCTATTATATTCGCATCTTTTGATAATCTTTTGATCTTTTGATCACCTTGTGGAGGCTCTCCAATCGGCCATGCCTAGACCTCTTTTCTCTTATGTATTTTCTACGATGGAGTTTCTACACCTTATAGATTAAGGTGAGGAGCTCTGCTGTTCTTCATGATTTAATGCAAGTACTATTGTTTCTCTTTCAATTCATGCTTACTTCTTCTCCAAGATATACTCTCATATTTAATTTAGTTAAGTCAGAATGAAGAGGTGACCCGTGACAATCACTCACTATCTTCGTCACTCACTTAGCCAAGATCTGCGTGCCTGACAACCACAAGCGGTCTACATGATGTTCAACGTAGTCATTGGACGACAGCTGGAGTATATTCTCTTGGGTCTCTGATCCACGGATTTGACTCGCATATCCTGACAACAGAGCATTCAAGTTCATGATATTAGAACCTTCGTGGTAGAGGCTAGAAGCAATTGGCAGCATTCTTGAGATTCGGAAAGTCTAAACCTTGTCTGTGGTATTCCGAGTAGGATCTGGGATGGGATGACTGTGACGAGCTTCAAACTCATGATTGTTGGGTACAGTGATAGTGTGCAAAAGGATAGAGAGATCCTTTTCCGATACAAGTGAGAACCGACAGCTGCTTAGCCGTGCGGTAGCTGTGCTGTACAGAAACCGTAGCCTGGACCATTTTCACTAAGAGAACGGATGGTAGCCATTGACAACGGTGATCCACCAACATACAGCTTGCCATGGAAGGGAGTACACATGATTGGATGAAGACAATAGGAAAGCAGAGGTTCAGAAGCAACAAAGTATCTCCAAATGCTTATCTGAAATTCCCACCAATGAATTACATAAGTATCTTTGTTTTACTTTACGTTTTATCTAACTTTGATTATCAAAACCTCATAACCATTTGAATCCGCCTGACTAAGATTTACAGGATAACCATAGCTTGCTTCAAGTAGGCAATCTCCGTGGGATCGACCCTTACTCGCGTAAGGTTTTATTACTTGGACGACC
This sequence comes from Arachis duranensis, assembly GCF_000817695.3. NCBI lineage: Eukaryota > Viridiplantae > Streptophyta > Magnoliopsida > Fabales > Fabaceae > Arachis > Arachis duranensis. The sequence continues at coordinate 18,726,777 of NC_029781.3, forward strand.
CAGTGCACTTTCTGGTTGGTTGTGCGGAGTTGCAAAAGTGTGATTGCAATTTCGTGCACCAATGATGCAATTAATTTTGAAAACTTATTACTGTATACAAGAAAAATTAAAAAGAGTTGAAAAGAATTTGAAAAGATATGTAAGTTTTGAAAACATTTTGGAAGGAATTGAAAAGAATTGAAACAGAATTAAAGAGAAATGGAAAGATTATTAATTTTCGAAAATAGAAATTGAAAGAAGACTATTTGTAACATTTTTATGCAGAAAATTATGAATTAAAACATGAAAATTTGAAAAAAAATTGAATTGGAAACGAATTACCTCCCCCTTGCTGTTCTGGCGTTAAACAACCAGAATGGCTAACGCCCATCTGGTGGCCATTTTAGGCGTTTAACGCCCAGCTCTGGCTGGCGTTAAATGCCAGAAATTCTTTGTTACTGGGCATTTTTCTAAACGCCCAGGATGGTGCTGTTTCTGGCGTTAAATGCCCAAAATGCTGCCCATTCTGGCGTTTAACACCCAGAAAGATAGCCATTCTGGCGTTTAACGCCCAAAATGCCTCTTTACTGGCGTTTTAACGCCTGTAAGCTCTGTTCCTCTGTGATTCCTCCGCTTTATATTCTGAACCTTCATTTCTCTGAATTATTTACTGAAATGTATTATCAAACATGAATAACAAAATTAAATAAAATCATATAATTGTTATAAACATCTAATTTTTGCTAATGGTTGGGTTGCCTCCCAGCAAGCGTTTCTTTACTGTCTTTAGCTGGACTTTACTGAGCTTTAATCTAGTCTCGGTCTTGAGCATTCTTGCTCATCATGGCCTTCAAGATAATGCTTGACTCTCTATCCATTAACAATGAACTTTTTGTCAGAGTGAATATCCTGAAGCTCTACATATCCATATGGTGACACACTTGTAATCACATATGGTCCCTTCTACCGGGATTTTAATTTCCTAGGGAACAATCTGAGCCTAGAGTTAAACAGTAGAACCTTCTGTCCTAGCTCAAAGTCTCTAGATGACAGCTTTCTGTCATGCCACTTTTTTGCTTTCTCCTTGTAAATTTTAGCATTTTCAAAAGTATTGAGTCTGAACTCCTCTAGCTCATTCAACTGGAGTAATCTTTTCTCTCCAGCTACCTTAGCATTAAGGTTTAGGAACCTGGTTGCCCAGTAGGCCTTGTGTTTCAGTTCCACTGGCAGATGACAGGCTTTTCCATACACAAGCTAGTATGGAGAAGTCCCTATAGGAGTCTTGAATGCGGTTCTATATGCCCACAGAGCATCATCCAGACTTCTTGCCCAGTCCCTTCTACAGGTACTTACAGTCCATTCCAGGATTCATTTTAGTTCTCTATTTAAGACTTCAGCCTGCCCATTTGTCTGTGGATGATATGGAGTTGCCACTTTGTGGTTAATTCCATTTCGGATCAGAGCAGAGTCAAGCTGTTTATTGCAGAAATGAGTGCCTCCATCACTGATCAGTACCCTAGGGACACCGAACCTGCTGAAAATATGCTTCTGGAGGAACTTTATCACTATCTTAGTATCATTAGTGGGTGGTGCAATTTTCTTTACCCATTTAGATACATAGTCTACTGCCACTAGAATATAAGTGTTTGAATATGATGGTGATAAAAGCCCCATGAAATCAATTCCCCATACATCAAATAACTCAATCTCTAAGATCCCTTGCTAAAGCATGGCATAACCGTGAGGCAGATTACCCGCCCTCTGGCAACTGTCACAGTTACGTACAAACTCTCGGGAGTCTCTATAGAGAGTAGGCCAGTAGAAGCCACATTGGAGAACCCTTGTGGCTGTTCGCTCACCTTCGAAATGTCCTCCATATTGTGATACATGGCAATGCCATAGGATCTTCTGTGCCTCTTCTTTAGGCACACATCTACGGATTATTCCGTCTTTACATCTCTTAAAGAGATATGGTTCATTCCACAAGTAGTACTTTGCATCAGAAACTAATTTTTTTGTTTACTGGATGCTGTAGTTTTTGGGTATGAATCTCACAACTGTATAGTTTGCAATGTCTGTAAACAACAGTACTTCCTAAATGGAAAAGAGTTGCTCATCCAGAAAAGTTTTAGAGATCTCAAAAGGAGGGAGGGACGCTCCTGCTACTGGTTCTATCCGGGACAGGTGATCTGCTACTTGGTTCTCTGTCCCTTTTCTGTCTCTTATTTCTATATCAAACTCTTGCAGAAGCAACACCCATCTTATGAGTATGCGTTTTGAATTCTGCTTTGTGAGGAGATATTTTAGAGCAACAGATGATTGGATTTTTTATGGTTTAGAATTTTACTAATGGAATCTCGTTGTAAAGTATAGCTTCCAAACCAACAATAATCCTTTCATATAAAAATTTGTTTGCCACAAGTAACAAACTCCTAAAATCTATAAACCAAAGTATTGGAACCTCGGGTCTCTCTCCCTAGGAATTGCGATAAAGTGTCTTGTTATTGGTTATGAGGTATGTTTGGGGTTTTTAAGATAATAGGCAAGAAATAAAAATGGCAAAGGAAATAACTAACAACTAACAAAGCTCTTGGCGAGATATGAGAACTAGAAGTCCTATCCTAGTTATCCTCCTCAATTGTGACAACAAATTGTCCATTGCTCCCACTTAGTTAACCTCTAACCAAGGAGGAAAGTCAGGTGGATGAATCAATTTGATTCCTCAAGTTCTAATCAACTCCTAAAGAAAAGACTAGCTTTAGAGGCATTCAAATCAATTAGCAACTTCTAATTATCAATCAACAAAGGAATTAGATAACTCAAGAGTCACTAATTACTCTACCAAAGCCAAGAAGGGAAAAATCTATACTAGAATCCAACCAAGCATTTCATCAAACACTTGGAAGGCACAAAAGAAAAGCATAGCAAATTGACAACAAGAATAGAATCTAACAACAATTATTGCAAGGAATTAACAACAACAATCAAAAGAAACACAACTATTATGAATTACCTCAAATTGAATTGAAAGAAAATAGAAGGAACAAGAGTAGATCTACAACAAAGTATAGAAACAAAGTAGGAGAAATTACAACAAAAGAATAGAAGAATGATGAATGTAACAACAAAGAATTTGAGAAATAGAAGTAGATGAAAGCATGAATTAAAACCTAGATCTAAGATTATTGAACTAAACATAATCCAAATTCTAGAGAGAAGAGAGAGCTTTTCTCTCTAGAAACTACTTCTAACTAATTCTAATGATTCTTAATGATGAAGTGAGTGAAAAGTCCCAATTCCCTTCAATCCTTGGTCCTTTAAAGCACTTCTAGCGCCAAAGTTGGTTGCAACTGGGCCCCACAGCTTCTCAGAAATCACTGGGAATGTTTTCTATTTAAAAATCACGTACGACCTTCGGCGCATACGCGCACGGTGCGCGTACGCGTCCATGGAGCATTTCGCAATCCGCGCGTAGGCGCATAGTGCGTGCGCGTGTCCATGGGCTTTTTCCAAATCCTTGGCTTTTCATGATTTCTCCACTTTGTATGCTTTCCTTTCACTCCTTTGATCCTTCCCTAGCCTTTTCAACCTGAAATCACTTAACAAACAAATCAAGGCATCTAGTGGAATCAAAGGTGAATTAAAATAAACTAATTTAAGGTCTAAAAGCATGTTTTCACCTTTAAGCACTAATTGAGGGAGAATCACAAAACCATGCTATTTCATTGAATAAATGTGAAGAAAGGTTAACAAAATGCTCTAAATTCAACACAAGACAAACCCTACAAATGGGTTTTATCAGCAGCATGGTCAGTGTACACAATCACTTTTGATCCTACTAAATAAGATCTGAACTTGTCAATGGCATAAACCACTGCAAGCAACTCCTTCAGCAGAAATGACTGGTGATGTGACCAATTTAGCTTTCAGAGTCTCAAAGGCCTGCAGACACCCTGTGTCAAAGACAAATGGTGTATCAGCGGCTAGTAGATTGCTCAGAGGTTTTGCAATTTTTGAAAAATCCTTTATAAACCTCCTATAGAATCTTGCATGCCCCAGAAAACTTCTGATTGCCTCCCCACACTTAAACCAAGCATGTCCTCATGCTTAAACCAAGAATGAAGTAAAGAGCTTGACATTTATTCAATGGAACTAAACTATATGCAACCTATCTAAATGCAACTATCTAAATGAATACAATTGCTTGGTCAAAATAAATCAATTCCCAAGAAGCATATATGCACAAGGGCTAAGGACTAGTAAGTCTAATCCACAATTGAATTGAGTTATTAAATATTTTTACAAACTTGCATGAAAAGTGATGATTGTAGGTGGAAACATATAATCGAGCAATCGAACCCTCACCGGATGTGTTTGCACTCTATTCGCTCAAGTGTTTAGGGTCGATTCACTCAATTCTCCCCTAATCATGCTTTCCAAGATTTGTTCTTCTTCTAACAATCAACATTTATTCCATGCATGCATACAAGTATCATGAGGTCTTTTTATTGGTTGTAATGGGGTTAGGGTCAAGGTAGGATGCATATTTAGTCAAGTGAGCTTGAAGTTCGAATCTTTGTTAATCTAACTATATGACAATCTATACAATTCAAACTAGGACAACCTATACAATTCAAACTAATCTAACTACCCATTCTTCTCACTTTTTCTTCACATGCTCATGCATTCCCCTTTTTCTTGATTACAACTCATATGCATTGATTTTTATTAAGCTTTGCTTTGGGGTATTTTGTCCCCTTTTTTTATTTCTTTTCTTTTCTTTTTTTTCTTTCTTTTTCTATATTTTTTTCATATTATATTTTTTTCTTTTTCTTTTCTTTTTTCTTTTGTTTTTCTCATTTTTTTCTTTTCTTTCTATATGCAAGAACATCAATGCATAAGGTCTAGTAATTAATTAATACATGAACATGCACCCAATTCCCAAATATAAAAATACAAAACTACCCTTTTATTCACCCAATGTCCCAAGTTTTTCCACACTTGAATGTTACACACTCACACTAGCCTAAGCTAATCAAAGATCCAAATTAAGGATATTTATTATTTTTCGCTTCAAGGCTTGTAATGTGCTAGAATTAAGAACAAGTGGGTTAATCGTAGGCTCAAATTGGCTAACAATGGAAGATAAAAGGTAAGACTTTTCGGGTAAGTAAGCTATTGAAATGATGGCCTCAATCATATAAATGCATGAATACACAAAATAATGGACATAACACTACAAAAAAAATACCCATTCAGGTACACTTGAAAAGTGTAGTCAAAAATGAAAAAAAGTGATGCCTTAGGCAAAGGCTACGCTTTTTAGGCTTCAGAGACGCTTTTGTAGGGGATGCCTATACTAGTGTTGCCTATTCTCAAAGGCTACACTTTTTTGTATCAAAGGCTACGCTTCTGGCCTTTGAGAATAGGGTACGCTTTTTAAGTGATGCTGTTTAGGACCAAAGGCTACGCTTTTCAGCACTAGTGGTTACCAGAGTTCAAAAGAATAGGCTACACTTTTCAGGACTACTGCATCACTTTATAAACGTAACAAGTAGTATATCTATAGCTACTCTATATAAGTGTAGCCTTTTGTCCCTCATTTTTTTTAAATTTCTGTTTATATATATATATATATAAACAGTAATTTCTAATAATATTTTTATTTAAATCTAATATTTGAGAATATATATAATTATATATATAATTCTATATTTTTAATTAAATTAGTTAATTATTATAAAATAAAAATAAACAAATACATATATATAATAATACTGTGCATACAATAATATTTAAACCAGAAGTGGGATAAAGAAAGAAACAATGGGTAAAGTAAATTAATTGAGGATAAATGCTTCCGTTGTGGTGGAAAGTGTCATTGGTCACGTACCTATCGTACCCTAAGGCACCTAGTTGATCTTTATCAAGCATCCTTGAAATAGGATGACAAAGGAAAGAAAACAATTTTTGTGTCAAATGATGAAAATTTCAGCACTCATTATGATGTATCTAATTTTTTTAAGGATTCTGAAGGAAATATTGTCTATTTGATCAATGATGGAATAGTTTGATATGTCACTACAAGAAAAATACCCATTCAGGTACACTTGAAAAGTGTAGTCAAAAATGAAAAAAAGTGATGCCTTAGGCAAAGGCTACGCTTTTTAGGCTTCAGAGACGCTTTTGTAGGGGATGCCTATACCAGTGTTGCCTATTCTCAAAGGCTACACTTCTGGCCTTTGAGAATAGGGTACGCTTTTTAAGTGATGCTGTTTAGGACCAAAGACTACGCTTTTCAGCACTAGTGATTACTAGAATTCAAAAGAATAAGCTACACTTTTCAGGACTACTGCATCACTTTATAAACGTAACAAGTAGTATACCTATAGCTACTCTATATAAGTGTAGCCTTTTGCCCCTCATTTTTTTAAATTTCTGTTTATATATATATATATAAACAGTAATTTCTAATAATATTTTTATTTAAATCTAATATTTGAGAATATATATAATTATATATATAATTCTATATTTTTAATTAAATTAGTTAATTATTATAAAATAAAAATAAACAAATACATATATATATATACACACTGTGCATACAATAATCTTTATTGTAATAAAAATTATCCTGAAACAAAATATATTTATATAATGAATATATAATATTGAGATGATCGTAATTTTAAGTATTCATATATCTCACACTAGAATAAGTATACTCATATAAATCAAAATATGCATGAAACCGCACACTTAGAGTTTACTACTAATAAACTAGAAAAAACCAAAATATTATATCATTCAAATGTATCTTCTAATAAAAGACATCATCATCAACCATACATCTTTCAATTTCCAACACTAGCTCCATCTTTGCTAATAAACCATCATGATAGGCATCTCAATCTTCACTCACATCTTCAGAATTAGCCTACATAATTATATAGAAAAATAATTATGTTTTGAAAAAGTACAAGAAAAAAAATAATTAGCATATTAAAAACTAAAAATTTTCAAATTATTGGAACATAGAAACTAAAAACTAAAAACTGTATACCCTTTTGCTTAAAACAACAATCACATTCAAGGAGATACTATAAGTCATCATAAAGGACATAAAAAATCGAATCATAACACAACTTCATACTAAATGAGAAGTAAAATCAGAAACTCAAATGCATTGTGCAAGTGACAAGCAATAACATTTTTCTTCCTTTTTGGTTTTAACATTATAAGAAGCTCAAACTTTGTCTCGGAGGCACCAAAACAGGGTATCCAATAGTATATTAACACAAGAATGATCTCGGAGCAACACAAAAGCACAACAGAAGCCACAAATATTGGTCCACTCTAATAACAATAATAATAAAATAACATAATGAAAAAACAAAACCGGAAAAACCAAATCACAGCTCCTTAAATTTAAAATAAAATTAAAAAGATTTGGCAGCCTCCTAAGTTCTAACAAATACAAATTTTAAACTCAACGGCAGATATTCAGAATCCTAATTATCAATTGACAAAATCCACTTGGGAGCTTTAACCAAAAACTTCAATCTGTTTGTTACCGAATAAAATTCTAAGATATTAGAGTATAATCATATTTAGTCTTGATTTATTTTTATAAATTCTAAACTGGTATATTTAAAATGTAAGGAAAAAAATTAAATAGTAAATAATGGTAGAGCAACCTGTTGTTGTTACCATAAATAAAATAAAATAAAATAATATAACAAGCTAATATATATTGCAATTGGTTATTATAGTAGTTGACAAATTAAAATGAGTAAGTAATGAGTGTGTGCGCTCAATTTATTGAGAGAGACAAAGTGACTCAGCTGGTTGCCACCATTCTATTTTATTTGTTTTCTTATTTTAAAATTTTTAGTATTTGTCCGCTCCTCATAACCAAGTATGATTATGCTGCTAAACTTATAAAATAATTCTTTTTTGGGTTAAACATTCCTCACTTTGCCTAAACAAGCACGATTTAATTCCAACTCTCACAAAAGATACTATACAAGTTAATTTTAAGTATACTTGGCATTAATTAGTAAATGCATGATTACAAAAATATTATTTATATATTAAAATTAATTATTATATATTTGTGTATGAATTTGAATCCTCTAAATTTTAAATTTGTACTTTAGAGGATAAAGGGTCCATTTGAAAAATTTTAAAAGTAACTTTTTTTTAACTTTTGACTTATGAAAAGTAGTAGTATTAATGTCTGATGCAAATTTTAAAACCAAATTGCAACTTTCTAAAAAGTTATTTATGAGTTTATAGAAAAGTTGAAAAAATGATTTCTCTCATAATACTTCTACTTTTCATCACATTTCTATAAAATAAACACTTTTAGAGTTAAAAATCCAAATACAAAATAACTTATTTATAAGTTACTTTTAACAGAGTCATTTATTTACACCCTTGTTATTATTACCAAAAATCCATCTTCCATCCATTGACTAAAGCCAAAATAAGAGGACCAAAAGCCACCATTTTACACTCATCTCTAAAGTGATTATTGTTGGTACCATAGAAAAAGAATTCAAATCTACCATAATGTTTTAACAGCTTTCACTACCTAATTCCCATATCAATTTAGAGTAACCATTTGTGTATTGGTATCTATGAAACTGGTTACATAATTCTTTAGTTAGATATTTATGGAGCAATTAGTGTAAACATAATATATCCTCCCAAATCCAGGCATCCATATATTTTAAAATTATTCATTATAAGATAAGATGTAAGTTGAACAAATATGCATTGTTTTAGCAATTATTAATGGTATTGTTCTTCTAGATCATAAGAATTATTATAATGTAGATTCAGGTGGGAACTTAGGAACTAAAATCATAATAACAATGTGAAGTTGTTCTTGTGTTATATTGAAAGATAATGTATATCAACAAGGAATTAAAATGAAAGTTGGCTTACAAACTATACATCACTCACCTGCGTAAACGGAATGAAACCCCAATCCCAAATTCACGAGTTCTCCTGCGCCACAACAATCCCAAATTCACGAGTTCTACTGCGCCTCAACAATAACGGAATGAAACCCGCAAATTATAAGTTCTCCTGCGCCGCAACATTGTCATGCATGTTCATCAATTCACAAATTCACAGTATATCAAAACCCCAAATTGCAACCCTAAAATCGGAACCCTACCCTCTCAGATTTTAGAAACTAAAAGAAGGTGAATACATACCTCCTTGACGATGGTGAGCGAATAAAGACAGGCTTTCAGTCAAGCGAAGAGTCTTCCTGATGTCAACGCCCAGCGAAGAGAACTGGCGTTGAAAATGAGTGGCGACGTGGTAAGTGGTGAGTGGTGAGTGATGAAGGTGAGTGGTAGAGATGGTGACGCCGTGAGCGGTGACGCCGTGAGTGGTGACGCCGTGGGTGGTCTTCTCTGATTTGGGGGCAGGGTGATGATGAAGGGAATTGTAGCTAGATAGGGATCACGCGCGAGTGTTATGTTTTCAGTGGCCAAGTTATTTTTTTTTTGCCTAATAAGTGTCTGTACGCGTGAATGTATCATTTGGTGAAAGATGAAAAAATTTTACTAAGTGTTAGTTAGTGGACATTTTACTTGAAATACATTAGGCAACACTTTTAAAATGCACCTGAAACATGACAAATAGGCTACACTTTAAAAGTGCTCTCTTTGGTGTAGAAAGTGAAGCCATAACTCTTAAGTTAAGGCTACGCTTTATAAGTGATCTTTATAATATCTAAGACATCACTTTTCAAGTGATGCCACAAATGTGATTCCTATTCTCCTACAAAAAGGAAACACGGAGAAAAGCGTAGCCTATTCCTAGAATAGGCTACGCTTTTCAAATGTAGCTTAAAAAAAGTGTGGCTGAATGGGTGTTTTTCTTGTAGTGTAAAGAATTAAACAAATCAAGGATTACAATCATAGAAAGAGAATAATGAACACAAGAAGGAAATATAAGTGGTTATAAGATGTAACCACACCATTAGGCTCAAGTCTCACAGGCTTGTGTTCTTAGCTCAAAAACATGATCCATAATATATATAATTCAAGCAAGTTCTATAAAAAAGTTTTTCACTCAAATCAATTGAGGTGCCCTATAGATAATTTTCTCGAAAATTTTCATTATTTTGACTAAGCTTATTGTGTATATATATGCAAAATAAGAAAATGAAAGTAGAAATCCTAGAAGACCTAAAATAGAATGCAAAAGTGTTGAGATTAGAAATTTGTCACCCAAAATCGCCGAGCGGTCAGACAACCTCCCCAGACTTAAAAGTTTGCACCGTCCTCGGTGCACTCAAAGATGAGCAAGGGGGTACAGCGACTCTCCAGATTGCTACCTTCAGCTGGTAGGACAACCTGGTTGCTGCGTGTTCTTTCTTTCGCTTCCATTTTTAAATGTAGTGCATCATTCATTCATGAAAAATAGGAAATAACACCATAAGATGAGAAAATACAAAAGCAAGCAAGGAAGCATAAATTGTTAGAATGAGGTAAATCACTAGAATTGAGTGAGTGAATTAGTGTGACATGAATGACAAATAGGTGTGTGAATTCTAAATTAGGCGCCTTGTAGAACACACATTAACATAAAAAGTGATGTCACAAAAGAAGTATGCACTTCACTTATCCTAGTGTGCTTGAGATGCTTTAAGTGAACTTGTAAGGTAAAACAAGCGTTAAAGAAGCATGAAAGCATTCAAGCTAAAAACATATGGATGCATATGAATAAGAAGCACAATGCATTGAGGTAATTGCACAACATCATCCATCAAGAGATCGCCTAGTCAAAGAAAAAGATTCAAATCATAGGTGGCCAAATCATGCAATTCAAGGAGAGTTACAAGCTCGAAGGCGATTCTCATCACTTGGTATTCGCAAAATGAAGCATGAAAGAGTCAAAACCAGGTAGCAAATTGTAACCTCAATCAAGGAATCCAACAATGAACATATAAAAATATTCATGCTAAAATAGCATTTAGTCAATAATAGGCAGCAATGTATAGTAAACTGAATCCATAACCCAACACTTGTAATGAAAAATAGAAAAGAAGATGAAAACTAGACTAAGTAACTAACTAATTAACTAACTAACTAACTAACTAAAATAAATGGTTATCAATGGTGTTTGGAAGTGTTGGATGAGGGGTAGAAGGAGGGAAGAAGAAAGGAGAATGAAAGAAATGGAAGGAGGAGAAGAAAAGAAAGTTTGAAATAAAGGCATCCACGTGTATGCGCACATGGCGTGCGCGCGGATGGGCGAATGGAGAGGGGGCGCGGAAGTGCCAAGTGTCCCTTCGCATGAATGGGGTTGTAAGCATGGGCGCGGACGCGTATGGTGCGCGTCCGCGTGGGTGGTTAGCCATGCCAGGAGCTTAATGTTGGCCCAGAGTTGGTGCAACTCTCGGGCCTGAAGTATGGTGCTACATCTGTGAAGGCATACGCGCACAGCGTGCGTACGCGTCCCTGCCTCCCTCAGGCACAATGCATGCGTAGCGTTCGCATAACTCTCGAGTTAATGTATGGAGGAATGAAAATTTGGTATCCACGTGTACGCGTGCATGGCGCGTGTGCATGGGTGGGTGAAAATGCTTGATGCACACGTACGCGTGCGGTGCGCGTACGCGCGGATGGTGCCCTGTTTTTCAAAATTTTTCTATGTTTTTGCACCAATCCAAGCATTCCAAACCTCCGAACAGTGACCAAAATACCATAAAACCTTATTTAACGTACTAAACTACCAAATAAACTCAACAAACTAATCAAAACATGAAATTAAACTACTTTTACCAATATGTACAAAAGGAAAAAATGAAAAGAAATTACCATGCTGGGGTGACTTCCACCTAGCACTTTATTTAAAGTCCTTAAGTTGGACATTTAGTGGAGTCCTTGCTATGGTGGCTTATGCTTGAATTCATCCTTAAATCCCCGCCATTGTTTGCATTTCCAATGACCACCGGGATCCGAAACTAGGCGTATAAAGCCTTCAGGTAAGCTCGAGCAAGTAACAAGACCCCAAGAGTGTTGATTGTAGAATTGAATTCCGTCCCAAACCTTGTTCTTGCACCCATCTTGTTGTTGATTACCATCGTTAGATCCAGGTGACAAGGTTTGTGAATTCTCATTTAGGAAACTAAACATTCTCCTAGACCCATGCAATTCGGTTCCACACAAACCATTGCTCTTGAATTTTGAGCATGCAACCGTCATGAGCTTAGAATGATGTTTCCAACCACTACACAACCCTTTCCTACTCTTAACTCCACAAAAAGCTCTAAGTTGACCATCATTTTCAATCAAACTATATTCAAGTGAGAAAGTAAAGCTTAGGGATAAAAATTTTATCCACTTGAATGTTGTGTGGGATGGTGACTTAGGAAGGGGTGGTCCCAATGATCTTGCAAGCTCCACTCCTTTATGCTCTTCCTTGACTATTTTCACCTCTTCGCAAGCTTCTTCAATGTCAACCTTTTCCCTTTGGTAGCTCTCTTCCAATTCATTTCCTTCTTCATTGCTCACCAAGTGTATGGGAGGTTGTGCACATTCTTCTATAACTTCAACTTCATGTCCAATGGGAGAGGATTCAATTGTAGATAGAAATTCATCCATGATTGAATCCATCTCTTGGTAAACCTCTTCCAAGTATCCAACGATGATATGCCTTGGAGGTTGTGCACCCTCCTCAACATCAATATCAAGCTTCTTGGAAGAGTGCTCCATGATACTACATTCCCATGGACTTTCAACATCTCCTAAATCTTCGACCACTTCTTCTTTTTCTTCAACAATCATGGCTTCCTCTAGTTGCTCCAATACAAAATAACATCCCTTATTTCCCACCAGAGCTTCCAATCTCTCCTTCATGCTATGATCTTCAATTGATTCTTCACATTTGGCTATGGAATCACCTTGAGTGTTCAAGCATTGGTAGGCTAAAGTATGCACTACCTTGGTCAAGTTAGTCACAAACTCTAGGGTGTTCCTTTGCATATCCGCTTGACCTTGAAGTAGCAAGGTGAGAGAATCTTCTATTGGGGCTTGACGTGGATAGGAAGGTTCATTATTTTGGAGAAAGGGTTCATAGTAGGAAGGTGGTTCTTCTTGGTGATGGTATAGAGATGATGTGTATTGAGGTGGTTGGTACACAAAATCATGATACACAACTTTGTGCAGCTGACCAGCAAGTACACTAGGTCGTCCAAGTAATACCTTAAGTGAGTAAGGGTCGATCCCACGGAGATTGTCGGCTTGAAGCAAGCTATGGTCATCTTGTAAATCTCAGTCAGGCAGATTCAAATGGTTTTGGGGTTTTGATATCTAAAAGATAAATAAAGCATAAAATAGGATAGAAATACCTATGCAATTCACTGGTGGGAATTTCAGCTAAGCGTATGAAGATGCTTTGTTCCCTCTGAGCCTCTGCTTTCCTATTGCCTTCATCCAATCATTCATACTCCTTTCCATGGTATGCTGTATGTAAGTGGATCACCGTTGTCAATGGCTACCATCCATCCTCTCAGTGAAAAAGGTCCTCTACGATTTTCCGCATGGCTAATCAGCTGTCGATTCTCGATCGTGTCGGAATAAGATCCATTGATCCTTTTGCGCACTGTCACTGCACCCCACAGTCGCGAGTTTGAAGCTCGTCGCAGTCATCCTATCCCAGATCCTACTCGGAATACCACAGACAAGGTTTAGACTTTTCAGATCTCAAGAATGCTACCCATGTGATTCTAGCTTATACCATGAAGACTCTGATTACACGGAATGGAAGCTCTGTTGTCAGGAGAGGCAACCATGTGTCGTGAACTAGGAGGCCAAGAGATACACATTCAAACTCTCACAGATAGAACGGAGGTGATTGTCAGGCACGCGTTCATAAGAGAAGATGATGATGAGTGTCACGCATCATCACATCCATCAGGTTGAAGTACGAGTGAATATCTTAGAGTAAGAATAAGCTTGAGTTGAATAGAAAACAATAGTAATTGCATTATTAATTCATGAGGAACAGCAGAGCTCTACACCTTAATCTATGATGTGTAGAAACTCCACCGTTGAAAATACATAAGAACAAGGTCTAGGCATAGCCAAACAAATAGCATGAAAAATATGAAAAAGGGTTCAAAGACCTGATTCCAAGATCAAAGATGATCAAAAGATCACATATGATCAAAAAGATGAAAATACAATAGTAAAAGGTCCTATTTATAGAGAACTAGTAACCTAGGGTTTACAGAAATAAATAAATGATGCAGAAATCCACTTTCGGGCCCACTTGGTGTGTGCTTGGGCTGAGCATTGAAACTTTCATGTGCATAGGCTTCTCTTGGAGTTAAACGCCAACTCTGGTGCCAGTTTGGGCGTTTAACTCCAGCTTTTATGCCAGTTTGGGCGTTTTACGCCAGAATTTTTATGCTGACTTGGAACGCCAGTTTGGGCCTTCAAATCTCGGGCAAAGTATGGACTATTATACATTGCTGGAAAGTCCAAGATGTCTACGTTCCAACGCAATTGAGAGCGCACCAATTGGGTTTCTGTAGTTCCAGAAAATCCATTTTGAGTGAAGGGAGGTTAGAATCCAATAGCATCTGCAATCCTTTTTCAGCATCTGAATCAGATTTCTGCTCAAGTCCCTCAATTTCAGCCAGAAAATACCTGAAATTACAAAAAAAACATACAAACTCATAGTAAAGTTTAGAAATGTGATTTTTGCATAAAAACTAATAATTATATACTAAAAACTAACTAAATCATACTAAAAACTACCTAAAAATAATGCCAAAAAGCGTATAAATTATCCGCTCATCACAACACCAAACTTAAATTGTTGCTTGTCCCCAAGCAACTAAAAACAAAATAAAATAAAAAGAAGAGAATATACAATAAATATCACAATATCAATGAAACTTAGTCCCAATTAGATGAGCGGGGCTAGTAGCTTTTTGCTTCTGAATAGTTTTGGCATCTCACTTTTTCTTTTGAAATTCAAAATGATTGGCATCTATAGGAACTCAAAATTTTAGATAGTGTTATTGATTCTCCTAGTTCAGTACGTTGATTCTTGAACACAGCTACTTTATGAGTCTTGGTCGTGACCCTAAGCACTTTGTTGTCCAGTATTACCACCAGATACATAAATGCCACAGACGCATAACTGGGTGAACCTTTTTAGATTGTGACTCAGCTTTGCTAAAGTCCCCAATTAGAGGTGTCCAAAGTTCTTAAGCACACTCTTTTGCTTTGGATCATGACTTTAACCACTCAGTCTCAAGCTTTTCACTTGGACCTTCATGACACAAGCACATGGTTAGGGACAGCTTGATTTAGCCGCTTAGGCCAGGATTTTATTCCTTTGGGTCCTCCTATCCACTGATGCTCAAAGCCTTGGATCCCTTTTACCATTGCCTTTTGGTTTAAAGGGCTATTGACTTTTTTTACTTGCTTTTTCTTTTTCTTTCTTTTTCTCTTTTTTTTCGCCAATTTTTGTTTTGCTACTTTTTTCTTTTTTACTGCTTTTTCTTGCTTCAAGAATCAATTTCATGATTTTTCAGATTATTAATAACATTCCTCTTTGTTCATCATTCTTTCAAGAGCCAACAATTTTAACATTCATAAACTTCACTATAAAAAATATGCACTGTTCAAGCATTCATTCAGAAAATAAAAAGTATTGCCACCACATCAAAATAATTAAACTAATTTCAAGATAAAATTTGAAATTCAAGTACTTCTTGTTCTTTTGTAATTAGGCACATTTTTCATTTAAGAGAGGTGAAGGATTCATGGAATTATTCATAGCTTTAAGACATATATACTAGACACTAATGATCATGTAATGAAGACACAAACATAGATAACACATAAAGCATAAAAATAAAAAAATAGAAAGATAAGAATAAGAAAATCAAAGAACGGGTCCACGTTAGTGATGGCGGCTAGTTCTTCCTCTTGAAGATCCAATGGAACGCCTGAGCTCCTCTATGTCTCTTCCTTTCCTTTGTTGCTCTTTCCTCATGGCTATTTGATCCTCTCTAATTTCATAGAGAATAATGGAGTGCTCTTGGTGGTCCGCCCTTAGTTGGTCCATGTTGGAACTCAAATCTCCCAAAGAGGTGTTGAGTTGCTCCCAATAGTTGTGTGTAGGAAAATGCATCCCTTGAGGCATCTCTGGATTTCTTGATGAGGAACTTTCTCATGCTCTTGTTGAGGTCCATGAGTGGGCTCTTTTATTTGCTCCATCCTCTTTTTTGTGATGGGCTTGTCCTCTTCAATGAGGATGTCTTTCTCTATGACAATTCCAGCTAAACTGCATAGGTGACAAATGAGATGAGGGAAGGCTAACCTTGCCAAAGTGGAAGGTTTGTCAGCAACCTTGTATAGTTCTAGAGGTATGATCTCATGAACTTCCACTTCCTCTCCAATCATGATACTATAGATCATGATAGCCCAATCCACAGTTACTTTGGACCGGTTGCTAGTAGGAATAATAGAGCATTGGATGAACTCTAGCCATCCTCTAGCCACAGGTTTAAGGTCATGCATTCTCAATTGAACCGGCTTGCCTTTGGAGTCTCTTTTCCACTGAGCTCCTTCCACACATATATCCATGAGGACTTGGTCCAACCTTTGATCAAAGTTGACCCTTCTAATGTAGGGGCGTGCATCTCCTTGTATCATAGGCAAGTTGAATGCCAACCTTACATTTTTCGGACTGAAATCTAAGTATTTTCCCCGAACCATTGTGAGCCAATTCTTTGGGTTTGAGTTCACACTTTGATCATGGTTCTTGGTGATCCATGCGTTAGCATAGAACTCTTGAACCATTAAGATTTTGACTTGTTGAATGGGATTAGTGAGAACTTTCCAACCTCTTCTTCAGATCTCATGTCGGATCTCCGGATACTCATTCCTTTTGAGCATGAAAGGGACCTCAGAAATCACCTTCTTCTTGGCCACAAATTCATAGAAGTGCTCTTGATGGACCTTTGAGATGAATCTCTCCATCTCCCATGACTCGGAGGTGGAAACTTTTTCCTTCCCTTTCCTCTTTCTAGAGGTTTCTCCAGCCTTAGGTGCCATAAATGGTTATGGAAAAACAAAAAGCAATGCTTTTTCCACACCAAACTTAAAATGTTTGCTCATCCTCGAGAAAAAGAAGAAAGAATGGATGGAGAAGAAGAAGAAATGGAGGAGATGGAGAGGTGTGAGTGGTTCGGCCAAGGGGGGGAAAGAAGTGTTTATGATGTGTGAAAATGAAGGAGGGATGAGGGGTTTATATAGGCGTGGAGAGAGGGGTAGGGTTTGTGTGTGAGGGTTGGGTTTGGGAGGGAAAGTTTTTGAACTTTGAAAGGTGGGGTAGGTGGGGTTTTTGGGGAAGAGTTGGTGGATGTGAGTGGTGAAGAGGTGATGGGAAAGAAATATGGAGGTGATTGGTGAGGGGTATTTAGGGAAGGATGGTATGGGGAGGTGTGAAGAAGAGAGAGTGAGTTGAGGTAGGTGGGGATCCTGTGGGGTCCATAGATCCTGAGGTGTCAAGGATTTCTCATCTCTGCACTATTTTGGCATGTAAACGCCCTCTTAGTGCCAATCCTGGCGTTAAACGCCAGGTTGTTGCCCATTTCTGGCATTTAACGCCAGCTTTTCTTCTTTTTCTAGTGTTGAACGCCAACTTGGTGCCCTTTTCTAGCGTTAAACGCCAGTCTGGTGCCCTTTTTTGGCGTTAAACGCCCAGAATGGTTCCAGACTGGGCGTTGAACGCCCATTCTGCTACCCTTACTGGCGTTTAAACGCCAGTAAGCTCCTCCTCCAGGGTGTGCTATTTTTAAGGCTATTTTTGAGTTTGCTTTGATTTTTGTAGTTGTTTTTGTGACTCCACATGATCATCAACCTAAAGAAAACATAAAATAACAATGGAAATTGGAAAATAAAAATTGGGTTGCCTCCCAATAAGCGCTTTTTTTAATGTCAATAGCTTGACAGTGAGCTCTCATAAAGCTTCACAGATATTCAGAGCATGGTTGGGGCCTCCCAACACCAAACTTAGAGTTTGAATGTGGGGGTTCTGTTTAACTCTGTATTGAGAGAAGCTTTTCATGCTTCTTCTCCATGTGTAGAGAATGAGATCCTTGAGCCTTAAACACAAGGTAGTCCTCATTCACTTGAAGGACCAACTCTCCTCTGTCAACATCAATCACAGCTTTTGCTGTGGCTAGGAAGGGTCTTCTAAGGATGATGGATTCATCCTTATTCTTCCCAGTGTCCAGGATTATGAAGTCAGCAGGGATGTAAAGGCCTTCAACCTTCACTAAGACATCCTCTACAAGTCCATAAGCCTGTTTCCTTGAATTGTCTGCCATCTCTAATGAGATTCTTGCAGCTTGTACCTCAAAGATTCCTAGTTTTTTTCATTACAGAGAGTGGCATGAGGTTTACAGTTGACCCTAGGTCACACAGAGCCTTCTCAAAGGTCATAGTGCCAACGGTGCAAGGCATTAAGAACCTTCCAGGGTCCGATTTCTTTTGAGGCATCTTTAGCTGAGCCAAGGTGTTTAGTTCATTAATGAGCAATAGAGGTTCATCCTCCCACGTCTCATTACCAAATAACTTGGCATTCAGCTTCATGATTGCTCCAAGGTACTTAGCAACTTGCTCTTCAGTAATATCTTTATCCTCTTCAGAGAAAGAATACTCATCAGAGCTCATGAATGGCAGAAGTAAGTTCAATGGAATCTCTATGGTATCTGTATGAGCCTCAGATTCCCTTGGTTCCTTAAAGGGGAACTCCCTAGTGGTCAGTGGACGTCCCATGAGGTCTTCCTCACTGGGAATCACTGCCTTTCCCTCCTCCACAGGTTCGGCCATGTTGGACGTGGTTATGCCCTTGCACTCTCTCTTGGGATTTTCTTCTGTATTGCTTGGGAGAGTGCTAGGAGGAGTTTCAGTAACTCTCTTATTCAGCTGACCCACTTGTGCCTCCAAATTTCTAATGGAGGATCTTGTTTCATTCATGAAACTTAGTGTGGTCTTAGATAGATCAGAGACTATGGTTGCTAAGCCAGAGCGATTCTGCTCAGAGTTCTCTGTCTGTTGCTGAGAAGATGATGGAAAAGGCTTGCTATTGCTAAACCTATTTCTTCCACCATTATTGTTGTTGAAGCCTTGTTGAGGCTTTGGTTGATCCTTCCATGAGAAATTTGGGTGATTTTTCCATGAAGAATTATAGGTGTTTTCATAGGGTTCTCCTATGTAATTCACCTCTTCCATTGCAAAATTCTCAGGGTCATAAGCTTCTCCTTCAGAGGAGGCTTCTTCAGCACTGCCAGATGAAGCTTGCAATCCAGTCAGATTCTGAGAAATTATATTGACTTGCTGAGTCAATAAGTTATTCTGAGCCAATACGGCATTCAGAGTATCAATCTCAATAACTCCTTTCTTCTTAGTTGTCCCATTGTTCACAGGATTTCTTTCAGAAGTGTATATGAACTGGTTATTTACAACCATTTCAATGAGTTTCTGAGCTTCTGTAGGCGTTTTCTTCAAATAAATAGATCCACCTGTAGAATGGTCCAATGACATCTTAGATAACTCAGACAGACCATCATAGAAGATACCTATGATGCTCCATTCTGAAAGCATGTCAGAGGGATACCTTCTGATTAATTGCTTGTATCTTTCCCAAGCTTCACAGAGGGATTCACCTTCCTTCTATTTGAAGGTTTGAACTTTCACTCTAAGCTTACTCATCTTTTGAGGTGGAAAGAATTTAGCTAAGAAGGCATTGACCAGCTTTTTCCAAGAGTTTAGGCTGTCTCTAGGTTGTAAGTTCAACCATATACTAGCTCTGTCTCTTACAGCAAAAGGGAAAAGCATAAGTCTGTAGACCTCGGGATCAACCCCATTAGTCTTAACACAGATTTGTAAAAATTCAGCCAAGAACTGATGAGGATCTTCCAATGGAAGTCCATGAAACTTGCAATTTTGTTGCATCAGAGAAACTAATTGAGGCTTAAGCTCAAAGTTATTTCCTTCAATGGCATGAATAGAGATGCTTCTCCCATAGAAGTCGGGAGTGGGTGCAGTAAAGTCACCAAGCACCTTCCTTGCATTATTGGCATTATTGTTATTCTCGGCTGCCATGTCTTCTTCTTTTTCAAATATTTCTGTCAGGTCCTCTCCAGAGAGTTATGCTTTAGCTTCTCTTAGCTTCCTCTTCAGAGTCCTTTCAGGTTCAGGATCAGCTTCAACAAGAATGCCTTTATCTTTGTTCCTACTCATATGAAAGAGAAGAGAACAAAGAAAGTATGGAATCCTCTATGTCATAGTATAGAAATTCCTTGATGTGTCAGAGGAAAAGAAGAATAGAAGGATGAGGTAGAGAGATGAATTCGAACTTATAGAGAGGGAGGGGGTCCGAATTATTAAGAGAGGAGGAGTGTTAGTGATTAAATAAAAAAAGATGAGAGAGGGAATTTTCAAAAATTTTTAAATAAAAAAATTAGAGTTTAAAACAATTAGTTAATTAAAAAGGTTTTTGAAAAAGTTGTTAGTGGTTTTCGAGAATTAGAGAGAGAGAAAAGTAGTTAGGTGGTTTTGAAAAAGATAAGAGGTTAGAAAAAGATTTTGAAATTAAAATTTGAAAAAGATTTAATTTGAAAAAGATTTGATTGAAAAAGATATGTTTGAAAAGATATGATTGAAGAAAATTTGATTTTTAAAAAGATATGATTGAAAAGATATGGTAGAAAAAGATTTGATTTTTAAAATTGATGACTTGACTAACAAGAAATTAAAAGATATGATTCTAAAATTTAGATATTGAATCTTTCTTAACAAGAAAGTAACAAACTTGAAATTTTTGAATCACAACATTAATTGTTAGCAAGGATTTTCAAAAATATTAAACGAAAAATGAAAAAGATTTGATTTTGAAAAAGATATGATTGATATGAAAAATATAAGATTTTGAAAAATTAGTTTTAAAACTTGAAAAGTTGAAAAAGATTTGAATTGAAAACAAAACTACCTCCTTGGTGCTATCCTGGCGTTTAACGCCCACTTGTCTACCTCCTTGGGCGTTAAACGCCCAGCCAGGTACCCTGGCTGGCATTTAAACGCTCAGCCAGGTACCCTAGCTGGCGTTTAAACGCCATAATTCCTTCTTCACTGGGCGTTTTGAACGCCCAGCTTTTTTTCTGTGATTCCTCTGTTGTATGTTCTGAATCTTCAATTCTCTGTATTATTGACTTGAAAAGACATAATTTTGGAATTTTTTTGAATTTTTTAATGATGAGAGAGAAAAACAACAAAATGAAACTAATCATGAAAAACTAAGATCAAATAAACAATGCATGCAAGAACACTTTGAATGTCAAGATGAACATCAAGAACATATTTTTCTAAAAAAAATTTTAAGAAAAGAAGGACATGCAAGACACCAAACTTAGAAATTTTCATACTAGAGACACTAACAATTTGAGAATGCACATGAGAAACAACAAAAAACACAAAACAAGATAATTTAAAGATCAGACAAAGAAAATCATCAAGAACAACTTGAAGATCATGAAGAACACCATGCATGAGTTTTCGAAAATTTGCAAGAAAATACAAACATGCAATTGACACCAAACTTAAAAATTAACACTAGACTCAAACAAGAAGCACAAAATATTTTTTATTTTATGATTTTATGATTTTTTTGTATTTTTTTCGAAAATTATTTTGAAAAAGAAAATAAGAAACTCAAAATTTTTAATAAGAATTCCAGGAATCATGCAATGTTAGTCTAAAGCTTCAGTCTAAAAAAAATATTAGACATGGTCAGCCAAGCTTCAGCAAGACATTACATACAACAGCCAAATTGATGGGAATCAACTAGCTCCTATGATGATAAAAGCATTATCTGAAATCCTAGAATTCGTTCTTTAAAAATTCTGGAGAACAAAATAAAAAGAAAAATACCTAATCTAAGCAACAAGATGAACCGTCAGTTGTCCAAACTTGAATAATCCCTAACAACGGTGCCAAAAACTTGGTACACAAAATCGTGATACACAACTTCGTGCAGCTGACCAGCAAGTGCACTGGGCCGTCCAAGTAAAACCTTACATGAGTAAGGGTCGATCCCACGGAGATTGTCGGCTTGAAGCAAGCTATGGTCATCTTGTAAATCTCAGTCAGGCAGATTCAAATGGTTATGGGGTTTTGATATCTAAAAGATAAATAAAGCATAAAATAGGATAGAAATACCTATGCAATTCATTGGTGGGAATTTCAGATAAGCGTTTGAAGATGCTTTGTTCCCTCTAAGCCTCTGCTTTCCTATTGCCTTCATCCAATCATTCATACTCCTTTCCATGGCAAGCTGTATATAGGTGGATCACCGTTGTCAATGGCTACCATCCATCCTCTCAGTGAAAAAGGTCCTCTACAGTTTCCCGCATGGCTAATCAGCTGTCGGTTCTTGATCATGTCGGAATAAGATCCATTGATCCTTTTGCGCACTATCACTGCGCCCCACAGTCGTGAGTTTGAAGCTTGTCACAGTCATCCCATCCCAGATCCTACTCGGAATACCACAGACAAGGTTTAGACTTTCCGGATCTCCAGAATGTTGCCCATGTGATTCTAGCTTATACCACGAAGACTCTGATTGCACGGAACGAAAACTTTGTTGTCAGGAGAGGCAACCATGCATCGTGAACCAGGAGGCCAAGAGATACACACTCAAGCTCTCGCAGATAGAACGGAGGTGGTTGTCAGGCACGCGTTCATAAGGGAGGATAATGATGAGTGTCACGGATCATCACATCCATCAGGTTAAAGTACGAGTGAATATATTAGAACAAGAATAAGCTTGAATTGAATAGAAAACAGTAGTAATTGCATTAATACATAAGGAACAGCAGAGCTCCACACCTTAATCTATGATGTGTAGAAACTCCACCGTTGAAAATACATAAGAACAAGGTCAACCATGCCTCCCAAATAGCATGAAACAAACTAAAAAGGGTTCAAAGACCTGATCCCAAGATCAAAGATGATCAAAAGATCACAGATGATCAAAAAGATGAAAATATAATAGTAAAAGGTCCTATTTATAGAGAACTAGTAACCTAGGATTTACAGAAATAAATAAATGATGCAGAAATCTACTTTCGGGGCCCACTTGGTGTGTGCTTGGGCTGAGAATTGAAGCTTTAACGTGCATAGGCTTCTCTTGGAGTTAAACGCTCCAGCTTTTATGCCATTTTGGGTGTTTTACGCCAGAATTTTTATGCTGACTTGGAACGCCAATTTGGGCCGTCAAATCTCGAGCAAAGTATGAACTATTATACATTTCTGAAAATCCCAAGATGTCTACTTTCCAACGCAATTGAGAGCGCGCTAATTGAGTCTCTGTAGCTCCAGAAAATCCATTTTGAGTGCAGGAAATTTAGAATCCAACAGCATCTGCAGTACTTTTTTAGCCTCTGAATCAGATTTTTGCTCAGGTCCCTCAATTTTAGCCAGAAAAATACCTAAAATCACAGAGAAACACACAAACTCATAGTACAGTCCAGAAATGTGATTTTTGCATAAAAACTAATAATTATATACTAAAAACTAACTAAATCATACTAAAAACTACCTAAAAACAATGCCAAAAAGCGTATAAATTACTCGCTCATTAGTGGTTCTTGGTAATAATCATGATAGGGTTGTGGTGGTTCTAAGGGTTCTTGCTCATAATGGTCATAAGAATATGGTATGGGTGATTGTTCATATGATGGATATGGATCATAGGAAGGTGTTTGGTAATGAAAGGCTTGTGAGAATGGTTTAGGTTCATGTTAAGGATAGGATTCATAGGCATATGATGGTGGTTGTTGATTTTCGTAAAACGTTTCACCATAGCCATTGAATTGACATGTATTAGGATGTGAATTATACCTATGATTGTCCGGAGGTTGTTGCCAAAAGGAGTGATCAATTCCTTGAGACTCCTCTCATCTTGAAGTGTTCCATCTTTGGTATATGTTGTCATTAAAATCCATATTTCCTACAACACAATTAGAGCCAAACTCATAGCCAAAGTGAGAACTCATGGTGGAAAATAAAATAAAACTAACAAAAATAGAGAATAAGCAAAAGACAAAGCTATTCACAATATTCACATATATACAATAACCAATAACATAACACCATTGCAACGCCCCGGCAACGGCGCCATTTTGATGATTGGATTTTTTACGGTTTAGAATTTTACTAATGGAATCTCGTTGTAAAGTATAGCTTCCAAACCAACAATAATCCTTTCATACAAAAATTTGTTTGTCACAAGTAACAAACCCCTAAAATCTATAAACCGAAGTATTGAAACCTCGGGTCATTTTCCCTATGAATTGCGATAAAGTGTCTTGTTATTGGTTATGAGGTATATTTGGGGTTTTTGAGATAATAGACAAGAAATATAAATGGCAAAGGAAATAACTAACAACTAACAAAGCTCTTGGCGAGATATGAGAACTAGAAGTCCTATCCTAGTTATCCTCCTCAATTGTGACAACAAATTGTCCGTTGCTCCCACTTAGTTAACCTCTAACCATGGAGGAAAGTCAAGTGGATGAATCAATTTGATTCCTCATCAAGTCCTAATCAACTCCTAAAGGAAAGACTAGCTTTAGAGGAATTCAAATCAATTAGCAACTTCTAATTATCAATCAACAAAGAAATTAAATAATTCAAGAGTCACTAATTACTCTACCAAAGCCAAGAAGGGAAAATCTATACTAGAATCCAACCAAGCATTTCATTAAACACTTGGAAGGTACAAAAGAAAAGCATAGCGAATTGACAACAAGAATAGAATCTAACAACAATTATTGCAAGGAATTAACAACAACAATCAAAAGAAACACAATTATTATGAATTACCTCAAATTGAATTGAAAGAAAATAGAAGGAACAAGAGTAGATCTACAACAAAGTATAGAAACAAAGTAGGAGAAATTACAACAAAAGAATAGATGAATGATGAATGTAACAACAAAGAATTTGAGAAATAGAAGTAGATGAAAGCATGAATTAAAACCTAGATATAAGATTATTGAACTAAACCTAATCATAATTCTAGAGAGAAGAGAGAGCTTCTCTCTTTATAAACTACTTCTAACTAATCCTAATGATTCCTAATGATGAAGTGAGTGAAAAGTCCCAATTCCCTTCAATCCTTGGTCCTTTAAAGCACTTCTGGCGCTAAAGTTGGTCGCAATTGGGCCCCACAGCTTCTCAGAAATTGCTGGGCTCGTTTTCTATTTAAAAATTCCGTGCGACCTTCAGCGCGTACGCGCACGGTGCGCGTACGCATCCATGGAGCATTTCGCAATCCGCGCGTAGACGCATAATGCGCACGTGCGCCCATGGGCTTTTTCCAAATCCTTGGCTTTTCATGATTTCTCCACTTTGTATGCTTTCCTTTTACTCCTTTGATCCTTCCCTAGCCTTTTCAACCTGAAATCACTTAACAAACAAATCAAGGCATCTAGTGGAATCAAAGGTGAATTAAAATGAACAAATTTAAGATCTTAAAGCATGTTTTCACCTTTAAGCACTAATTGAGGGAGAATCACAAAACCATGCTATTTCATTGAATAAATGTGAGAAAAGGTTAACAAAATGCTCTAAATTTAACACAAGATAAACCCTAGAAATGGGGTTTATCAACAGCATGGTCAGTGTACACAATCACTTTTGATCCTACTAAATAAGATCTGAACTTGTCAATGGCATAAACCACTGCAAGCAACTCCTTTTATGTGGTTGTGTAATTCTTCTGCGCATCATTTAAAACACGGCTAGCTTAATAAATGACATGCAGAAGCTTATCATGTCTCTGTCCCAATACTGCACCAATGGCATGGTCACTGGCATCACACATTAGTTCGAATGGTAATGTCTATTCTGGTGCAGAAATGACTGGTGCTGTGACCAGCTTAGCTTTCAGAGTCTTAAAGGCCTGCAGACACTCTGTGTCAAAGACAAATGGTGTATCAGCGGCTAGAAGATTGCTCAGAGGTTTTGCAATTTTTGAAAAATCCGTTATAAACCTCCTATAGAATCCTGCATGCCCCAGAAAGCTTCTGATTGCCTTAACATTGGCAGGTGGTGGTAATTTTTCAATTACTTCTACCTTAGCTTGATCCACCTCTATTTCCTTGTTCGAAATTCTGTGCCCAAGGACAATTCCTTCAGTTACCATAAAGTGGCATTTCTCCCAGTTTAAAACCTGGTTAGTCTATTGGCATCTTTTCAGAACAAGTGCTAGATGGTCAAGACAGGAGCTGATTGAGTCTCCAAATACTGAGAAGTCATAATGAAAACTTCCAAAAAATTTTCTACCATATCAGAGAAGATAGAGAGCATGCACCTCTGAAAGGTTGAGGTGCATTGCACAGACCAAATGGCATCATTCTGTAGTCAAATACTCCAGATGGACATGTGAAAGCTGTCTTCTCTTGGTCTTGAGGATCTACTGCGATTTGGTTGTAACCTGAATAGCCATCCAAAAAGCAGTAGTATTCGTGACCTACTAGTCTCTCTAGCATCTGGTCTATGACTGATAAAGGAAAATGATCCTTTCTGGTAGCTATATTGAGCCTTCTGTAGTCAATACACATACGCCACCTGATGAGTGGATAATTTATACGCTTTTTGGCATCGTTTTTAGTATGTTTTTAGTATGTTTTAGTTAGTTTTTATTATATTTTTATTAGTATTTTTTGGCTGAAATTGAGGGACCTTAGCAAAAATCTGATTCAGAGGCTGAAAAAGGCTGCAGATGCTGTTTGATTCTGACCTCCCTACACTCGAAGTAGATTTTCTGGAGCTACAGAAGCTCAATTGGCGCGCTCTCAATTGCGTTGGAAAGTAGACATCCTGGGCTTTCCAGAAATATATAATAGTCTATACTTTACCCGAGATTTGATGGCCCAAACCGGCGTTCCAAATCAGCTCAAGAACTCCAGGCGTTTAACGCCGGAACTGGCACAGAAGTAGGAGTTAAACGCCCAAACTGGCACAAAAGCTGGCGTTTAACTCCAAGAAAAGTCTCTACACATGAAAGCTTCAATG
>NC_029781.3:18754110-18762810 GCF_000817695.3 Arachis duranensis
TTTATGTATTTTCAACGGTGGAGTTTCTACACACCATAGATTAAGGTGTGGAGCTCTGCTGTACCTCGAGTATTAATGCAATTACTATTGTTCTTCTATTCAATTCAGCTTATTCTTGTTCTAAGATATTCATTTGCACTCAAGAACTTGATGAATGTGATGATTATGTGACGCTCATAATCATTCTCACTTATGAACGCGTGCCTGACAACCACTTCTATTCTACATGCAAACAAGTCTTGAGTGGACATCTCTTGGATTCCTTAATCAGAATCTTCGTGGTATAAGCTAGAATCCATTAGCGGCCATTCTTGAGAATCCAGAAGGTCTAAACCTTGTCTGTGGTATTCTGAGTAGGATTCAGGGATTGAATGACTGTGACGAGCTTCAAACTCGCGATTGTGGGGCGTTAGTGACAGACGCAAAAGAATCACTGGATTCTATTCCAACATGATCGAGAACCGATAAATGAATAGCCGTGCTGTGATAGAGCGCGTTGAACATTTTCACTGAGAGGACGAGACTGTAGCCATTGACAACGGTGATGCCCAACATACAGCTTGCCATGGAAAGGAGTAAGAAGGATTGGATGAAGACAGTAGGAAAGTAGAGAGACAGAAGGGACAAAGCATCTCCATACGCTTATCTGAAATTCTCACCAATGAATTACATAAGTATCTCTATCTTTATTTTATGTTTTATTTATCTTTTAATTATCAATCCTCCATAACCATTTGAATCCGCCTGACTGAGATTTACAAGATGACCATAGCTTGCTTCATACCAACAATCTCCGTGGGATCGACCCTTACTCGCGTAAGGTTTATTACTTGGACGACCCAGTGCACTTGCTGGTTAGTTGTGCAAAGTTGTGATAAAGAGTTGAGATTGCAATTGAGCATACCATGTTGATGGCGCCATTGATGATCACAATTTTGTGCACCACCACCCTGTAACTGTTCTTGTAGAAACCAGTTCATTCTTTTCATTATGAACCACGGTCATGCCTCCCTTTTTGGGGACAACTTGGATAGGGCATACCCAAGGGCTATCAGAAATAGGATAAATAATCCCAGCCTCTAGTAACTTAGTGACCTCTTTCTGTACCACCTCCTTCATGGCTGGATTCAGCCGCCTTTGTGGTTGAACCACTGGCTTAGCATCATCCTCCAATAAGATCTTGTGCATGTATCTGGCTGGGCTAATGCCCTTAAGATCACTTATAGACCACCCAAGAGTTGTCTTGTGCATCCTTAACACTTGAATTAGTGCTTTCTCTTCCTGTGGCTCTAAAGCAGAGCTTATGATTACCGAAAAAGTGTCATCTTCTCCCAGAAATACATATTTCAGGGATGGTGGTAGTGGTTTGAGCTCGGGTTTAGGAGGCTTCTCCTCTTCCTGAGGAGTTTTTAGAGATTCTTCTATTTTCTATGGTTCCTCTAAATCAGGCTGAACATCTTTAAACATGTCCTCTAGCTCTGATTCGAGACTCTCAGTCATATTGACTTCTTCCACCAGGGAGTCAATAATATCAACGCTCATGCAGTCTTTAGATGTGTTTGGATGCTGCATAGCTTTGACAGCATTCAACTTAAACTCATCCTCATTGACTCTCAGGGTCACCTCCCCTTTTTGGACGTCAATGAGAGTTTGTCCAGTTGCTAGGAAAGGTCTTTCTAGAATGAGAGTGGCACTCTTGTGCTCCTCCATTTCCAGCACTACAAAGTCAGTAGGAAAGGCGAATGGCCCAATCTTGACAATCATGTCCTCAATTACGCCTGATAGAAATTTAATGCATCCATCAGCAAGTTGGAGACATATTCGGGTTAGTTTGACTTCTTCAATCAAACCAAGCTTTCTGATAGTGGATGCAGGTATCAGGTTGATACGTGCCCCAAGATCACATAAAGCTGTCTTGGTACAAGCATCCTCTAATGTGCATGGTATCATAAAACTTTTGGGATCTTTAAACTTCTCTGGTAAGCTCTTTAATATGACTGCACTACATTCTTCAATGAGAAAAACGTTTTCAGTCTCCCTCCAATCCTTTTTATGACTTAAGATCTCCTTCATGAACTTAGCATAAAAGGATATTTGCTCAAGTGCCTCCACAAACAGAATCTTTATTTCAAGAGTCCTGAGATAGTCTATAAAGTGGGAAATTATTTATCCTGCTCTACTTGACATAGTTTCTGAGGATAAGACATCTTGGCTTTATATTCTTCAACCTTAGTTGCTGCAGGTTTATTTCCTACAGAAGTGATTGGAGAAACCTGCTTAAAGGGGTTGTTATCAGCACTTACAAGTGTCTGATCCCTCATTGACGTTTGAATGCCAGAATTGGGTGCTGTATGGGCGTTTAATGCCAGGTTGCCACCCTTTTCTGGCGTTTGAACGCCAGAATTGACTGCAGTATGGGCGTTTAACACCGACTTCTGACCCTTTTCTAGCGTTTGAAAGTTAGAATCATTCCTCTCTGAGCTCTTACTGTCCTTAGAGGAATTTTGGACAGTGAATTGGTCATCCTCTTTCAGTTGTTCCTTTCTTGGCTTTCTGCTGCTTTGAGTTGAGACATTTAATGTCTTCCCACTCCTTAAATGAACAGCTTGGCATTCTTCTGTTATCTGTTTAGATAACTGTTGTCTTGTCTGGTCCAATTGTGCTTCCATATTCTTGTTAGCATTTTTGGTATCTTGTAGCATCTCCTTAAATTCCGCTAACTGTTTTGTTAGAAAAAGCAATTGCTGATTGAGTTCAACAACTTGTTCTAGAGGACTAGGTTCAGTGGATACTGCTTTAGCCTTTTCTTTCATGGAGGACTCACTACTTAAGTACAGATGTTGATTTCTAGCAACTGTATCAATGAGCTCTTGAGCCTCTTCAATTGTTTTTCTCATGTGTATAGATCCACCAGCTGAGTGGTCTAGAGATATCTGGGCCTTTTCTGTAAGCCCGTAGTAGAAGATGTCTAACTGCACCCATTCTAAAAATATTTCAGAGGTTCATTTTCTTAGCATCTATTTGTACCTCTCTCAGGCATTATAAAGAGATTTATTATCCTCTTGTTTAAAGTCTTGGATGTCCAGCTTTAGCTGTGTTTTGGAGGGAAATATTGATTCAGGAATTTGTCTGACAACTATTTCCATGTTCTTATGCTGGCTTTGGGTTGGTTGTTTAACCACCTCTTAGCTTGATCTTTTACAGCAAATAGAAACAGCAATAATCTGTAGACATCCTGATCTACTTCCTTATCACACACTGTATCAGCAATTTGTAAGAACTGTGCCAAAAACTCAGTAGGTTCTTCCTGTGGAAGACCGGAATATTGGCAATTTTGCTGCACCATGTTAATGAGCTGAGGGTTTAGCTCAAAATTGTTGGCTCTGATGGGATGTATACAGATACTACTCCCATATGAAGCATCAGTGGGGTTAGCATATGACCCCAGAGTCCTTCTGGACTGTTCATTTCCACTTAGGTCCATGATGGAGAAAGGGAGATGATGTGGATTGTAAATAAAAATATTTATTTATTTATTTATTTTGAAATTAAAAAATTAAAATAAAGTAAATAAAAAAATTGATGCAAGTTTCAAAAATTAAGAAAAGAAAAAGAAATAAAAGAAATTAGAAAACTAAATTAATTAATTAATTAAAAAGATTTGAAAATTTTTGGTGTGGATTTTCAAAAAAATGAAGAGAGAGAAAGTGGTTAGGAAGTTTTGAAAAAGATAACTTGTAAGAAAATAAATAAAAGAAAGGATTTGAAAAAGATATGATTTTAAAAATTTAAAGATTGAAACTTTCTTAACAAGAAAATACCAAACTTAAATTTTTTCAATCAAAATAATAAAATAGGACAAGTAATTCGAAAAAAAAAAGAAAAATATTTTGAAAAATTTTATAAAAGATTTTCAAAAAATATGAAAAGTAAATTGAAAAAGGATTTGTTTTGAAAAAGATTTAGAAAGATAAATTTTTAAAATTAAAATTTTGACTTGACTAACAAGAAACTACCAAATTTTAAAAATTTTGACTAAGTCAACCTAAGGAATTCGAAAATGATGAGTAAATAAAGGAGAAGATATTTTTTTGAATTTAATGAGGAAAGAGAAAAATACTAAAATGACACCAAACTTAAAATTTTTAGATCAAAACAAAGAAAACAAACAAAAAAATATTGAATGTCAAGATGAACACCAAGAACTAATTTTTGGAAATCTTTAAGAAAATAAAAACACAAAGGACACCAAACTTAAAAATTTTTATACATTGGACACTAATAATTTGAAAATGCACAAGAAAAATAAGGAAAGACGCAAAATAAGAAAAACTAAAGATCAAACAAGGAAAATAAACAAGAACAACTTGAAGATCAAGAAACAACAAGGAACATAAAATTCGAAAATATGAAGAATAAAAATAGCCTACAATTCGAAAAGTTGAAGGAAAATAAAAACATGCAATTGACACCAAACCTAAAACATGAAATTAAACTCAAACAGAAGACTCAATTATTGGTTTATTGATTTTTATCTATTTATTAAGAATTTTCGAAAAAAATCTAGAAAAAGAAAACAAGGATTTTGAAATTTTAACAAAAACAATAATAAAAAACTCAAAGAAAAATTAAAGATTAATAAAGAAAAATAAGATTTTTTTGAGATATTTTTGAAAAGAAAATAAAAGACTCAAATTTAGTGACTTTAAACCAAAAGGATAAATTTTTTCCTAATCTAAGTAACAAGATGAACCGTTAGTTGTTCAAACTTGAAGCTAGAGTATCGGGGCCGAAGGTGGATAATATTACCAACAACATGTGTTAGGTGTGGAACGCGAAGATCGTAGAGTATCGGGGGAAGCCAATCTTAACAATGTGTGAAGGCTTAAGATGCTATTTAATGAGAAAAATAGCAACACACAAGAAGAAGCTAGAGAATCACAGCGGTCACTTGGCACCAGTACAACAGAAGAAACTGGACAAGTTTGTGAAGCCTAAAGCTAATAAGTGGAGAGCCAGGCTGGAGACAATGATAGAGTGTTGTTTGACGTTCATAGAGGAACTAGCAAGGTTGGAGTTAACCTTTAACAAAGGACCTGCAGTTGTAATGTTTGGCAACTTACTGGTAAAGTTGATTATTAATCCATCATTATTTGAGTTACTGTAACTTATGTTTTACATTATACTTTGATTTATTGTCTTGTTGTGATATTCATTTATAAATTATTCATATAACCTTGTGGATTGCATGCTAGATTGTGTTTGTTGTTAGGAATGCCTTGCTGTCATGCTGTTGCAGCAATGTACAAAATTGGTCTTAAGCCAGAGGAGTATGTGCATCAATGGCTCACCATGCAATCAATCAAAGAAACATATATGCATTGCATCAAACCAGTTAATTCAGAGGAGTACTGGACCCCTTGTGATGCTCTAAGGACGGAACTACCCAACATTAAGGGACCAGCTCATCGCCCCAAGATGAAGAGGAAGGTGGATCTTGTAGAAACTGGGATGCACGCTACTAAAGCCAAGAAAACCTTCGAAGTGACGTGCAGTAAGTGTGGACAGCTTGGACATTACTACAAGACTTGTAAGAATGACCCAAAAGATCCAAACTGGCAACCATTGACAAAGAAGGAGAGAAGAGTTGCTAAGGGGAAGGGGTTGCAGATTGTACAATTTGACCCAAACCAGAATAGAGGCCAGGTAATTGGGGTTCGATCTGGAACACCATATAAATTGTGGAGGTTTAATGTGTCTCATTTTAAAATTGAGAACGGTTTATGTGTCTCATTATTCCTTGTTTATATGATTAGGATCGAGGTCCTAGTATTAATCTGAGCAACGATATTGTACCACCTGCCCCACCTATGGATCCACTAGTAATATCTTTTATCCTGCTTCTTATCCATATTGTTGTTTAAGTTACAGATTAGAGTCTCCATACACTAACATGTTTATATTACTACGATAGACAAAAGCAAAGTAGAACAAGAAGAAAATTCCAAAGACATTACCTAGGAAGGGTAATTCTGACCAATAAGAACAGGGAGAAGAGATTCCTGTTTCACAAAATGCACCTCAAACAGAAGGGGTATGGTGATTGGGAACTGTTGTCTTAACCTGTTGTAACGTTTGACTCATTAAATTTTTGTTACAAGTTGTAATTGAAGCTATGAACCTGAATCAGTCACCCCCAATCTTTGCCATGCCCAGAGAAGAAAGCACCCTATTGTTAGGCCCTCGACTGCTTCTATCTCAGTTTTACCTTCATTTGGACTATATACTCCACCACCTATTCAAGTAGCATCAGGTCTTAGACCATGTGTTCCAACCGGTCAGACTGTGCACTCAAGGACAACAACTGCTAATGTCCCCCTTCAACAAAGTGCTATTTCTGCTGAGACCATGGCTGCAGTAAGTTCCGGGACTACAGCAAGACTTTTTAAGTTCATTCCTATCCCTGGGTTTATACCTTCGAGGAAGACTTGATTTTTGATATGTTGCTGTTGACCTACATGATAAAAATGACTCCTTTTATTATTACTTTGCCTTATTTAAGTGTATGTATGCATGTTTAACTTAGTTTGAAATTTTACTAGACTGAATTGGAAGATGTTTAAGTCAGTTTGAAACTCTACAAATTTAGGAAATACTTTGGTTCAAGACTACATGTTGGCCTTCTTTTTGTTGTTTAAAGGGAGATGTTGTCCCTTTCTCATGCTGAACAAGGACATGATTAGTCTTTTTTTGTACATGTTTTATATAAGACATCTTTTGGTCTTGTTTATCCAACATTTTCCATTGAGAAATTTGTATAACTACATGCTACCAGAATCCATCAAAGTAGTTACAGACCAATTTCCTTGGATGAAATCATTATCTCATCTGAAACAACATACATATTTCTCAAGTAATACAACTTACAAGATAAACAAAGCTCACTTTTTAAAAACAAGATACACTTTGAACCTAGTATCACAGAAGGTTCCTGCTAGCCAAGTGCTTTAAAAAAAATTTGGAAATCACAATTCTAAATACAAAAGCAATAACCATAGCTTTAACACTAAGGCCGATAGTGCCACTATTGACATTACAATTTTTAGCTTCCAATTCTAACCCACTAACTCTACCCTCTAGTTCCCTGAGTTTTCCAGCATCAACACCAACAGCATCAAGTATCTGACTTTGGTCTAGTGTCCAACCCTCCATACTAGGAGAATTTTTGGAAAACTCTTCAAAAGATGCAACATAATCATCCAACCACGCAAAAATTTGCAATGCGGTGTTAAATTCTGTAGAGTATACCCACAACTCAGAAGATGTCACAGGGAGTTAACAACTAGAAAACTTAAATTTAATTTTGGATTACCTTGAGATGTGGACATCCATAAAACAACCTGTTAAGGTTTAGTTCTATTAAGGAGAGAAACAGTATAACATGCACCCGACACTGATGAGCGGATAATTTGTACGCTTTTTGGCATTGTTTTTAGTATATTTTTAGTATGATCTAGTTAGTTTCTAGTATATTTTTATTAGTTTTTAGTTAAAATTCACTTTTCTGGACTTTACTATGAGTTTGTGTGTTTTTCTGTGATTTCAGGTATTTTCTGACTGAAATTGAGGGACCTGAGCAAAAATCTGATTACTTGCTTCATACCAACAATCTCTGTGGGATCGACCCTTACTCGCGTAAGGTTTATTACTTGGACGACCCAGTACACTTGCTGGTTAGTTGTGCGAAGTTGTGTTTATGCCATGGTATTGAACACCAAGTTTTTGGTTTCATCACCGGGGATTATTTGAGTTGTAAAAAGTATTGATCACAATTTCGTGCACCAAGTTTTTGGCGCCGTTGCCGAGGATTGTTCGAGTTTTCGGCAAGCTTTTGGTCCAGTAACATCAGTGCCAAATTTCTTATCCGGCAACAGCACCAAGTTTTTGGCGCCGTTGCCGGGGATTGTTCGAGTATGGACAACTGACGGTTCATCTTGTTGCTTAGATTAGGTATATTTTTTTTTCAGAATTCTTGAAGATGAATTCTAGTGTTTCATGATGATCTGTTGAAGTCTGGCTGGCTGTGAAGCCATGTCTAATTTCATTGGACTGAGGTTTCAACTTATATTCACAAAAGCTTGTTGATTTTTATCAATCTTGCTTTTGGAGCAGTGATCTGCTAAGGCTTGGTTGGCCATTGGCCATGTCTAGTATTTTGGACCGAAGCTTTCCTTGAAAGCTTGGCTGGCTGTGAAGCCATGTCTAATTCCTGGACCGGAGTCTTAGACTAAACATTGCATGATTCCTGGAATTCTCATTAAGAATTTTGATACCTTTATCTTCTTTTTCCACTTAATTTTCGAAAAATCCAAAAAAAAATTACAAAACTTGAGTGTTTATGTGTCTCATGTGCATTCTCATTAGTGTCAGTAGTATACAAACTGCTAAGTTTGGTGTCTTGCATGCATTGTTCTTTTGATTTTAGTTACATTTTGATTATTCCTTATTATTAAAAATCCAAAAATATTTTTAATTTGTGTCCTTTCAAGTCAATAATACAGAGAATTGAAGATTCAGAACATACTGCAGAGGAATTACACAGAAAAACCTGAGCGTTCAAAAACGCCCAGTAAGGAAGACAGACTGGCGTTTAAACGCCAGCCAGGGTACCTGGCTGGGCGTTTAACGCCCAAAAGGGTA
>NC_029781.3:18762861-18763764 GCF_000817695.3 Arachis duranensis
GTTTTGGGCGTTAAACGCCAGAATGTGCACCATTCTGGGCGTTTAACGCCAGGATGGCACAAGGGGGAAGATTCTGTTTTTCAATGCAATTTTTTTTCAGGTTTTCAAAATTTTTCAAAATCAAATCTTTTTCAAATCATATCTTTTCAATCATGTGTTTTCAAAATCAATTTCTTTCCTTTTTCAAAGATACTTACTATCATTTAATGATTTGATTCAACATTTCAAGTATGTTGCCTTTTCTGTTGAGAAAGGTTTAATGTTTGAATCATATCTTTTCTTGATAGCCAAGTCATTAATTTTCAAAATCAAATCTTTTTAAAATGTTTTTCAAATCATATCTTCTCAATCTCATCTTTTTAAATCAATCATACCTTCTTAACCACATCTTTTTCAAAATAGCTTTCAATCAAATCTTTTTGATTTCTAATTTTAAAATCTTTTTCAAAAATCACTTGATTTCTTTTCCACTTTCATTTTCGAAAATCAAGTAGTGTTTTCAAAAATGTTTCAAAATCTTTTACTTAATTTTATTCTCTTCTCTTTCATATGAGCAGGAGCAAAGACAAAAGCATTCTTGTTGAGGCTGACCCTGAACCTGAAAGGACCTTGAAGCGAAAGCTAAGAGAAGCTAAGGCACAACTCTCTGTAGAGGACCTAACCGAATTCTTCAAAGAAGAACACATGGCAGCCGAGAACAACAACAATACCAACAATGCAAGGAAGGTGCTGGGTGACTTTACTGCACCTACTCCCGACTTTTATGGGAGAAGCATCTCTATCCCTGCCATTAGAGCAAACAACTTTGAGCTTAAGCCTCAACTTGTTTCTCTAATGCAACAGAATTGCAAGTTCCATGGACTTCCATTGGAAGATCCTCATCAGTTTTTAGCTGAATTCTTG
>NC_029781.3:18764045-18764579 GCF_000817695.3 Arachis duranensis
AAAGCTTGAGAAAGATACAAACATTTAATCAGAAAGTGTCCCACTGATATGCTTTCTGAATGGAGCATCATAGGTATTTTCTATGATGGTCTCTCTGAACTGTCCAAGATGTCTTTGGATAGCTCTGCTGGAGGATCTCTTCTTTTGAAGAAGACACCTACAGAAGCTCAAGAGCTGATTGAAATGGTTGCAAATAACCAATTCATGTACACTTCTGAAAGGAATCCTGTGAACAATGGGACTAATAAGAAGAAATGAGTTCTTGAGATTGACACTCTGAATGCCATATTGGCTCAGAACAAAATATTGACTCAGCAAGTCAATATGATTTCTCAAAGTCTGTCTGGAATGCAAAATGCACCAGGCAGTACTAAGGAAGCTTCATCTGAAGAAGAAGCTTATGATCCTGAGAACCCTTCAATGGAAGAGGTGAATTACAGGAGAACCCTATGGAAACACCTATAATCCTTCATGGAGAAATCATCCAAATCTCTCATGGAAGGATCAACAGAGACCTCAACAAGGTTTCAACAA
>NC_029781.3:18764823-18765658 GCF_000817695.3 Arachis duranensis
TACTGAATTCCCTCCTAGTACTCTTCCAAGCAATACAGAAGAAAATCCAAAAGGAGAGTTCAAGGCCATCAACATGGCCAAATTTGGAGAGGAAGGAGAGGCAGTGAACGCCACTGAGGAAGACCTCAATGGACGTCCACAGGCCTCCAATGAGTTCCCCAATGAGGAACCATGGGAATCTGAGGCTCAAAATGAGACCATAGAGATTCCATTGGACTTACTTCTGCCATTCATGAGCTCTGATGAGTATTCTTCCTCTGAAGAGGATGAATATATCACTGAAGAGCAAGTTTCTAAATACCTTGGAGCAATCATGAAGCTAAATGACAAGTTATTTGGAAATGAGACTTGGGAGGATGAACCCCCTTTGCTCACCAAAGAACTGGATGACTTGTCTAGGCAGAAATTACCTCAGAAGAGACAGGATCCTGGAAAGTTTTCAATACCTTGTACCATAGGCACCATGACCTTCAAGAAGGCCTTGTGTGACCTAGGGTCAAGTGTAAACCTCATGCCTCTCTCTGTAATGGAGAAGCTAGGGATCTTTGAGGTGCAAGCCGCAAAAATCTCACTAGAGATGGCAGACAATTCAAGAAAACAAGCTTATGGACTTGTAGAGGATGTTCTGGTAAAAGTTGAAGACCATTACATCCCTGCTGATTTCATAGTCCTAGAGACTGGGAAGTGCATGGATGAATCCATCATCCTTGGCAGACCCTTCCTAGCCATAGCAAGGGCTGTGATTGATGTTGACAGAGGAGAATTGATCATTCAAGTGAATGAAGAATCCTTTGTGTTTAAGGCTCAAGGATATTCCTCTGTCACCATGGAGAGG
>NC_029781.3:18765723-18766639 GCF_000817695.3 Arachis duranensis
TTTTGTCAAGCTACTGACATTAAAGAAGCGCTTGTTGGGAGGCAACCCAATGTTATATTTTATCTATTCTCTTTTGTTATTTTATGTCTTTTGTAGGTTGATGATCATGAGAAGTCACAAAATCAATGAAAAAAGAAAAAACAGAATGAAAAATAGAAAGAAAAACAGCACACCCTGGAGGAGAGCTTGCTGGCGTTTAAACGCCAGTGAGGCTAGCAGATGGGCGTTTAACGCTCAGTCTGGCACCATTCTGGGCGTTTAACATCAGAAAGGGGCACCAGACTGGCGTTAAACGCCAGAAAAGGGCAAGAACTTGGCGTTAAACGCCAGAAATGGGCACCAGCCCGGCGTTTAACGCCAGAATTGGCTCAAAATGCAATTTTTCTTGCCAATTGGTGCAGGGATGACTTTTCCTTGACACCTCAGGATCTGTGGACCCCACAGGATCCCCACCTACCCCACCACTCTCTCTCTTCTTCACCCATTCACCAATCACCTCAACACCTCTTCCCCAAAAACCCTTCACCTATCAAATCCCATCTTTTTCTTCACCACTCACATCCATCCTTCATAATACCCCACCTACCTCACCATTCAAATTCAAACCACTTTCCCACCCAAACCCACCCTCACTTGACCGAACCCTACCCCTCCCCCACTCCTATATAAACCCTTCTTCACTCCTTCATTTTCACACAATCTAAACACCACTTCTCCCCCTTTTGGCCGAACACAAAGCCATTCCCTTCTTTCTCATTTCTTCTTCTTCTACACTCTTCTTTCTTCTTTTGCTCGAGGACGAGCAAACCTTTTAAGTTTGGTGTGGTAAAAGCATTGCTTTTTGTTTTTCCAAAACCATTTATGGCATCTAAGGCCGGAGAAACCTCTAGAAAGAGGAAAGGGAAGGCAAAAGCTT
>NC_029781.3:18767023-18767292 GCF_000817695.3 Arachis duranensis
TTATAGCCCAAGAACTCTATAAGGTGGCGGACAAGTCCTCTACCTTGGCAAGGTTAGCCTTTCCTCATCTCATTTGTCACCTCTGTTATTCGGTTGGAGTTGACATAGAGGGAGACATCCCCATTGATGAGGACAAGCCCATCACTAAGAAGAGGATGGAGCACACAAGAGATCCCACTCATCATGAAATCCCTGAGATTTCTCAAGGGATGCACTTTCCTCCACAAAACTATTGGGAGCAACTGAACACCTCCCTAGGAGAATTGAGT
>NC_029781.3:18767625-18768592 GCF_000817695.3 Arachis duranensis
AAATCCATCACCTCTCTTAAATAAAAAAAATGTTCTTAATTGAAAAAGAAAAGAATTGCATGAATTTTGAATTTTATAACAGTTTAATTATTTTGATGTGGTGACAATATTTTTGTTTTCTGAATGTATGCTTAAACAGTGCATATGTCTTTTGAGTTTGTGGTTCATGAATGTTGGCTCTTGAAAGAATGATGAAAAAGGAGACATGTTACTGAGGATCTGAAAAATCATAAAAAATGATTCTTGAAGCAAGAAAAAGCAATGAAAAAAAAAAAGAGAGAAAATTTCGAAAAAAAAAAGAAAGAAAAAGAAAACGAAAAAAAAAGAGAGAAGAAAGAAAGAAATAAAGTTGTGATCCAAGGCAAAAAGAGTGTGCTTAAGAACCCTGGACACCTCTAATTGGGGACTCTAGCAAAGCTAAGTCACAATCTGATAAGGTTCACCCAATTATGTGTCTGTGGCATGTATGTATCCGGTGGTAATACTGGAAGACAGAGTGCTTTGGGCCACGGCCAAGATTCAATAAGTAGCTATGTTCAAGAATCATCATACTTAACTAGGAGAATCAATAACACTATCTGGATTCTGAGTTCCTAAAGAAGCCAACCATTCTGAATTTCAAAGGATAGAGTGAGATGCCAAAACTGTTCAGAGGCAAAAAGCTAAAAGCCCCGCTCATCTAATTAATACTGATCTTCATAGATGTTTTTGGAATTCATTGCATATTCTCTTCTTTTTATCTTATTTGATTTTCAGTTGCTTGAGGACAAGCAACAATTTAAGTTTGGTGTTGTGATGAGCGGATAATTTGTACGCTTTTTGGCATTGTTTTTAGTATATTTTTAGTATGATCTAGTTAGTTTCTAGTATATTTTCATTAGTTTTTAGTTAAAATTCACTTTTCTGGACTTTACTATGAGTTTGTGTGTTTTTCTATGATTTCAGGTATTTTCTGGCTGAAATTGAG
>NC_029781.3:18769491-18782434 GCF_000817695.3 Arachis duranensis
AGGAAAGCAGAGAGACGGAAGGG
Organism: Arachis duranensis; assembly: GCF_000817695.3. Lineage (NCBI taxonomy): Eukaryota > Viridiplantae > Streptophyta > Magnoliopsida > Fabales > Fabaceae > Arachis > Arachis duranensis. The sequence goes on from NC_029781.3 coordinate 18,769,515, forward strand.
ACAAGCATCTTCATACGCTTATCTGAAATTCCTACCAATGAATTACATAAGTATCTCTATCTTTATCTTTATGTTTTATTCGTATATCACCATACCCATTTGAGTTTGCCTGACTAAGATTTACAAGGTGACCATAGCTTGCTTCATACCAACAATCTCTGTGGGATCGACCCTTACTCGCGTAAGGTTTATTACTTGGACGACCCAGTACACTTGCTGGTTAGTTGTGCGAAGTTGTGTTTATGCCATGGTATTGAACACCAAGTTTTTGGTTTCATCACCGGGGATTATTTGAGTTGTGAAAAGTATTGATCACAATTTCGTGCACCAGACACCAACATCATGGAGCAATGAACTTCTTCTTCTTCTTTGGCGCAACAACACTTCCTACAGATTTTTAAAAATTTCTCTTCCAATCCCATCAATGGAACTCAATGATGGTTCCTTCCTGCTGCTCATGCCTCTGGTAGGATTTTCTGGACAAAGGGGTTTTATGGAAACACAGCGTTTCAAAAGCAACTGAAACGTTACTTCCCGTGCAAACGACGTCATTTTTAGGGTGAAGGGGATGAACAAATTAGTCCCTGTCCATTTGAACTTGTTCAGCTAAGCACTGAATGAACACGTCATCCAGCTCATGTGACAGGTCATCCATTAAACGAGATAGCTCAGCGTTTTCTGTCAAGTTTTGCCAAAAAAAAATGCACAGGGACCGTTTTGTGTGACGAAATTCGGGAACAAGAACCGAAGCGGATCAATTTTATTTTGAGGAATCACGTTGTCATTCTTAAAAATGGACAGGAGACGGGTTGGTAGTTTACTCGTTAAAAGATGTTGAATTATATAACGTACCTGTTTAATAAAGCGTTAAATTCAGTCATTATAAGTTAAACATATTGTTGATTTATATATGACGTACTTGTTTAATAAAGTGTTATAATAGTAATTATAAGTTAAACAGTTATGTTAGGTAGTAGAAAAAAATTATACAACTACAAAATATCACTAATAAATTTTAATCCTCTGATAAAAGTGTGAATAAAACACACTATACAATGGCACCTCTCTTCTCTCTCTAACCGTATGGGATTATTAATTTTCTTCTAAGCTTAGATTTAGTTTCTTTAAATCACATCCCAACAATTCTTCCATCCTAATCTCCCTCAATTAAATATATAAATGATCTCCAAACAAGTAACATCCAAAAATTTTAGAACATTATTAAACTTGAAAAAAATCCAAAATTTTCCTCATCCTATTCTAATCATAAACCTACGAAAAAAGAAAACTGAAAAATTAGAGAAAAGAGTTTCCAAAATTTTATAATTGGAGTATTATATAGTATTGTCTTCTATCATAGAGGTATATTATCTATTTGTGTGTTCTGTTTATATTGGTACAAAAGTATTTTTTTATCAGCAATTATCTAATTCAAAACAAAAGAAGGATTTTTAACTGTTCTGGTTGTGCATGACAGCTTATTCTACAATATCCACACTGACTCGGTTGAAAATTTTACGAAGAGAGGTTAAAATTGATTTATTGCCAAAATAAGTATAAGAATTACTTGACCCTCCCTCCCCTTCTTTCCTCCACACATTTCTTTTTTATATCTCCTCATGTAAAAATCTCATTGGTACTTTGCAGGGATCTCAAACCTTAAGTTTGGAAGGATAGTGACTTCTTTACCTCCAAAGGCTACCTTTTTTGATGATCCTTTATGAGTTTTTCGAGACATTAGATTTGGTATACTTTAATTTTGAAGATATTTGTATTTTTGTATACCTGGTGAATTTTTTTTTTTGGATATGCTTTTATATGAAGATTAAACTAGGTTTCTAGCTCTGTTTAAGAGAGATGTTTTATTATATTTAGGTGCTAGATTTGAATTCACTCTAGATGAAGATCTGAAAGTAGCTGCTGCATGTGGTGATGTGAAAGATGCTCTTGCTACTAAAATTAGCAAAGAGTGCATTGGAACAGAGGTATGTGCTAACCCTCCCATTCCCTTCAACATGGATACTTAGGAAGTGGTTTTCATTTACGGAATGCTATTGGATATTTTAAAGGAAATAACTTATACATAAAATTAAAAATTTAGTCATCTATGAGCTCTCGTGTCTTATTTTGTAGGTTAATCTTATGATATCTAAAAATCATCATGTCAAAGCATTGACTCATATTTGTGATCTGACATTATTTTGGAATGTGTTCAGTCTTCTTCCTGAGTTTGAACCTGCTATTCCATATGGATGTAAAAGGTAAGTTTGCAGTTTTTTTTCTTTTTTTTTTAAATAGGTTAAAAGGTGTAGAATGATTGCAAATCATTTTATTAGTTTCAACCGCATCTTGCACATAGAGAAAGAGTTGGCTAAATATTATTGCGACTTTTACCCACACACAAAAAAAAAAGAAGAAAAAACAATAGTAGTTAGTGCACCACTAGCAACCTTAGATATTTGTTGTGAACTTCAAATTTGAAAGAAGTTTTATTATAATATTTTGAGACGTGTTATTATTGTATTCGCAAACACAATCCTAATCATTTTTTTCTTTTTTCAAGTTCAATTCTTTTTTACCCCTCATCACATTACATGTTATAAAAGCCTTGTGAAATATATGGAGATGTTTGCAAAACCAAATCTTATGAAAAGGAATAGAGGTGAAAACCATAAGTTGGATGTGAGATGCATCAATTTTTTACATAAATGCATATCGCTCTTCTTGGCTTTAGTATTCAATTAACTTTTGATATAAGATTAGACATTGGTTGAACTTGACAGTTGTCATGAAGTGCCAAATTATGAAGAAACTGGTCTGTGGTCTGTGGATAAGAAGAAATTGTTTGGTTATTGTTAATTTTATGAAGTAGTTTGATGTTGGTTTAGTGTATTATGGATTTGAATATTGTAGCAATAATAATTTTTATTGAACAAGTAGTTTGGATGAATGGTTTGAGAAAATTGATAATTATATTATTGATACGTTAAGGAGAGAGTACAAAGGCTAGTGGAATTTGTGTTTGTTAATTAATTACAATGAACTCCATGATAGTCTATTTATAGGCTTCATAAGCTAATTCTAGATAATTCTAAGGGTTAGATATTTCTAGTATTTGATTTATTTACTTAACTTCTAAACTTCTTCGTCATAATATCTAGATATTTATTTGTATGAAACAAGATCATGAGAATTCTAGAAAATTCTACAAATGTGTAGCATAATCAATACTCCTCCTTGATGCACATTTGTATAACTCCGAACATCTCTTGAAATAGTACATAAAAAGGTTAATTATCTTTTTTACAAACGTGTCGCATACATCTGTCTTATCTCGTTTAGATACATGTAAAATTATCTTGTTTACAGTATAAACGAGATAAGAGAATAGTATTTATTTCGGTAAATATTTTTAAAATTATTTATTTTAGTAATTATTATATTTATTTAATTTATAAAAATAAAGATTCCCAACATAAATATAGTACAATAAAGGATAAATTTTTTTTATATAAACAAAAAATAATAAAAATATCATAAAAATAAGAATTATATCAACAATAATTGTCATATGAATAAAAAATATAATAAAAATATAACATTAGAACACTAAAAAAATAATATAAAAATATTTATCATATAAATAGAAAAAATATAATAAAAAACATAAAAATCAAAATATAAAAGAGAGTACTAAAAATAATAAAAAAAATTAAAATATTTACCTTAGCGTGATTGAAACAAATTTAAATGATTTTGACGAAAAAAAAATTTGGAACAAAGAACATACACAAAGAATTAGTGTGAAAGTCATATGGGTACTTATATTTTTTTATAGAAGAAAATAAAGGGTAGAGTTAGTAGAAAAAGAATAAATTTCTCATCTAATTTTTTAACAATAATCAACCTTCCATAACTTAAAACGTAGAAGCTAGAATTTCTTGCTTCACATGAAAAAAAGTACTGATTTTAGAGTTTTATAAAATTGTCAAAAATAAAAATAAGACGTCAAAACACTCAAATAAACTTCTTTTTCCTCCAACATGAATCCCAAACACACCCTTAGTTAGCGACCTGACGGTCCAGGGATACCTGTGTAACAAAAAAATTCTCACTGTACGCACGCCAACCGTTACGATTGTTTCTCTTTCTCTCATTGTTCTAAAAATCGAACCGGATTGACTGGTTCAATTAGATTAACCGAAAATCGGTTACTAAATTAGTTTGGTTGATCACATAAATCTGTTTGGAAAAATCGCAGTGAACCGGTTGAACTAACGGTTAACCGATGAATCGGTTGGACCGACCGGTTTTTTAAGAAAATTTCCAGTTTGACAACAAACTTCAAAACGGCAGCGGTTTACATTTTTTTTTTTAAAAGAAAACCCTAAATCAAACTACCCATTACCCCAATGCACCGCAGCCCCATTCCTCTCTGAAATTGAAAGAAAAAATCAACTCCAGCCCTAGCCACCCATTGACCCAGCCCCGCCGCCCGCAGCCCGCAGCCACGTCAACCACCGCGCCACCTCAACCCCCAGCGCCGTCGCATGTACAGGAATCGCATGTGGAAGCTCGGCGCCGTCGCAGGAGCTTGACGTCGTCTCCTCTGTTCGAGAGCGCTCTCTCTGTGTTCACCGTGCCTCCGTCACCGTCACTGTAACCGTCACTGTCAAGAACTTCTTCGTGCTTCCCTCGCTGCTGACATCTCTGTTCGTTCTGTTCGTGCTTCAAGTCTTCTCCTTTTCTCCATTTTGTAGTATTTATTTATTTGTGTATTCTAGTCTGAGTTTTGCGCTGTTCGTTCTTGTGATTACTGGTTCTAAAATTTCTAATTTGTTCATGATTTTTGGTTCTGAATATCTTATCTTCTGTGACTAGGAAATAGGAATCATTTATTTTGGTTAATTACTTAATTTTGTTCATGATTTTTGTTAGCTGGATTTTGAATTTTGTTTGCTGTGACTTGGAATCATTTTGTACTATGTATTTGTGTATTCTAGCCTTGCGCTGTTCATTCTTGTGATTACTGGTTCTGAAATTTTTTATTTGTTCATGATTTTTGGTTTTTGAATATCTTATCTTCTGTGACTAGGAATCATTTAATTTGGTTAATTACTTAATTTTCTTCATGATTTTTGTTAGCTGGATTTTGAATTTTGTTTGCTGAGTTAATTTTGTTTGGTCGAGTTAATTTTGTTCATCATTCCGTCAAATTTGTTTGCTGAATTAATTTTGTTCATGATTTTTTTTTGGTTGTATGTTAAAGATGGAACCATCACAAAGTGATCAACCGCCATAAGACAATACTCTCAATGCTGTCAAAAAATCCCAAACTGGTTCTTTTAGAAGAAAACCTAGGAAAATCTGATCCAGCTTGGCAATCTTTTACTGTGATAAGAAAAATCTGATGAGTTGTGTCTTTTGATTAGTTGAAAACTTATTTGTTAATGTTTCTTTTGAAAGTAAAACATTATGTGTTTGTCACCATGTGTGTTTTGGTTATTTTTAGCTACGAATTTTGACGTTTGAATTTATATGTGAACTTCTAATCATGGTTCTGAAAACCGGACCGGACCGGCCGGTTCAACCGGAAAAACTGGGAACCGGTCAATTAACCGGTCCGGTAAGCTAAAAAACCGGCCAGCAAAAAACTGATAAAAAAATCGGTCGAACCGGCCGGTTAACCGGTAAACCGGTCGAACCAGCCGGTTTTTTAACGGTTTTTTATTAAATTAATATATTTAAAATTATTTTTAGATTTTTTAATAATTTTATTTAATATTTAATTAAACCGATTGAACCCCGGTCGAACCATTGAACCAGTAACTTCACCGGTTCATTGACCGGTCCGGTTCTCGCAACCTTGCTTCTAATATTAAATTATGGATGATTTATTATGTGAAGTTGTGAAATTTTGAATTTTATTTGGTTAGAAATTATTGAATTTATATATTTAAAATTATATATAAATTTTTTAATAATTTTATTTTATGTTTAAATAAACCGATTAAACTTCGATTAAATCTTGATCGAACCAATAAATCATTGAACCAATAACTTTACCGGTTTATTGACCTGTCCGGTTCTCGCAATATTGGTTTCCCTTAAACTCTCCCCTTCCAACAAGATAACAACAACCATTTTTACGCCGTCGTTTCTAATCTGCTGCGCCTGCGACCAATGTCGGTTGCCACTCAGCACGTTCTTCAGGTGAGGGACAAAATCAAACTTTCCGACATCGAGCGCAGGATCTTCGATAGGCTTCTCGCCAGTCTCCGCCACTTCAACCTCCAAACTCAGGTCCGCGTCGCCGGCGGCTGGGTCCGTGACAAGGTCCCCCCCCCTTTTCTATCTGTAGATAGCTCTTTAGCCCTAATTTTTCTGTTTGGGGTTTGAATTTGGTTGGTTTTGCAGCTCCTGGCGAAGGATTGCTATGACATCGATATCGCTCTTGACAATATGATGGGCACCGAGTTTGCCCATAAGGTGAAGGAGTACTTGGTGTCCATCGGTGAAGGTAAAGATGTTCGGGGTGATGGCAAGATTAAGTCGTATGTTCCTCCCAATTTCTCTTCTTTATTGCTTTCTTTTACAATTTTATTGTATGTTTCTCATATGTTACTCTGTTTAGTCATGAAAATTGAATTCTTTGAAGCAATGTAGAACATAAATGACATTTTTATTTTTTGGCAGCAACCCTGACCGGTCTAAACATTTGGAGACAGCAACGATGCGTTGGTTTGATATGCAGATTGATTTTGTTAACTTAAGGAGTGAAGAGTATATTGAGAATAGCCGCATTCCTTCTAAGGTATGTTACCGCACACACTTAATGGTATTCTTGCTATATGCATATTCCACTTCTTTTCTTTTGATTTATTTTCATGTAAGATAAGATGTTCTGCTAATTTCCTCCTAGTTGGACTCACGTGAATGTCTTGTCTTGTTATCGATGAAGGTGAATTTCCTGTGTTTTGCACTCTCCTTGTTTATTAAGCTAATTTTATGGCAACATGAACATGATTATCTATCATTGCAATGTCTGCTTGTGTGCATTCTCCACATGACCAAGTCAAGTTCAACCGAATAAAGTTTTTCTTCATGTCTAACAGCAAAGCTTTGGCACACCTGAAGAGGATGCATGTAGGAGGGATTTGACAATTAACAGGTATCTTTGTGTTTTTATACGTAGGCTATGGCCTTTNNTAGACATTTTAGATGATAGTTTCATAAAGCTGTTTGGTTGTGCATGGCAGCTTATTCTACAATATCCACACTGACTCGGTTGAAGATTATACCAAAAGAGGTTAGAATTGATCGATTGCCAAAATAAGTATAAGAATTACTTGACCCTCCCTCTTCCCTTTCCCTCCACACATTTCTTTTTTATATCTCCACATGTAACAATCTCTTTGGCATTTTGCAGGGATCTCAGACCTTAAGTCCGGAAGGATAGTGACTCCTTTACCTCCAAAGGCCACCTTTCTTGATGATCCTTTACGAGTTCTTCGAGCCATTAGATTTGGTATACTTTAATTTTGAAGATATTTGCATTTTGTATACCCGGTGAACGTTTTTTTTTTTTGGGTATGCTTTTATATGAAGATTAAATTAGGTTTCTAGCTCTGTTTAAGAGAGATGTTTTATTATATTTAGGTGTTAGATTTGAATTCACTCTAGATGAAGATCTGAAAGTAGCTGCTGCATGTGATGATGTGAAAGATGCTCTAGCTGCTAAAGTTAGCAAAGAGCGCATTGGAAAAGAGGTATGTGCTGACCCTCCCATTCCCTTCAATATGGATACTTAGGAAGTGGTTTTCAATTACGGAATGCTATTGGATATTTAAAAGGAAATAGCTTATGTATAAAATTGAAAATTTAGTCATCTATGGGCTCTTGTGTCTTATTTTGTAGGTTGATCTTATGATATCTGGAAATCAAGCTGTCAAAGCAATGACTCATATTTGTGATCTGACATTATTTTGGAATGTGTTCAGTCTTCCTCCTGTGTTTAAACCTGCTATTTCAGATGGTTGTGAAAGGTAAGTTTGCAGTTTTTTTTTTCTTTAATAGGTTAAAAGGTGTAGAATGATCGCATATCCTTTAATTAGTTTCAACCGCATCTTGCACACGGAGATAGAGTTAGCTGAATATTATTGCCACTTTTACCCGGAAAAAAAGGAAAAACATAGTAGTTAGTGCACCGCTAGCAACCTTAGATATTTGTTGTGAACTTCAAATTTGAAAGAAGTATCATTATAATATTTTGAGACGTGTGTTGTTATTGTACTCACAAACACAATCCTAATCATTTTCTCTTTTTTTTTTCTTTTGTTTTTTTCCCTCATCACATTACATGTTATGAAAGCCTTGTGAAATATATGGAAATGTTTGCAAAACCAAATCTTATGAAAAGGAATAGAGGTGAAAATCATAAGTTGGATGTGAGATGCATCAATTTTTTACATAAATGCATATTGCTCCTCTTGGCTCTAATATTCAATTAACTTTTGATATAAGATCAGACATTGGTTGAACTTGACAGATGGCATGAAGTGCCCAAGGGAAGACCCACGAAACCTGTGGATAAGAAGAAATTGTTTGGTTTACTAGCAATAATACAGTAGTAGTTGAGCAAATTATGAAGAGCCACTTTTCTCACTTTTATGCCTTCACTACCTAAATGGCTAAACCCTATCTTTTCCTTTTTGGTTCTCTATTTTGTTTATTATTGTTCACTTGCACAAGATACAAAGGTTATTTTTCTTGGCAATGTTGATCAGCTAATTCTTTCACTTTATCCAGGCTTTGCGTTGCTTACTTGGACACTGCATGGAACCTTATCCATTTACTCAAAGAGTCAACCTTTAAAGTGAGTAATGTGTTTTTCATTTTTACCATAATCCATTTTCACATTTATTGTTGTCACAATAGGAAGTTGTTGTCATTCGATTATCATTTTTGGATTGCTTGATTATATTTGGTCATGATAGGTGATTCCTTTGTGCTACTTAGGACAAAGAAAGGAGATTTTTACTTTTTGCTGCATTGTTCCTCCCACTTAAAAATACCACTTACCAAGTTAAGAAAGCGAAGATGGTATGTGTCTCGTCCATTCTATGTGATACTATTTTTGAATTTGTAATGTTCTTTTTGTGCTTTGACTTGATACATCTAGCAAAGTGTCTAAATTAGAACTCTAGTGTGTTGCTTTGTTCTTTTCTTTTCCCCCTTTAGTTGGTGTTTTGGAGTATTTCATATTAGACCTGTAGAAACCACAATCTATATTTAGTTAGACTGTCATGCGACACAAGTAGAGATGACAACCACACTATTAGACAATCTTGAGAGGGACTGTTTGTCTCATTTCAAGGATTATTTATATTGAGCTCAAGTTTTATCTGATACTCAATTGAAAACTCTAGCTGATTTTATCCGTGAAATCTTATTTATGAGGAACATTTTAATATTGTTGTTATATAATGCAGTTTCTTTAGTCATTTTTCTTGTATTCCAAATGACATGCTGGTTTATGAGGATAACATGTTATTTTGAATTATAGGTTCCTGTTGTCAATTATATTATTGTTGACTCACTCAAGCAAAAAGGCGAGGATGCAAAAATGGTCAGTTCCCATTTACCCTTAGTACAACCAGAATAACAGAGTTCTAATGTTTGTAATATAAATCATTTCAGTTTTTTAGAATCTGGTTGATGTTTCTATTGGCTAATGTTTTATAATTGTATGTGTTTCAAAATCCAGGTGCTTGATTTACACCGAGCATCACACAAATTCTTGTCGTTGATTCCTTGTCTTGCATCTAATGAGGATTTGCAACCTGATGATGTTGATTGGGTGAGAGGATTGATTGATGATGTCTCTATTGCTTCTAGAGTTCGGGTTCTAACAGGTACATTGTTCTTAGTCTGCTACCTTAGTATTGGCATTATGCCTTTTTATTTCTTAGCTCATGTTGTCCTCAATCTTCAGTCAATTCATTTTGCTAGTTTTGTAAGTTGTGTTGTATGCTAATTTTATTGTGCTTTACTATGTTGTGATTTTCATCTAGATTATTGAGTTTTCTAGTGGAACTTAGCCATGGACACTCCCCTCATTTCACTTTATAATTATTGTTTCCTACATAGTATTTGCACTTCACTCAAGCCACAATCTACACTCTGCTTGTTAAGTAAGTCTATTTTAAGCGACTTAGCTTGATTACCTCAATTAAATGAAAGGAAACATAAGAAAGGGATAGTGGAAGTATTTTTGTAATGTGATGCCCACCCAACTCTTCTGCATCTGTTTCTCTAGGGTGTGACTGCTAAGTTATTTTACATTATGAATTGCATCTGAGATGACCAAGATTTTATATTTGATTTATTTAGGTTTTCTCTTGAGGGAGATTAAAGATTTATGGAGAGTTGCACTATTGGTATCCATATTATTACATCCCATTGGCATTAACGACACTGAGGATGAATCCTCACAATTGCACAAACGAAGAGATCTGTTTAATACAGTGGAGAGTTCTATAATAAAACTAGGTGAGCTATATTAGTCTTTGATACGTGTTTAACTTGTAGCATTGATGCTTGTGTCTCTTGCTTGCATCCTTTGAAGAATGAATGTGAAGATGTGTATAGCTTTTACTGGAAATTTACTGCAGCATCTACCTGTTCTACTTCATATTCATAATCCTATTTAGCGGAGCATTTGAAGTTATATCTCTTTTCTTTGTTCCTTCTATGCTTGGCTTTGTTTTAGTTATAATTTTCACCACTTTAAGTGAAGTTATGTAAAGAAGTTAAACCAAAATAGGAGCATGGATGGCTTGAGTAAGATGAAGTGATTGGGAGCTCACGGTACGTAAAATGTTAACATATTTTGGTGGATAACAGGCCTCGACAATGTTTGGGAGGTTAAGCCATTGATCAGTGGCGAAGATATTATGAATGTCTTACAGCTTAAAGAAGGACCACTCGTTAAGGAGTGGGTAAGTCATTTTGTTTACTGCAATTTTGTTCCCACAGTCACGCACACTGCACGTTGACTAAATTTAAGGTTTTAATTTATCATTTTCACTTGCAGAAAGAAAAATCAATGGCATGGCAACTTGCCAATCCTTTTAGAACTACTGAGGAATGCATTGACTGGTTAAGAGAAACCAATTCTAAGCGGGTAAAGTTGGAGTGAAGTCGGAATGCCTTTGATCATTTGTCTGTTCCAAACACCTTTGCCTTGGATGATACGAGGAATCCACTTAATGCACACATGGCTTGTGAATGTTGTATGAAGCCCACAATTAGGATGAAAGTATTTATGTATATAAACATGATATATGAATTATGAATATATCTCAAATTATTTATAAAGATATGTATTTATATTAATTATTAAGATAAATTATTATTTAAAATTTAACTTTATAAATAGTTCATCTAAATTTTTTAAGCAATCCTTTTTATATATCAAATTAGTTATAGAAAAAATGTAGAAATAATCAAAATAAAATTGTATGACATAATGATATATAATATGCAAGGACGGGTCATTCATGTTGGGGTCGGGGATATTTGCCCCATTGAACTTTAGGAAAAAAAAATAAAAAAATGTGTATGTATTGCTATAATGTCTTCATTGTAATAATGTGTTTGTCTAATACTTCAAAAAAAAATTATTTATGTATTAGAAAAATTTATGTTATGAGATAATAATACCATGATAAAAAAGTATTGAATCATATAAATTTAATTTATTGAGATTAAAAAACAAATTAAATAATAATAATAATAATAATTTGACATTAACTACTTAGTTAATTAACTAAAATCAAACTTAGCTTTTCAAAAATAGATGAAACTATTAGTATATAATATTTTTTTTACAGTCAGATTCACCGAATATTATAGAAACATATTAGACATTTATACCGATATATAAGAGCATCGTAATTGTTTGATTTTAATTTTAATTTTTTAAATATTTTGTTTCTCTTACATCCTTATAATAGAGAATCAAAATTTGTGTTTTTATCTGGTCCAAAAATATAAGTCAAGCCTAAAAAAATCTATCAAAGCTCAAAAGACACCTACCGTATGAGTTATGACCGACCTTTTGAGAACGTTACTTGATGACTCTCTCCTAGAGGAGTTATAACTAATTTCTAATATCTCACCCACTTTTAAAAGAGAGATTTCAACAACTTAAGATAAAGAGATGGTTATTCATCATCAGAAGTGGAACTATTACAACGGTGATTATTGACATGTTGCCTATAAATACACTGACCTCCCTCAGGTATACTTAAATTCCAATACACTAAAGCCTGCTAAAATTCCTGCTTAATTAGGCATCGAAATATTTTATAGATACCACTTCTACCTTCTCACAAACAATTCGGACGACGGTCACTGGATGCGGAATAAATCAGGATCCGCTCCATTGAGAATTTGGGCCTCACTCACAAGCTCAAAGACAATCCAGTTTTAAGTAACTCTTAAAACACTTTGATTCATTCAAATTAATCTCTATAAATTTTTTTAACTATTTGCAACATTGCTAAATATTAAAATAACAAGAAAATATTTTTAAATTAATATATTTTTTGATCGGTTAATTAAATTATTAAAAGCTTAATTAATATATTTAGTTTTATTTAAATTTATTTGTATTATTTTTTATTATTTTTGTGTATTATTTTTACTCAGCTACTAAAATATTTTGGATCCCCCACTAATTGTATGTGATGAAACATTCACACGTAAATAAAAGTGTATACAACATATAGATTAGTATATTTCATGTGACTAATCATTATAGTTAAAAATAGAACAATAAATTTTAAAACGCACTATTATTTTCTTGTATTATACCTGCAAAGAAAAACATTTCTATTTTCGACAACATTTTTCAC
>NC_029781.3:18782485-18799193 GCF_000817695.3 Arachis duranensis
TAAAGGATAACACTTACCATTTCATGTTAAATTCTCAAAGATTTCTTGGTATACTACAGCTATGGTGCAATTTCTTATTTAAAAACAAAATTCTTAAACAAGTAGTTTGGTTACACAGTCGGAAAATGAGTTATACCTCAGGATTATAATGTAGGATACATAACCTAACGTTTTAGTTACTCAATAATTGAATTCACGACATGCTACTATTCAATAGTATCAAAGGCTTTTTATATTACAGAATTCTATTGTTGTTATAATCATTAATATCGCCATATACTTAGTAAATTCTAAAATTTACATGACTAAATTAACCACTAAACACTAATTACAATGCAATTTCTTTAATTCTTTATCTACGATACACAACCTATATTTCATAGATGTTATGATAACCGTGAAAAAGAGAAGAAAACGATTGTTATAGCCAATGTATTTTTTAAATGTAAAAAGATTATCTGCAGAGGGTGGCTTCCGAGTAGATTCGTTCGCTGGAGCCTCCTTCCGACCTGTGTACGTGAGTAAATGGGGGGTGGTACCTTCAAAGATACTCCGATGCCTAAGTTAGCAAGGGTGTTAGCAGGTCTAGAGAGTATTGGGTTTAGAGATACCTGAGGGGTGTCAGTGTATTTATAGTGGTGAGCCAATAACCACCGTTGGAGTAGTGCCGTATCTTTTAGGTGTTAACCGTCCCTCTATCTTAAGGAGGTTAAGATATGGCTTGATGAAGCGGTTAGAGAGATTTTAGGGGCGGTTACTCATTTGAATGAGTGTTTATCTGCCAAATAATCTCATGTCCGACTTCTTTAGAGTAAGTCGTAGTTAACACCGACTTCTTAGTATGAAGGTCGGTGCTTAGCAAGGTTCAGTTCTTCGGATTAGGCCTTTTATTTGGACCTGGGCCTTTATTATTGGGCCAGGGTATGAACAGTGCCCCTACTTGAGCCCAAGGTCTCTATAAGACTTGGGTTCGAGTATTTTACTCGGGGTCGTAGTCGACTTGTTGGAGGACCGACGTGATTTTCTGAAACCGACGTGACTTTTCCGCGTCTTTTGGTTCTGACAGTTACGTCTAATCAAGCGTCATGTACGTTAGGGATGTGCGTAGGCTTTGGTAACGGTGCATTCTCATTAATGACTGCCCTGCTTTTACCATTATGCCCCTTAGCATTATAAATACTTTCCCTCTCTTTCATTTTTTCGTTTCTGCAATTTTTCAAATTTCTTCTTTCTTTGTTCTTCATTCATTCGTGCTGCGTTCTTGTGCTTCGGAGACTTCTGCTTCTTCCAACCTTCATTTTCGGAAAGAGGTTAGTTTCTTTTTCTCTTTCGCACCTTTCGTATGCCTTTACTTTGTAGATAAATAGGTTTGTAGACTTTTGCTTGGTTCTTTTTTTCTCCTCTCTAGAGACCTTTGTTTTTGAATTTTTCTTTTCTTTTTCCCTTTGTAGGTTTCCTCATTTTTCTTTTAGAAAAAGAAAATGGCCTCCGTAGATTGGGTCGATGTTACTGTTCTAGGGGAGGAGCCGTTGGTTGATGCGGAGTTTATTACTCATCTTCGCACCCACCACCGGCTCTGTACTTCGGATGAGGATGAGCCTAAGTATGAATTGCTTATTCCAGGTTCAGAGGACCGAGTTTGCCATGGGAGAGCCAATGAAACGGCTCCTCATTTCTTCTTTATGTATGAGTGCATGATCACCCGTCTGGGCGTCTTTCTACCCTTTTCAGATTTTGAGATGTCTGTTTTGCAGCATTGTCGGGTTGCCCCTACCCAGCTTCACCCCAACTCTTGGGGTTTCTTGAAAATTTATCAATTTATTAGCCATGCTCTGGATTTCCCGACCTCTCTAAAAATCTTTTTCCATCTTTTTCATATGACCAAGCCCTTTAGTGGGCTAAACAATAAACAACAATGGGTTTCCTTCCGAGCCATACAAGGTCGAAGAATTTTTACCCTTTTTGACGAGTCCTTCCATGACTTTAAAAATTACTTTTTCAAAGTGCAAGCTGTAGAGGGTCATCACCCCTTTTTTCTGGATGATAACTCTTCTCCTCGCTTTCCCTTATACTGGCTGGAGGCCTCCCCTTGTGATAAATATGGTCTGGATGACCTGGATGAAGTAGAGGCTGCCATTGTGGGGTTCCTCCGAGAAGTGTGGGGGAGGGCCCCATACTTGGATACTAAAAAGTTTCTCCAAGGGTCTCCGACCTTTATCCAAGCACAGCTAGGTAGTTTTCTCTTGTTTATTAGATTCCCGACTGATCATTCCGACTTGTTTGATTCCTTAGCTATTGTTTTCTTTTTCAGAAATGGCAAAGACAAATGCTCAGGAATCTTACCAGAGAGTCCAGGAGGCCAAAGCCAAGTCTCGCGCCCGGACTGGTGGTGCCAGGGTCATCTCTCCTCCTCCTCCTCCTCAGAACGTTGGGACTCTTTCCAAACCCATTGTGATTTCTTCTTCAGCTTCCTCTCAACCACCCCCCATCGTCCGACCCTCCCCTGAGCCAGAGAAGAAGAAGCGCAAGACCTTAGAGTCTGGTTCTTCTGCTGAGGTTAAGGCGGATGCTCTTGCGTTCGTCTGAAAGAATATCTATCCTCATGCTCGTATAAGCATGGATGATATGTCTGTTCGGAGCCACCTTACCACTATGATCGAGGAGAGTCTCAAAGCGGCGGGGGTCTGTGGCAAGCTTTTGGATATTTTTGAGAAGGCTCCTTTCAGCTCTTTAGGGATGACCTCGAGGGTCGAGGAGCTGGAAGGAAGGCTTCGTTCATACCAAGAGCATGAGGGAAAGTTGAAGAAGGAAATCGCCAAGCTGAGGGAGGAGAGAGATACCCTCCGAGAGAAAGGGAAGGTTTTGCAGGCCCAATGCAACATGGAGATGGATCTGAGGAAAACAGCACAGGCCAGCTATCAAAGTTTATTCAATGATCTTGTGTCTGTGAAGACTGATCTGTTGAATTCTCGGAAGGCATATGATGAGTTGGAGGACTCTATTGCTGATGGCGCCGAGGAGTCTTGGAGGATCTTCCTGGAGCAGGTCAGAGTTATTGCTCCCGACTTGGATCTTTCTACATCTTGACAAAGTTGTTATTGATGGTGCCATTGTAGATCCTCCTGCCCCCGTAATCGTTTCCGAGTCAGAATTGAAGACTCGGGGGCAGAGGATTATTGAGTCCCCTCCTCGTTCTAAAGACGCTCCGAGTTCTTCAGTAGATCCTCCTATCTCTTCATCTCCCATGGATGCCTCTGGTGGCGCTCCTCCTGATTCCGGTGGCGGTGATCCGTCTGCTCATCTTCCTAAAAAATGATTCGTGGCTATTTGGGGGCCCGGCTTGTGGGCTCCTCATTTTAAACTCTTTTATTTACTTTTAGTTGGTTCTGTGGTTTGAACAATTTCCTTTGGCCTTTTAAGGCCGTAAACAAAATATTTAAAAAAAATATACCCTTTTTAATAAGGGTTTTTAAGTTAAAATAAATGCCCTTTTTTGGATAAGGGTTTAGATTACCTCATGCGTGTATGCTTTTTTGATTTTTCGAAGTTTCCTTGATCTTTTCCTGAAAACCTTTTGCTTAGGCTTGTTTGTTTCTCTGAGCCTTTGGTTTAAGGACTTTTTAGGACAGCCCTTAAACTTTTCCTTAGGTTTTTCAATCTCTTTTTATTATCCCTTATACTCAACTTTATTTTAGTGAGTTCCTGTGACTTAGGTTATTTTTGCGATGCGTTTTTCTTTTACTCGGTCCTTCACTCCGATTTACGGGTTGAAGTACTTCCGAGTTTTTCTACTTGGGTTCTCATTTCGACTTATGAGTCGGATTGTTCCCGAGTTTTTTTTTACGATCGGCTTATATAACCTCTTTATGCCGACTTGTACCTCGTCGTTTTATCCTGACGACCATTTAGGTCGGTTCATGGGATTTTCACGTTTTGTCGAGCTTAAGTCGGCGCGTTTCGTAGAAAGACTTAGAAAAATAGAAAGGAATTTGTAAGAGATATTATAGATAAAAAAGATCTTTATTAATTGGGGAGGTACCTTCTTGCTACTAAGGGTTTTAACAACCTGTTTTCCCTTAGCCTCTACTATGATGCCTCATTAAAAACCTTTCTCCAGAAAGAACCCTTTAATTTTGGGAAAAATCATGAAGTTGGGAAAAGAGTACATCAGGGAGTAGAGTTTGCTTTTAGCTGTATTACCTTTTCATATTACAAGCATGCCACGACCTTGGTAATTCAGTGCCGTTCAGGTCGGTTACTTTATAATAACCTTTTCCTAAAACTTCATTGACTTTGTATGGTCCCTTCCAATTTGCGGCGAGCTTTCCTTCTCCTGATTTGTTGACTCCAATGTCGTTTCTGATTAAGACCAAGTCATCCGGGGCAAATGTTCTTCGAATGACTTTTTTGTTGTACCTTGTAGTCATCCTTTGTTTCAATGCTGCTTCTCTTATCAGGGCATCTTCTCGGACTTCGGGGAGCAAGTCGAGCTCCTCTTTGTGTCCCCCGTATGTTTCCGACCTCATCATGGAGAATTACCCTTGGGCTTTGCTCATTGATTTCTATTGGTATCATGGCTTCTACGCCATAAAATAGTCGGAAAGGTGTTTCTCCTGTGGCGGATTGGGGGGTTGTCCTATAAGCCCATAGCACCTGAGGGAGCTCTTCAGCCCAAGCTCCTTTTGCTTCCTGCAGTCTCTTCTTTAGCCCTGCCAGTATGACTTTGTTGGCTGCCTCGGCTTGCCCATTGGCTTGTGGGTGCTCTACCGAGGTGAATTGATGTTTGATTTTCATACTGGCTACCAGGTTTCTGAAGGTGGCGTCGGTGAATTGGGTTCCATTATCAGTGAATTGGGTTCCATTATCTGTAGTAATGGAATAAGGTATCCCATATCTTGTAATGATATTTTTGTAGAGGAACCTGCGACTTCTTTGAGCGGTGATGGTGGCCAATGGTTCTGCTTCTATCCACTTTGTGAAGTAATCTATTCCCACGATCAGGTATTTGACTTGTCCTGGCGTTTGGGGAAAAGGACCTAACAAATCTATTCCCCATTTTGCAAAAGGCCATGGAGAAGTGATACTGATGAGCTCTTCTGGTGGAGCCACGTGGAAATTTGCATGCATTTGACATGGTTGGCACTTTCTCACAAATTCTGTGGCATCTTTCTGCAAGGTCGGCCAATAGAATCCAGCTCGGATTACTTTCATGGCTAGCGACCTTGCTCCGAGATGATTTCCGCAGATCCCACTGTGTACTTCCTTCAGTACCTTGGCGGTTCTTGAGGTCGGTACACACTTTAACAATGGTGTTGATATCCCCCTTCTGTAGAGGATATTTCTCACCAAGGTGTAGTGTTGTGCTTCCCTTCGAATCTTTTTAGCTTCTTTCTCCTCTTTAGGGAGGATGTCGAATTTCATGTATTCAACTAAGGGGTTCATCCATCCGAGGTTTAAATCGACTACCTCAAGTACTTCTTGTTTGTCTTCTATTTTTGCTACTGAGGGTTCCTGGAGGGTCTCTTGAATCAGGCTTCTGTTGTTCCCTCCCGGTTTGGTACTTGCTAACTTGGACAGGGCGTCTGCTCTGCTGTTTAAATCCCGAGTTATGTGTTTAACCTCGGTTTCTGCGAAATGCCCCAGGTGTTCCAGAGTTTTGTCCAAGTACCTCTTCATGTTTGGGTCCTTTGCCTGATACTCTCCACTTATCTGGGAGGTCACCACCTGTGAGTCGCTGTATATCATCACCTTTGTAGCACCGACCTCTTCTGCCAGCTTTAATCCGGCGATCAAGGCTTCATATTCTGCCTGATTATTTGAAGCTGGAAATTCAAATTTTAGGGAAACCTCTATCTGAGTCCCTCTTTCATCTACCAATATTATGCCTGTGCTGCTTCCTGTTTTATTGGAGGATCCGTCTACATAGAGTTCCAATGTAGTCGGTTTTTCCTCTTGATCCCCTGCATATTCTGCAACGAAGTCGGCGAGGCACTGGGCTTTAATTGCTGTCCGAGTTTCGTATCTTAAGTTGAACTCAGAGAGCTCTATCTCCCATTGAACCATTCTCCCTGCAACATCCATTTTTTGGAGGATTTGCTTCATGGGTTGGTTCGTACGGACTCTTATTGTGTGAGCCTGAAAGTAAGGTCGTAGCCTTCGTGAGGCTATTACTAAAGAGTATGCAAACTTCTCTAGTTTGTGGTACCTTAACTCAGGGCCCTGTAGGACTTTACTGATGAAGTATACTGGATGTTGTCCGACCTCGTCTTCTTTGATTAGGGCTGATGAAACAGCTTTGTCCGCTACGGATAAGTACAGGACGAGGTCTTTTCCAGATACTGGTCGAGTCAGAATAGGAGGTTGGCTTAAAAACTTTTTGAACTCTTGGAACGCCTCCTCGCATTCCGGGGTGCATTCAAACTGGCATCCCTTTCTCAATAAGGAGAACAGAGGAAGGGACTTTAGTGCCGATCCTGCCAAAAATCTGGAGAGGGCTGCAAGTCGGCCATTGAGCTGCTGGACTTCTCTCAAACAAGTCGGACTTTTCATTTCTAGGATGGCTCTACACTTATCGGGATTGGCTTCATCCCTCTTTGTGTTAGCATAAACCCTAGAAACTTCCCTGCCTCTACCGCGAAGGCACACTTTGCGGGATTTAATCTCATCCCGTGCAGCCTTATGGTATCAAAGACTTGCGAGAGGTCTAACAGGAGGTCGACTTCCTTCTTGGTTTTTACCAGCATGTCATCGACGTATACTTCCATTAGGGTCCCTAGGTGAGGGGAAAACACTTTATTCATCAACCTTTGATATGTGGCTCCTGCATTCTTCAACCCGAATGGCATGACCACGTAGCAATAGTTGGCTCTGGGTGTGATGAATGATGTTTTCTCCTGGTCCGGCTCATACATCGGTATTTGATTATATCCCGAGTAGGCGTCCATGAACGATAAGCATTGGTACCCCGAGCTGGAATCCACTAGGGTAATAGGGTATCAATACTTGGTAAGGGATAAGGGTCCTTGGGACATGCCTTATTTAAGTCGGTATAGTCGCAGCTTTTCTCTGGCCCTTGCGCCGCCGAGCTCTATTGTGTGAACTTCTCTGCCCTTTCCTCTCAGATTTAGGCTTTCATTGTAGCATTTCCTTGCCAACTTTTGATCCCCTCTTACCGTTGCTATCCCTGCGGAGGTCGGGAATTTCATGCAAAGGTGGGGAGTGGATACCACGGCTTCGAGTCGATTAAGGGTAGCTCTGCCGATTAAAGCATTATATGCTGACCCCACATCAATGACTATGAAGTCTATACTCAGAGTCTTTGATTTTTCCCCTTTTCCTAAAGTGGATCATAGTTATTACCACTGAATCATCGTGTCCAGGGATTACTCCTTGCCCGTCTTCTTTTGTGAATGAAATGGTAGGGAGGTCGGGTGATTCTTCCCCGACCTGGTAGACTCTTTTGAGATGTCTTTTGCGAGAGGATTTGGTAAGTCCCCCTCCCGCAAACCCTCCTGAGATCATATGGATATGTCTCTCTGGAGTCTGTGGTGGTAGGTCTCTTCTATCTATATCATCTCGCTTTCTCTTTCCATGATTGTCCGACCTTTCTATGAGATATCTATCAAGCCGACCTTCTCTAGCCAGCTTTTCTATCACATTTTAAGGTCGTAGCAGTCGTTTGTGGAGTGACCATATATTTTATGGTACTCGCAGTAATCGCTGCGGCTCCCCCCTTTTTTATTTTTAATGGGTCTAGGGGGTGGCAATCTCTCGGTGTTACAAATCTCTCTGTATACGTCCACTATAGAAACTTTCAGAGGAGTATAAGAGTGATATTTTCTTGGTCTTTCAAGACCGAGTTCTTCCTTTTTCTTAGTTTCCCTTTCCCTCTCTTTTGTTGAGGGAGGAGGCCCAGGTCGCCAACTCAGGTCTCTTAATCTGGCGTTTTCTTCCATGTTGATGTATTTTTCAGCTCTTTCCTGCACATCGCTCAAAGAGATGGGGTGTCTTTTGGATATGGACTGCGAGAAGGGACCTTCTCTAAGCCCATTGACTAACCCCATTATTACTGCCTCAGTGGGCAGGTCTTGAATTTCCAAACATGCTTTGTTGAACCTTTCCATATAGGCTCGTAAAGACTCTCCGACCTCTTGTTTTATTCCCAAGAGGCTCGGTGCATGTTTCACCTTGTCTTTCTGGATTGAGAACCTCATCAAAAACTTCCTTGAGAGGTCTTCAAAGCTGGTAACTGACCTTGGGGGGAGGCTATCGAACCACTTCATCGCTGCTTTCGATAGAGTGGTCGGGAAGGCTTTGCATCGTAGCGTCGGAAGCATCAGCTAGGTACATCCGACTTTTGAAGTTGCTCAGGTGATGCTTTGGATCCGTGGTTCCGTCGTAGAGGTCCATATCAGGGCTTTTGAAGTTCCTCGGAACTTTAGCCCTCATTATGTCCTCGCTAAAGGGATCCTCCCCACCTAAGGGTGGCTCTTCTTGTTCGTCACGGGAGTTGCGACTTTTGAGGGAGGATTCCAACTTTAAGAATTTTCTTTCTAACTATTTTCGTCGTTCCATCTCCTCTTTTAGGCTCTTTTCAGTTTCCTTTTGCCGCTCTCGCTCCTGCTCTAACTGCTCCAGGCGGCTGTGGACTAATCCCATGAGTTCAGTTACATGGGGTGGTCCTTCTTTTTCTGACTCGCGCCCTTCTGAGGAGTTTACCTTTGGGTTTTTTACTCCAGAGGTGCCTTCCCTGTGTTGATTATCGATTTCCTGGTGGAGGGTGAAATCCACATCGTTATTGCCTGTGTCCAGATTCTCTTGTTCAGAATCTGTCTCCACATGGCCTTCTTCGTGGGATCTGTCCGCCATCGATGGATGATCTCTCGGGTCCCCGGCAACGGCGCCAATGTTATGGTGGGTAACCGGAGATTAATAGAATGGATGACGTTGGTTGGCCCAATTATCTGCAGAGGGTGGCTTCCGAGTAGGTTCGTTCGCTGGAGCATCCTTCCGACTTGTGTACGTGAGTAAATGGGGGGTGGTACCTGCAAAGACACTCCGATGCCTAAGTTAGCAAGGGTGTTAGCAGGTCTAGAGAGTATTGGGCTTAGAGATACTTGAGGGGTGTCAGTGTATTTATAGTGGTGAGCCAATAACCATCGTTGGAGTAGTGCCGTATCTTTTGGGTGTTAACCGTCCCTCTATCTTAGGGAGGTTAAGATATGGCTTGATGAAGCGGTTAGAGAGATTTTAGGGGCGGTTACTCATTTGAATGAGTGTTTATCTGCCAGCTAATCTCATGTCCGACTTCTTTAGAGTAAGTCGTAGTTAACACCGACTTCTTAGTATGAAGGTCGGTGCTTAGCAAGGCTCAGTTCTTCGGATTAGGCCTTTTATTTGGACCTGGGCCTTTATTATTGGGCCAGGGTATGAACAAATATTATTAGAAATACTGTAGAATTAATTAAGAAATACGTAATCAATAAATAGAAGAATTACATATTTTTTGTATTTGCAAAGATTTGTTACTTGACCAAGAAAATTTATAGTAAATCTAGTTTAATATAAATACTTTATCTCAATTAGTAAACTTTGAAATTGACATGACTAAGTTAACTACTGTAAACACTAACCATAGGATAAGTTCTTTAATTCTTTTTCTATAATATACAAACCTACATTTCATAGATGTTATGACAACCATGAAAATAGAAGAAAACGATTGGCTTAACTGATATCTTTTTTTAATTTAAAAAGGTTACAATAAAATTTTATGTGAAAAAAAAAACCAAAAATCAATAACTAATATTATCATAAATAGTCTGGTTATACATTTAAGTTTTTTTAACAATTAAATCCAATTAAGTTGGTCTAACTCTAACAAAAATTAATTTCATTAGTAAGAACGTGAATACACATTTCAACTCTCCAGCCATATTAACGTGAACGTGAATGTTTATATTTTTCTTCTTCTTTGTCGCGCTTTTTTTTCCATCGTTGTTCTTTTACTACTGTTGTTATTGCGCTTTTTTTTCCCTCCTTTTCTTCCTAATAATTTTGCAGCATTAATTTTTTTTCTCTTATTTTTGGTTCTATTCCTCTAAGAAAGTAAAATAACAAGAATTATGAGAAAATAGAATAATAAAAAAAATAAAGAAAAAAAGATAAAAAAGAAGAAGAAGAAGAAGCAGAAGATCAAGAAGAAGAGGAGAAAAAAGTTTTTGAATTATATAAAATTTATCAGAACAAATAACACTGAAATTTCTTAAGAATAATGTATAAATTTCATAGTTTTTATACTAAAATTTTGCTACAAAAATACAAAAATATATTTTTTAATGCTGCATTTTTTTCTCCTCTTTCTTTTTTTCTTTTTTTGTTACTCTTATTTCATTTTTTAGGAGCATTTCTTCTCATATTATACCTGAATGAACATTTTTGTAATGTATTACAATCTTATTTAGTTGAATGAATGTAGGTTTATTCTCTTCTTAGTAATTTTGCAGCATTATGTGTTTCTTCTTTTTCTTTGTTTAATTTTTTTTATTTTTATTAAGGGAGTAAAACAAGAAGAGTTATGAGAAAGTAAAGCAAGAAGGAAACGATGAATAAGAAAAGAAGATGATGATGATGATAATGAAGAAGGAGGAGGAGGACGAATTTTGAGTTATCATTAAGTAATTTGGTGCATTTTAAATTTAAATAAGGTGCACTTTTGGTCTGTTCTTGTTTTAAATTGAGTTTATTGTGTGTCGTCATCATTAAGTAATTTCGATGCATTTTGGATTACACTAAGGTGTACTTGGTCTGTGCTTATTTTGAACCGAATTTATTCGTGTATCGTCATCATTAAGTAATTTCGTTGCATTCTGAATTTGGATCTAAACTTGTTTGAAACTAAGTTTGTTTGGGTGTTGCCACCATTAATGAATTTCGGTGCATTTTAGATTTCAACCATTATACATATAAGAAAAAGAGGACGATGATGATAATAATCGTGATGGAAAAGAAGGAGGAGGAAAAGGAAGGAGGAGGTCGAATGAATTCAAATAAGAAAAGAAAGAGGAATAGGAGATGGAGGTAGTGGCATGGTGGTGGTGACGACGATAATAAAAGAGAAAGATGAGAAAAAAGAAGACGACGACGACGATAATGATAATGACGATAATAATAACAATGATGATATATAATAACAATGATGATGAAGATGGAGGAGAAAAAAGAAAAAAAGGAGGAGAAGAAGCAGCAACAACAACATATGGGAGAAAAAAAAGATGCAACAATAACATGAGCGAAGAAGAGGTGTGCATAAATTTAAAACCTTTAATAACAATTTGATTGGATTTAGTTTAATATTTTACTTGGTTATAGAACTCTTTTCTATAAGAGTAATGTAGAATTAATTAAGAACTACATAATCAATAAATAGAAGATTTATGCCACTATTGACCGTTGTTGACTATTGCTCTCCCTTAAATTATTTAAATTTTTTTCTAAATGTACAAAATGAGATTATGTTATTATTGATAAAAAATATTTATTACTACCAAGATCGATAAAAAAGATGCAAACGTGCATACTTTTGACGTATACCTTTTTAATGGATTTTTTATTTTAATAAATAAAATAAATGTAATAATTATAAAATTAAATAATTTTAAAATTTATTATCAAAATTCGTGACCTTTTTTTATTTCGTTTATACTGTGAACGAGATAATTTTACACGTATCTTGTTTACAGTATAAATGATATAAGACACGTAGACGTGACACGTATATATCTCGTTTACACTGTAAACGAGATAAGAGAGGGCAACGAAGGATATCTAATCATGTTAGCCCAACTTGGGGCTCGGCCGTGATTGCCTGGACGTACCAGTCACTGTGCTCGGTGGCACATTGAGGCGTCATGGACATTGCCGGCTGCACTCCGCTGTTGATGTTCTGTATATAACACAGATTTTCTCAGTGGTGTCTATCGGAATGAGCGATCTACATGTATCCTATGATTGCGAGTTAACAACTATTTATGTCTATATTTAGTTATGAATTTGTAACTTCTTACGACCGTCTGCATAATGAACTGCTTTTATTCTTTTGATTGGAGTCAAGTAGGTTGGACTACAACAGTAGAGCAGAGATCAGGATGAGGACAAGGTCCTGTAATGGAGAGTATCAATCGGCAGGTTACGATTCGATGAGGTTAGTACCATGTTTAACACCACCACAATTTTATTTTAGTCCTTTATGTTGCATTCATTTATAAGTACTAATTATTAGTTATGTCATGGTTCTCTCAGTTTGTATAGAGGCCGTATGATGACCCTGCTCTGCTGGCTTTGTTCCCTCCTTGGTTCGTCGAAGAGGAAGAGTGGGGAATATGGATGTCAGTCGTTCCCCTTGTCTGCTTCAATGTTGTAACAGTTTCACCAGGTTGACCAGGTGAAACAGCAATTCAATGGAGAGCAACAGGTGTCTGGCACTCCAATCATCCTTGACAAGTATCGCTGATATCTTATTTATCTTTGCTGTACTGAGTTTAGAGTTAAATTATTATAATCAACGTATGTGCCCCAGTCAACCCCGTCAGACTAGTTACTTGTCTTTATTTTTTCTGACAGGTTCCTGACATCCACTGGCCAAGGTGAGGATGTGTGATGACCTAACAAACATCACGATTGGTATGAGAGATTGCGTAGCCATTTCCATCCAGCCATAGGATCTCCATTGTACATAAGTTTGACACCAGGCCGACCCAGGAGTATTACGATTGGTGGCGTGTGGCTTGCCATGTTAGGCACCTGTCAGGCGAAGAGGTTTTGGAGGATCCGAAACTCGTCGAGTTACCTGCCGACGTACAGCCCACTGCCATCCAATCGAGGAACGATCTCCACCTTCCCCGGGGCATGCCGAATCGGGGCTAGGCATGCGACTGAGGTTAGGATGGATACCCGGTGACCTGTTCGGAGGGACAGGGGTGCTAAAAATTGCAGACCGAGTGAAGGGGTTAGGAGGGAGAGGGTCAGGCCTCGTAGAGTGCAGCTGGATGTATAGTTTGACGAGGAGGCGGAGTACGACCGACAGAAGGACCATGAAGATCTCCTATCAGACAGGGAGGATAAACCTGCACCTCCAGCCCACGCACCGTGTACTCCATCTGGTTCAGGAGAGCCGCAGCATCGGGCCATCTGGGACACATCACCACCTGGCTGGAATGATGCATGGTCATCCACCAGCCATCAGAAGGAGAAAATAGTTGACGAGATATTCTTCGACGATGCCTTCCAGCTTCATACCGCTGACCCGGCCTCGATGCAACGCCTAGCAGTCATTCCGGATTGGGAAGGAGCAGGGTGCCGAACAGTATCAGCATCCATCTGCTTTTGCGTATACCTCAGCATGGATGCCACAAATATCTCCTACATCTGGATCGTCATACGGGGCAGGGGTTCGTCCGGGTGCCCTGTCCAGCTGTCGATTGGCCTGTGCTTATTTTGAACCGAATTTATTTGTGTAACGTCATCATTAAGTAATTTTGGTGTATTCTGAATTTAATTTTGGTGCATTCTAAATTTGAATCTAAACTTGTTGTAAACTAAGTTTGTTTGTGTGTTGCTACCATTAACGAATTTTGATACATTCTGGATTTGAACTGTTATACATATAAGAAAAAGACGATGATGATGATGATAATGGTGATGGAAGATAAGGAGGAGGAAAAGAAAGGAGGAGGTCGAATAAATTCAAATAAGAAAAGAAAGAGGAAGAGGAGATGGAGATGGTGGCATGGTGGTGGTGACGACGATAATGAAAGAGAAAGATGGGAAAAAAGAAGAAGATGATGACAACGATGATGATAATAACGATAATAATAACAATGATAATATATAATAACGATGATGATGAAGATGGAGGAGAAGGAAGAGAAAAAGGAGAAGCAGCAGCAACAACATAGGAGAAAAAAAATGCAGCAGTAACATGAGCGAAGAAGAAGTGCGCATAAATTTAAAACCTTTAATAACAATTTGATTGGATTTAGTTTAATATTTTACTTGGTCATAGAACCTTTTCTATAAAAGTAATGTAGAATTAATTAAGAACTACATAATCAATAAATAGAAGATTTATGCCACTATTAACCGTTGTTGACTATTGCTCTACCTTAAATTATTTAAATCTTTTTCTAAATATACAAAATGAGATTATGTTATTATTGATAAAAAATATTTATTACTACTAAGACCGATAAAAAAGATGCAAACGTGCATACTTTTGATGTATACATTTTTAATTGATTTTTTATTTTAATAAATAAAATAAATGTAATAATTATCGAATTAAATAATTTTAAAATTTATTATCGAAATTTGTGACCTTTTCTTATCTCGTTTATACTGTGAACGAGATAATTTTATACGTTTCTTATTTACAGTGTAAATGAAATAAGACACGTGGACGTGACACGTGTATATCTCGTTTACAGTGTAAACGAGATACGTGGAAGTTTATCTCTTTCACAGTGTAAACAAGATAAGAGAGGGCGACGTAGGATATCTGATCATGTTAGCCCAACTTGGCCCAACTTGGGGCTCGGCCGTGATGGCCTGTACGTACCAGTCACTGTGCTCAGCGGCACGCCGAGGCGTCACGGACATCATTGGCTGCACTCTGCTGTTGATGTCCTGGATATACCAGAAATTTTCTCAGTAGTGTCTACTGGAGTAAGCAATCTACATGTATCCTATGATTACGAGGTAACAACTGTTTATGTCATTATTTAGTTATGAATTTGTAACTTCTTACGACCGTTTCCATAATGAATTGCTTTTATTCTTTTGATTAGTGTCAAGTTGGTTGGACTGTAGCTAGAGCAGAGATCAGCATGAGGATAGGGTCCTGTGATGGAGAGTATCAATCGACAGGCTACGATTCGATGAGGTTAGTACCATGTTTAACACCACCATAATTTCATTTTAGTCCTTTATGTTGCATTCATTTATTAAGTGCTAATTATTAGTTATGTCATGGTTTTCTCAGTTTGTATGGAGGTCGTATGATGACTCTGCTCTGCAGGATTTGTGCCCTCCTCGGTTCGTCGAAGAGGAAGAGTGGGGGATATGGATGTCAGTCCTCCCCCTTGTTTGCTTTAATGTTAGGCAGTTTCACTAGCTTGACCAGGTGAAACGGCAGTTCATGGAGAGCAACAGGTGCCTGGCACTCCAGTCAACCTTGACAAGTATCGCTGATGTTTTATTTATCTTTGCTTTACTGAGTTTAGAGTTAAATTATTACAATCAGCATATGTGCCCTAGTCATCCCCGTCAAACTAGTTACTTGTCTTTACTTTTCCTGACAGGTTCCTGACATCCACTTGCCGGGGTGAGGATGTGGGTGGCATGACAGACATCATGCTTGGTACAAGAGATGGCGTAGCCGTTTCCATCCAAGCCACAGGATCTCCATTGTACACACGTTTGACACCAGGATGACTGATGAGCGGATAATTTATACGCTTTTTGGCATTGTTTTTAGTATGCTTTTAGTATGATCTAGTTAGTTTTTAGTATATTTTTATTAGTTTTTAGTTAAAATTCACTTTTCTGGACTTTACTATGAGTTTGTGTGTTTTTCTGTGATTTCAGGTATTTTCTGGCTGAAATTGAGGGTCCTGAGCAAAAATCTGATTCAGAGACTGAAAAGGACTGCATATGCTGTTGGATTTTGACCTCGCTGCACTCGAAGTGGATTTTCTGGAGCTACAAAAGCTCAATTGGCGCGCTCTCAACGGAATTGGAAAGTAGACATCCTGGGCTTTCCAGCAATGTATAATAGTCCATACTTTGCCCAAGATTTTATGGCCCAAATCGGCGTAGCAAATCAGCCTCAGAATTTCCAGCGTTTAACGCTGGAACTGGCATAAAACTTGGAGTTAAACACCCAAACTGGCACCAAAGCTGGAGTTTAACTCCAAGAAGAGCCTATGTACGTGAAAGCTTCAATACTCAGCCCAAGCACACACCAAGTGGGCTCCGAAAGTGGATTTCTGCACTATCTGCACTTAGTTATTCATTTTCTGTAAACCTAGTTTACTAGTTTAGTATAAATAGCACTTTTTAATATGGTATTCATATCTTGGGATGACTTTTCGATCCTTTGATCAGGTCTTCTTCCTCTATTTTCGAATTCTTATGTCATTTGGGAGGCTGGCCATTCGGCCATGCCTAGACCTTTTGTTCTTATGTATTTTTAATGGTGGAGTTTCTACACCTCATAGATTAAGGTGAGGAGTTTTGTTGTTCCTCATGAATTAATGCAAGTGCTATTGTTTTTCCTTCAATTCACGCCTACTTCTTCTCCAAGATATACTCTTGTACTTAATTCAGTTGAGTCAGACTGAAGGGGTGACCCGTGACAATCACCCATTATCTTCAGTACTCGCTTAGCCAAGATCCACGTGCTTGACAACTACAAAGCGGTCTACATGATGTTCAACGTAGTCATTAGACGCCAACCGGAGTATACTCTCTTGGGTCTCTAATCCAAAGATTCGTATCATCTATCCTGACAACAGAGCATCCGACCCCGTGATTAGGATCTTCGTGGTATAGGCTAGAATTAATAGACAGCATTCTTGAGATCCAGAAAGTCTAAACATTATCTGTGGTATTCCGAGTAGGATCTGGGAAGGGATGACTGTGAGGAGCTTCA
>NC_029781.3:18801018-18801484 GCF_000817695.3 Arachis duranensis
GAAGAAGTCAAACCAACCCGGATATGCCTCCAACTTGCTGATGGCTCCATTAAATATCCATCAGGCATAATAGAGGACATGATGGTCAAGGTTGGGCCGTTCGCCTTTCCAACTGACTTTGTGGTGCTGGAAATTGAGGAGCACAAGAGTGCAACTCTCATTCTAGGAAGACCTTTCCTAGCAACTGGATGCACTCTTATTGATGTACAAAAAGGGGAAGTGACCCTGAGAGTCAATAAGGATGAGTTCAAGTTGAATGCTGTCAAAGCTATGCAGCATCCAGACACATCAAAAGACTGGTGGAGGAGGTCAATATGACTGAGAGTCTCGAATCGGAGCTAGAGGACATCTTTAAAGATGTTCAGCCTAATTTGGAGGAATCAGAGAAAACAGAAGAACCTCTGATAACTCCTCATGAAGAGGAGAAGCCTCCTAAACCCGAGCTCAAACCACTACCACCATCCCT
>NC_029781.3:18804136-18804926 GCF_000817695.3 Arachis duranensis
TGAAGAAAGGATTGGGCAAAGAGCTTGGATGATGCTCTGTGGGCATACAGAATAGCATTCAAGACTCCTATAGGAACCTCTCCATACCAACTGGTGTATGGAAAGGCCTGTCATCTGCCCGTGGAACTGGAACATAAAGCTTACTGGGCAACCAGATTCCTAAACATGAATGCGCAGTTAGCTGGTGAAAAAAAGATTGCTCCAGCTAAATGAGCTAGAGGAGTTCAGACTCAATGCCTTTGAAAATGCAAAAATTTATAAGGAAAAGGCAAAGAAGTGGCATGACAAGAAGTTGTCAACCAGAGTCTTTGAGCCAGGACAAAAAGTTCTGCTCTTCAACTCTAGGCTCAAATTGTTTCCAGGAAAACTCAAATCCCGATGGAGGGGTCCATATGTGATTACAGGAGTATCACCATATGGGTATGTTGAGCTTCAGGATATTGATTCTGACAAAAAGTTCATTGTTAATGGACAGAGAATCAAGCATTATCTTGAAGGCAATTTTGAGCAGGAACGCTCAAAACTGAGACTTGAGTGATTCTCAGCGAAGGTCCAGCTAAAGACAGTAAAGAAGCGCTTACTGGGAGGCAACCCAGTCATTAGCAGGTTAGTTGTTCTATAAAAGTTTGATATACATTCTTCAAGTTTGATCATTGAAATTGAAGGAATTCACAGAGTTACAGAAGAATTCAGCGCAAAAAGCATAGAAAAAGAGCTTACTGGCGAAAAAACGCCAGTAAGGGGCATTTTGGGCGTTAAACGCCAGAATGGGCACCATTCTGGGCGTTTA
>NC_029781.3:18805759-18806503 GCF_000817695.3 Arachis duranensis
TTTGGGCGTTAAACGCCAGAATGGGTACCATTCTGGGCGTTTAACGCCAGTAATGGTGCCATTTTGGGCGTTAAACGCCAGAATGGGCACCATTCTGGGCGTTTAACGCCAGGTGTGCAGCATCCTGGGCGTTTAGCAAAACGCCCAGTGATAAAGGAATTCTGGCGTTTAACGCCAGCCAGGGCACCTAGCTGGGCGTTAAACGCCCACAATGGGCAACAAATGGGCGTTAAACGCCAGAATGGATGCCATTCTGGGCGTTTAACGCCAGAAAGGTGGGGGGACCACGATTTTGATTTTCAATCAAATTTTTTCAAACTTTCCTTTTCTTACCCATACTTTTCTACAAAAACACATTTCAACCTTTCATCATTCACTTTCAAATCTTCAAAAATCAAAATCATTCTTCAAATCTCTCTAAAATCAATCCCAAATCTTATTCAAAAACTCACCCTTCTCTCAAATTATCTCCACATCTTCTCAAATCCCCTTTCAATTTTTTTTCGAAATCTCCTCCCCCCCTTATAAAAACACGTTCGGCCCTTCATTCCCCTACACCATTCGAATTTGCTCTTCTCCTCCTTCTCTTCTTTTCCTTTCTTTTGCTTGAGGACAAGCAAACCTCTAAGTTTGGTGTGCTTTTCCGTGATCACTAAGCCAAGATTCATCAAGATCATGGCTCCTAAGGGAAAACAAACCAATTTAAGAGGAAAGAAAGAGAATAATCCAAAGAATCTTTGGAAT
>NC_029781.3:18807397-18807796 GCF_000817695.3 Arachis duranensis
TTGCAAGAGACTATGGAGCAACTGAAGGAAGAACAGCAGAATCAGAACTGCATGCTCTGCAAATTGCTGAAGGAACAAGAGAAGCAGGGGCGTGAACTCCAAGAGTTGAAACGCCAAAAGCTCTCCTCTCAAGCTGAGGGAGCATCCACTTCTCAAAATCAAGGTTGTTGAGTCCTAACTCTGTGAAAACCTCTATCATTAGGAGCCTATCTAAATTTTTTGTTTTTATTTTTTAGTCTTATCTTATATCTAATTTTGAGTCTTGTTCTTAATTCATAATTAATAAAATTTAAAATTCATGCCTTAAAGCTATAAATATCCTATGAATCCATCACCTCTCTTAAATGAAAAATGCTTTAATCACAAAAGAACAAGAAGTACAGGATTTCAAAATTTATC
>NC_029781.3:18807933-18823071 GCF_000817695.3 Arachis duranensis
AGAATGTTAAAATTGTTGGCTCTTGAAAGAATGAAGGAAAAATAGAACTGTTATTGAGGATCTAAAAAATTATCAGATTGATTCTTGAAGCAAGAAAAAGCAGTGAATACAAAAAAAAATTTCGAAAAAAAAAGAAGAAAAGAAAAAGAGAGAAATAAAAGTTGTGATCCAAGGCAAAAAAAGAGTGAGCTTAAGAACCCTGGACACCTCTAATTGGGGACTTTAGCAAAGCTGAGTCACAATCTGAAAAGGTTCACCTAATTATGTGTCTGTGGCATGTATGTATCCGGTGGTAATACTGGAAGACAGAGTGCTTTGGGCCACAGCCAAGACTCATGACATAGATATGTTCAAGAATCATTATACTTAACTAGGAGAATCAATAACACTATCTGAGTTCTGAGTTCTTATAGATGCCAATCATTCTGAACTTCAAAGGATAGAGTGAGATGCCAAAACTGTTCGGAAGCAAAAAGCTACTAGTCCCGCTCATCTAATTAGAGCTAAGTTTCCTTGATATTTTGGAGTCTTTAGTATGTTCTCTTCTTTTTATCCTATTTTTATTTTCAGTTGCTTGGGGACAAGCAACAATTTAAGTTTGGTAACTTGGTGCACAAAATTGCAATCACACTTTTGCAATCCCGCACAACTAACCAGCAAGTGTACTGGGTCGTCGAAGTAATACCTTGCGTGAGCAAGGGTCGATCCCACAGAGATTGTCGGCTTGAAGCAAGCTATGGTTATCTTGTAAATCTTAGTCAGGATATCAGAAATTTTTGGACTTTACTATGAGTTTGTGTGTTTTTCTGTGATTTCAGGTATTTTCTAGCTGAAATTGAGTGTCCTGAGCAAAAATCTGATTCAGAGGCTGAAAAGGACTGCAGATGCTGTTGGATTCTGACCTCCCTTCACTCGAAGTAAATTTTCTGGAGCTACAGAAGCCCAATTGGTGCACTCCCAACGGCATTGGAAAGTAGACATCCTGGGCTTTCCAGCAATGTATAATAGTCCATAATTTGCCCGAGATTTGATGGCCCAAACCAGCGTGGCAAATCAGCCTCAGAAATTCCAGCGTTTAACGCTGGAACTGGCATAAAACTTGGAGTTAAACGCCCAAACTGGCATAAAAGCTGGCGTTTAACTCCAGAAAAAGCCTCTACACATGAAAGCTTCAATGCTCAGCCCAAGCACACACTAAGTGGACCCAGAAGTGGATTTTTACGTCATTTACTCATTTCTGTATACACTTTACACGTTTCTTTGTGTACCTTCCACAACATGAGTCTCTAAACCCCATGGTTGGGGGTGAGGAGCTCTGCTGTGTCTTGATGGATTAATGCAATTACTACTGTTTCTCATTCAATCATGCTTGCTTCCATTATAAGATATCACTTGTGCTTAAACCGGATGAATGTGATGATCCGTGACACTCATCATCATTCTCAACTATGAACGTGTGCCTGACAACCACCTCCATTCTACCTTAGATTAAGTAGTTATCTCTTGGATTCTTTAACCGGAATCTTCGTGGTATAAGCCATCACTGCGAAACAAGTACTTATTTCATGTTCTTTTACTCTTCACAATCAATCCTGATAATTTCTGATATCCTGACTAAGATTTACAAGATAACCATAGCTTGCTTCAAGCCGACAATCTCCGTGGGATCGACCCTTACTCACGTAAGGTATTACTTGGACGACCCAGTGCACTTGCTGGTTAGTTGTGCGGGATTGCAAAAGTGTGATTGCAATTTCGTGCACCACTGACCCAGGAGTATTACGATTGGTGGCGTGGGCTTTCCATGTTAGGCACCTGTCAGGCGGGGAGGTTTTGGAGGATCCGAGGCTCATCGAGTTACCCGCCGACGTACACCACACTGCCAGCCAGCCGAGGGACGATCTCCACCTTCCCCAGGGCATGTCAAATCGGGGCTAGGCGTGCAATTGAGGTTAGGACGGATACCCGGCGACCTTCTCGGAGGGACAGGGGTGCTAAAAATTACAGACTGGGCAAGGGGGTTAGGAGGGAGAGAGTCAAGCCTCGTCGAGTGCATTTGGATGTAGAGTCCGACGACGAGGCGGAGTACGACCGACAGGAGGACCATGGAGACCTCCCATCAGACAGGAAGGATACACCTACATCTCCACCTGCTCCTCCAGCCCACGCACCACGTACTCTATTCGGTTCCGGAGAGCCGCAACATCAGGCCATCTGGGACACATCACCACCTGGTTGGCATGATGCAGGGTCATCCACCAGCCATCAGAAGGAGCAAATGGTTGACGAGATATTCTTCGACGACGCCTTCCAGCTTCACACCGCTGACCCAGCCTCGATGCAGCGCCTAGCAGTCATTCCAGACTAGGAAGGAGCAGGGTGTCGGACAGTATCAGCATCCATCTGTTTCTGTGTATACCTCGGCATGGATGCCATAGATATCTCCTACATCTGGATCGTCATACGGGGTGGGGGTTCGTCCGAGTGTCCTATCTGTCACACCACCATCATACGACTACTGGATGATAAACGTCAGGGTCAAGGGCTGCAAGCGAAGCTAGGTCTGTGGGGTCTGGTGCGAAGTTTAAACTGGGTTCGGACTGTGGTACCCACTTAGAACTTCAACAGCTTCCGCCGGGGAAGTGATCCATGAAGAACGGGAGAAAGATCGAAAAAAGGATAGTGCAAAAATACTCAGACCACTCAAAAGAGAAAAAGATAATGAAAAAATTTTGAATGTTTTTTCTAAATTTATCGTTCTAAATTTTTTAGATGCTACTTGTTTAGAGAGAATTTGCATATTTAACCGGGGAGATTGGATGGAAGAATTTTCGGGATGTGATGTGGAAAAACTAAAACTGAGTTTAGAAGAAATTAATGATTCCAAACCATAAGAGAGAGAAAAAAGTGTCCGCGTATAGTGTGTATTATGCACACTCTTATCAAGAGACTAAAATTCATTAACTATATTTTTTCATTATATAGTATTTTTTTACCATATGCATCTTTTATTTGTAGACCAACAAACAATATCAAACTAAACAACTTCCATTGAGCCAATGTATATGTATTATAATCTAACACAATAATAGGGTAATATTATAATTTGGGAAAGTTTTCACTTGTACCAGTGTACTTGACTAGTACATCGGTATTTAGTAATTACGAAGCATTTTGATATTGATTTAAAAATAAAGAAGGCTCAGATTTAAAGTTTAATTTTGACATGATCATGTAAATGTGTAGAGCACGATGAGGGAGTGACCAATTAGTCCATTATCCGAAAAAGGTAACTCCAAAGTGTTGTTGTGTGTCCTTGATATACGACCACGAACAAGTTGGCTAAGCGGCTCGAACCCGTGTGACTTAGTTGTGGGTGGAACTTCGTTACAGACTTACAGTGAATCTTCAATCGCCAGCCACGAACCTAGCATTCCCTTCCCACCGTTGCAACATCAACGTCTACCCCACCGCACCTACCACAACCCTGATGCATTGTCCAATGCCCCTTAGCATAAACAGAGGAATGCAAGTGTTCAAGGGCAAAAAATAGTAAATAGTGTCCTCTTTAACTATCCTCCTTTACAACAGCGCAAATTGCAGATATTACAAACGCTGAAATTTCATATTCATTATTTTCATTCTCCACTCCAATAAGCATTCAACCATGTTTCAGTGTCTTGCTAATTTCATTCCTTTTGTCTAGGAAATTATTTTTATTGCACCCATAGCTTTTTTTTTCCTACCTGATTATCCAGACACCTTTGGCATTATAAACATTATTTAATTATTTTTCTACATACATCCTGCTAGAACTCATTCAACCTATTTCACCAACGTGAAACTCTGAAGTAAAGCAAAAAAAAAAAAAAAAAAAAAAACTCTAAATTCAAATCCTATTTACTGGTCAAGTACCACTCATTGTTAATACTTAATAGTCTATCATGACTGCTAAAGAAACAGCCCATGAGCTTCAAATTGGTTATTACGTCCTTAACTGAAAGCACCTGCATTTTAGTTTGGTCATGTTCACTATCATTTCCGTCATTTCACTATCTAATTAGGGATATTTTAGGAATTGGGCCATATACTATTAGACAAAATTTAAATTATCTATATATTCGTATCTGGCATACCGCTGTTTCAATAAAGTGAATAAAACAGGTAAATTTTTTTTAATAATTTCATTATAACAGTGCTGATAATAATTCTTTACTATTAGTTAAAGAGGCTTCCACACTATGAAAAATGTATATTAATAAAAGAAAATGTTAAAAAGTTTGGCAATCGCCTGTGTGCCTTTAGAAGGATTTTTTATTTAAATAAATTAAATAAATATTTTATTTACTAAAATAAATAATTATAAAAATTATTACGAAAATACGTTTTTTAGCTTTATCTCATTTATAATATAAACGAGATAAAACAAGATAAAACTAGTGCACGTGATTAAATGAGATACGTGTATTTAAATAAAACTTTCCCTTCAAAAAGATTAAATTATTACGTTTTTATTATTATCGCATAATAAATCTAATTGTACATGTAAATAGATACTCTTACATATTTTATTTGAATATCAAATATCATGTATGAATTAAACTCTGATAAGTAACTTGTTACATTAACTTTTAAGTCTTAAATCAATACCATAATTTTAGATTAGGGACATTCTTAGATGCTTTAAGATTAAACCATAAAATAAAAAAGAAACTGAAAGTAATAAATGGAAGTTTTATTGCTTGCTGCTGCATCATACTAATATACAACATACATTCCTTTATAGTACAAATAATGTTACATTGTAATACTAATTTGAGGACCTTCAACCGCCAATTCATAATATGGAGACTCATCCAATTCCTGCAATGTTCCATCATCACCACACACTTGTATTATAAATTTGAGGCTATAAGTTCCAGAAGGAACTTTAAGCTCAGAAACATAGTAACATTTTGCTTGTGCCACTCCAAGGTACTCCTTCACATGTTCCAATCTTGAACTTGTACCTTCTTGTTTTGACGATTTCACCAAATAAACATTGTAGCTTCTGAATTGATGGTTCTTTCCGTCTTTCAGTTCCCAAGAAATTTGAAGACTAAGGATCTTTGAGCCCTGAGGACCTGGCGTCCATTTCATGTATTTGGTGTCGACTTGCCACGAAGAAGCCACAGGAAAATCTGACTTGTATTCTAATGTCTGGATTGAGATATGACCAAGGATTGCGAAATAATCTGACGTAGAAGCCGAAGTACTATCGCTGCTATCTGAACTGTATAGCCATCTCAACTTATTCGTCGGAGAATCGCATCTATAGCACACTGCATGGATTTCCGCTAGTGTGTATCCGTTCATTGTGATCGTACCTTGATTTATAACCCATCCAGGTGAAGGTCCTTTATTTCCATCTGTCATGATTGCTTTGCTGAAATTTCCAGAGAAATTGTTCAACGGTTGCGATGCAAGAAGTATATACTCTCTTTTGTTGGTGGTGGAAGTGAATGCAAGCTTAAGTCCCAGCGAAGAATTGCCATCAGATTTCACCTGCATTAGTCATGGACTTCGCATAAGAACTGGATGTAAAAGATGAGGATTAAGGTATTAATACCGAGTTGTGTGCAAATTATTTTGTACTTTTTTTTTTGTGTGTGTGTAATTGAACCAGCAATACCGCCATAAGGGAATCTTATTTCTACAAACCCGACTAACCTAACCTAGCTATGGTTGCATGAGAGTTTAGGACCTCGAATCTCCCAAGAAGAATTTTTGTTCCTGAAAGATCTCTCATTTTCCAAATTGGTCTTCAAGATTTTTTAAATCAAATTCATCCTTCAAAGATTTTAAGTTAATCACGTCAGTTCTTCCGTCACTTCCTTTGTTGATTGTGTCAAAATTTACTAATGTTGTACGTTAAGTGACACCACAAGATATACCTAAGAATTTTAATTGACTATTAACATAAATTTATAAAATTAGATTACTCTTGAGACATTAGAATCTCTCAATTTAGGGTTGATTTGATCTAATTTTATAAACTTCTTATGCTAGTCACCATATTCACTAATTAGGATTACTAAGTGTGTGTTGTGATATTACTTAACATTCCACATCAGCAAATTCTAACACTATTAGTAATGGAAGTGACAAAAAGATAACATGACTAACTTAAAATCTTTGAAGGACTAATTTGTTTAAAATAAATCTTTTGGAAAAAAAACGAGTGATCTTTCAGGAACTAATTTGACCATTTACTCTTTCCAGGGATATATACGATACTTTTGGTAATGGGACCAGGGTCCTCCGAAGTTTACCAATTTTCGTGCTGGTTACTAAGAATTGAATTAAATATGCATTGGCAGCTCTTTGAGGCTGAGTATGATGGCATTCTTTGAACCCAAGGATGTTAGATTGATGTGTTGTGTTCTCAGAAATTATGATAAAGAAGTTATAGCTTACAGAATAAGTTAAGTGGATGGGCAACTCGCTCAAAACAAACTCCGTTTCAAAGATTTTCTTCTCAAAGTGAGCATGCTCTTCAAGAGATCCTTTGAATGTAATGTTCCCTCCTCCACTATAAGATGATCCCTTCAGGCTGCAATTTTCAAGAACAACAGTGAATAATTTAGATGCTGTAAGAAGTAGATTTGAAAAGTAGCAATTCTATGTCATCTTAAGCTGGAAGAATAGGCAAGGAGGCATTCTATATTAGTTGTCATTTTAATGTTATGGAATTCAACATACATAACAATATTGAGGTTTTCAGTTAGATCATCCATTAAGTGAAAAAATGTTCAAAGGAACGGCCACACTAGTGATGTAAGACTAATAATAAACTATATCATATTTCTATTAAAGACAAGTCTCCTAATGACCTAATTCATGAGTTGTTCGGTTTTTTTATCGAACATTTACTTTGAACATAAGAATTACATATTTTGTACAATCCGTTACACTTCACCATTAAAGGAACATACAAAATATTAGAGATGCATTATCACTTACTCTGTAAAAACTTGAATAGGATTTGTAGAGTCAGCAAAATTGAGATGCGGCTGCGCACAAATATGAGTTAGATTATGTATAATAGAATTCTTAAACAGGTACCACAAATTTAAAATATTTGATGAAATATCATTTTCGTGTAATTGTTATGATTTTACTAAAATTAGAACTTTAAATATTAGAGTTGACAAACTAAGAACTCAAAAGAGAAGGCAGTTATATCCCTTTTCTAGGTTTATCCAACTATCAATACGGTACATGTTCGAGCCAACAATAAGAAAGAAGGTCTATTTGGGCCATGCCTGAAAGCCTTGGCAAGAAATGTTGCACCAAGTAGCATCCGACACAAGGTCTCCGTCCATTGAAATATGATAACCGCGTCCCTGAAAGTAAGAAAGAATGCTCAGATGTACAAGAAATAAAAAATGAGATTCTTCTAATTTTAATACAAGATTGTGGAGCAAATTGTTTATGCTTTGAAGTTACATGCATTAGATTTTTACTTATGTATTTATTTCTTTTTTGATGGAGGTGTAGTTCTAAAGTGTCTGTTTCCCATTTCTTTGAGGATATAATTTTTTTCTGCCCACCCATCAACTGTCTCAGAGCATTCACAGACTATCTTAGTATCATTATCAAATTAAAAAAATGAAACTCATTGAATAAAATGAGGGGAAAAAATGTGTGAAAGGGGGTAAATTTGTAATTATCTTAACCTGATCAAAATTTGTGTAGAACGGTAATACTCCAGGATGCTTACGCAATACTCCCCATGACTTTTCCACAAGATCCCACCAACTGCAACATAAAATGCATGGTAATAATGCTAGTGCTTGTGAGTAAGACATTTAAGGTTTGATCCTTCACGATTAAAATATAATAGCTAAGAAAAAAACCTGCTTGTTTAACACTACCATTATCCACACACAATTGAAAAAGGTAGAAGTCAGAAAAAAATTCTGGGACAGAAAGATGCATGATAAAAATAGTAACTCAGCTAAAATTTTCCACTTGCATTGATATTGTAAAATTAAATTTCTGCAACTTTAAATGGAGGAAATCACCAGACCCCAGAAAAAGAGCAGATGCACCAAGAAATTGGGATAAACCATTGAAGTTCCTTCCCATTCTACTTTCTGATCAAATAAACAGAGACCATAGAATCACCTGACATAATGCCACGATACACAATTAAAATAAAAGTACTAAAGTACCAAACTTCACAAGAATCCCACACATAAAACACTAACAATCTTCAAACTCAAGGGACTATCATTGTGAAAGACAGGGAGTCCGTGAGAGAAATTTCTGGGGCAAGCACACTATATATCCATGATACTTTCTTCAGAAAGATTACCAGATTTAGATGCTTCGAATTGCAGAGATGAAACGTATTCGTTACTCTCTTTTCTCACCTATAGCCCTCTATTCCATCTTCAATTTTAGGTTCATTTACATGTACAATGTTGGTCAATTCTGGCATTCGATTTTTCTCTTATGCATTATTGCATTATCATGAATCAACTTGGTCAACCTTGTGATATTTATATTAAACTTGTAAGCACCAAAATTACAATAATTATTAAGGTATCGGAACACGCATATGCAACGTAGTTACCTGTTATTAGCAGTCTCAAAATCTGGTGGTTGTTTTGTTTCATAGACCCATCCAGGAGCAAATATAGCAGCGGATACATCATCCTTTCTTAGTACGTCGAGAGCAACATTTACCTGAGACATTCATAACAAAGATTAATGAATGCAGTGGAAATAAGACCAAGAAAATCACTGAGAGACATCCCTGAGGGCCCCATACACTTTACAAACCATAAACCAAACTTGTCAAAAACTATTCTGCATCTCAACACTAACATGTTTGTGTCTGACTAAAACTTCAACATGTGTGGTGTATTATTCATAATTGCACCATGAATTAAGAAATAGGAGTAGCTGATAATTTTATTTTTGGTAAAGGATGTTTAGTCAGGGAAGTTGACCACTTCACTGTCAAAGAAGTGCACTAAACAACTAATCTGAAGGAAGTCATAACATTAAAAGAATGTCAACAATAGCGTCTTCATTACACCAAGACAAAATAAAGGTATTATGATGGTGAAAACATTGACAAGGGTAGAATGCTTGATGAACCATAAATATGCACAACAATTAACCCTATAAATGAACTTGAATGCGAAGATACAAGATGTATTTCATAGCCAAGCAACCCAAATGAGTGATAATTAGTTTGCTTAAAATTAATATTAGTACTATATTCGCTGTATACTGTTCATGCAACTTCCTTTTTTCCCCTTATTTTCATCCTAATTCCTAGGGTGCAATCTAGTCAGAAATGAAACATATTGAAAAAAGACCCTAAAAGGGACAGGATAACCACCTATGTAAAGTCAAACAGGCTATAAAATTCAGCTCCTATCTTATGTTCCACTCGGGACAGTCAAAATTGATTTCAATACAAGTTTGAAATTGAGGTAACAAACATAGATTATATTGTTATATTACAAAAATAGGTGAATACCACAGAACACTTACATTCCACTGTCCACCACCATATGTGTTCCTTCCAAATACATCTATTCCCATGTACACATCAAACCTCCGATCACTTGCAACGGCAGCAGAGAGGCTTGGATAGTTTTCCTACATGGTGCATCATAAAGTTAATTGAGGCAAACTGGTGACTGATCAAACACTGGAGTTGCAGAAGTAGGAGACAAGAAGAAAAGCAATACCTTCCATGTATAGTTAACAAATATCCCATCACATATGTCAAAGAAAGGCTTATTGTAATAGTTTAGTTGGTCTTGCCAATTCAGATCACCATCAACTGTAACACTGTCATACCTACAATATCAAGAAAACACATCGAAGTCAAACCTCGTCACCATCCACCACAATAGAATGTTGCTGATGTATCTTCCTCTACTTACCAAAGCACTACCGATCCAGGAACAGATGAATGCATCAATGACGATAAATGATCTACAAACTCTTTTAAGTTAGGAATTTGTCCTCGGTCCAAATTTACCTCCATATTTATCTGCAATTGACAAATCATTGACTGGACTACAAAATACGCAATTCTGTGAAGTATTGGAAAATAATTATGCATTTGATCAGCATGGGTGTGACACTGTGTATGTATGCAAAAGACTAGATATCTGCATCTAAGAAGCCATTCCAAAGTAGCATCGATCCATTTCTCTTCCATGAATTCTAGGTTTTACAAACTTCCATTAAAATACCAAAGTTAAGGATCCATTATAGTAAGATAACATCTCCTATTATTTTATCTGAAATTTATTTCCATCTCTATTTACAAAGTTCACTAATATATCAAATTAATTAGATAATAAAATTCAAATGGACATGAATATAAACTCTAAAAGCACAGATGGAGATAAGAATTTACTAGCCAGCCATCGAAGCCTAAAGTAACAGCAAGCTCCACCAGACGTTCTGCATACATTTGAGCAGACTCCTTTGTTGAAAGCAGCACATCACAGGCAGCTCTTCCCTCATCCCATTCGATGATGAAAGTACCCAGCACCTAAAGTATTAGAGGAAAAAGTAGAACCAACAAAGTTCAAATAAAATTGATGCAGTAAGTCATCTCAGAACTTATGCAATGGAATAATCTATTTTTCTTCTGATTCAAGCATGAGCAATTAGTAATGCCAGTAAACATCTGTGTGTGAGGGAGGGGAAAAACAAAAACTCACCTTTAACAATATTAATTATTTCAACCAAATTCAGCAATTACAGATCTTGCAAAGTTAAACCAAATAAAATAAAATAAAATCACCCCATTTCACCAAATTCAAAAGTAAGCACAAAAGCAAGAAGAGATTTTTGTTTAACATCCATATTATTAGACTCCATTCTAACATCCACTTCAACAGTCACTTCTACTTTTCACCTTTGAATCGTATGGGGTGACCAAATGACACCTACTTTTAAATTCTCAAATACCATCACTCCACATTCCAAGAACAATATCAGCCATAAGTGGCTAGTGAAGGTGGAACATGATATACAATCTAAATAAACTTGACCTATGATGTTAGAGCTTTATTCAACTAGCTACACTGAATCAAAATTGTATAAGTACCTTAACTCCGTGACGATGAGCAGTGTTAGTCCAACAAGGAGGAGGAATAGTAACCAAACTGTGTGAAAAGTAGACAAAAACATCGATCAAATGCCAATGCCAGATTGCATAAGCATCAGGGTTGGTCCCCCCTTGAACCCACTTGTCATCTAAGTACCCGCCTACATTACACCAATACAAAAATCCAAGTATTTCATACAACTATATAAGTATTAAGTACCATACACATATACTTGGTCACAAAGTTAAGAAATTTTCAGCTAGCATTATTTGGTGCAGATACCCATATGCAAGTATAAATTTAATTTTGAGTTTAAAACAATTTTACACACACACCCAATATGTAACATCACGTAAGCAAAAACAATTAATTTTTACATTTACCCAAAATAACGGATGTGATTTGACGACAGACATCAAAATTAAACTCATGCAAGTATATATAAAAGAAATGAACTTTTTTGGGGTGGATCATAGGTACCCACCTGCCATGTCATGACACACCAACAATCTTCTCCTATTAGGCAATGATGATGATGATGATGATGATGATGATGAAGCGGCATGATGTGACATTGGAAGCAAAGCAATGTTAAAAGGGTAGTGAAAGGAATTGAAGTAGGAGCGAGTTTTGAGATCCTCTAGGGTTTTGATTGGGTATGAAATTGGTACTGAAGGTTGCTTGGGATCGAAGAGTGGTGGTTGCAGAGGATCAGAGGAAGAAGGTTTGGACATGGTGACGAAGAGGTAGAGGGTTTGGAGTGTGGTGAGAATGAAGCGAATGATGTTTCGGATAGTGATTAAGATTCGGCGGTTTATATAGACTCGGAGAAGTCGAGGAATCATAATCATCATCCAACACCAACCCTGGCCTTTTGGTTTCGAATTTTGATGCTGCATTCATTGCTGCTGATGATGCTATCCTGCAAAATGGTTTGCCAATTTTTTTTTTAAATTATTCTTTTCTTCTCTCTTTTTGTAGTTTATTTTGTAGTTAATTTTTTTTTTAAAGGTAAGAGTAAGATTTAAACTCAAAATTTGTAGGGATAAAATAAAAGAATTATATCATTTGAATTATAATTTGTTTCAA
This sequence comes from Arachis duranensis, assembly GCF_000817695.3. Classification (NCBI taxonomy): domain Eukaryota; kingdom Viridiplantae; phylum Streptophyta; class Magnoliopsida; order Fabales; family Fabaceae; genus Arachis; species Arachis duranensis. Next base: position 18,820,155 of record NC_029781.3, read on the forward strand.
ATTGAATGGAGGAGGATTGGGCTAAAGGGTCCAAACTAACACGCCCCTCATGAAACTTTTTTTGTAGTTTTTTTCAAAAATATATTTGGAGTACATTATGTTTTTCTGGAGTACATTATGTCAAGATAAAGAAATTTTTTCAACCGAGATGTTAAATAAACATTATCTAATGAATAAAGGAGAAAAAAAAAACAATTAAGAGAGAAAGAAGTTTCAAAACATTAGTTACTGCTGTTCATAGAGAAGGTGGTTTGAAGAAAAATGATGTCGCCAGTCCTCCAACAATATGCCTGAGACAGAATTTCCTCAAGTTTCTGGAGTTGGTTCTCAAAGACTAAAGCATTCTGCGCCAACCAATTCTGTCATAGAAGGTAAGCCACCTGAGCACTTCTGATTTTGAAATTGGATTTAGATTTCTCAGCTTCCATAAATTCACTCCACCAATCCCAAACTTTAAGTTAGGGTCGCGGGAAATAATGCTTGCTACTGGGGAGCTGTTTCAAATTTAAAGAATTTCTGTACAGAAAATAATGGCATGCATCGGTGTTTCTGGCGTCGTCGATTGACAGTGGGAACAAAGGCTGCTAACTTGTGGTAATCTGACCTTTGGTGTTACTCTCATTTTCCATAAAGTTTTCTACATTTCTAAATCTGCATGTCGGGGATGGAGTGAATTCATTGGAGGATGAAAGAATTGGTATGCTATACTATACTCAGATTTTACCGCGTACTCCCTGAGTCTTCCTCTTCTGTGAATAGGAATTTGTTGAATTTGATAATCTGTGTCTAGTGGAAGGCTTTCATAAGAAGCTGGTGATTCCATTCTTCCTCGCCTGTGAATAGTTGTCTAACCCAGATAAGCGATTTATCTCTGCATTCACTGCAATGCGAAAGGGTGGTTGGTTCCTAAACCATGAATCTTCTCTGATTCTAACAGATCCTTGAATTGAAACTTTGCACTTAATTTCTTTTTCCAAAATTTTCCTTTCCTCCAAAAGACTCTGCCAAGTTGAAGATGGTCGATTTCCTGGATTGACTTCGAGTTGAGAATTGTATCTAAAGTACTTATTTTTGAAGATTTTGTAAAAAAGAGAATGTGATTTAGTCATCAACCACACAAAACTCCTTTTGTAGTTGAAATTTGAAAATGTACAGAAAATAATTTGTATTACCGTAATACGACGGAAACTTATATACAGTATTTATTAAATATTAATTTTATATAAAATTATATGTGAATTTTTATTTTATATTATTATATACTCTAATATTAACAGAAAATAAAAGTGAAATAATATTATAAATAACCAAATAAAAAATCTGGCGGTGTCTAAATTTAATTATTTCATTCGCGTAGTTATTATCTCTCCGAAGCACGAGTATGCTTCACATTCCAAAAGATAAATGAGAATCTTGCAAACGAAAGTTCAATACTGTTCTAGAATCTGTTTTTATTTGAATATTATTATACTTTCGGTGGAGAGTAATGAAAAGCCAAAAAATTCTTAAAATCTTGCTTTTAGTGATTGACCGATGACTTAAATTTACTCTGAAACCTGCTATGAAATTAATGGTGGTCCCAAAAGATGCCACCGCAAGCTTACCAACCTCAAGCTTTTATTAAATAACTGTTTGTGTTTATCTTTATCCAACATTTTGGAGGAAGACGTTAGGATTGTTTAAAAAATTTTAATGCTATAGAATAAAATTAAAAATAGTTAAAATTAAATTAAATTTTAGTGTTTAAAATAAATTAATAAAATTATTAAATTTAAAAAATATTATTATTAATTAAAAAATTAAATAATTCTTCATAGTTGATTCTAACAACAAACTAACAATAAAAAATAAACATAAACTATTAAGAATCAATTTGTTGAGTGGTCTAACGAGGTAACAAGTAAAACAATTAGTTATTAATGATAAATTATAACAACTAATTCATATTATTAAAATAGAATAAAATTATGCTACTTTTTGTTAGTTTTATAATTGACATAACTTCACTTGAAATATTTAAATGTATTGGCAAATATTTGATGTCATTAATCTAAGTTAAACACATAAAATTTATATGTGTGGATATTTTTTAGAGAAAAAGTATAGGTAGACAATGAGAATACTAAAACATATGAACAATGGATATGTCGGATGTTCAATTCAATAGGTATGCATATGATTATGTTCATTATTTTTAATTGGAAGGTTATTTCTTTTGATTCGATTTACTCATGCACAGTTAATAATGGCTGGATGTTCAATTCACTAGGTGTGCAGATAGTTATCCTAATGTTAAAGTTTAGGAGGTAATTTGGGAGTATAGTATTTTTTTATTTTATTGAGTTAATTCTAGAACTCATTATTCATATTGTTTATAAAAATCATTATCTACCTAGCAAAACTCTTTTTTAGATCTAAATAGTAGATCTTTTAAAAAATATATATATTATATTAAGTGAGTTGAAGAAAAGAAAATAGAAGGAAACAAAGGTGGTGCGAAAAAAGAGAATGTGTATTACAAGATAAGAGGCTTTCAGAAAAAGTAAGTGTAAAAAATTAAAAATGAGTAATTAAATTATAAAAATATTTTAAATATTTTAAGTTTTAAGTGAAATCTCAAATAGAATAAATTTGAAATAGAATAAATTAATTTAAAAAAAACAATAAAATTAAATTGAATTTTATTTAAATTAATTTTATTTCAAATATTGGAATTGAACATAAAAATTGAATTCCAAAACGTTTTTAAACACTATAAACTATATTGTCACTTGATTTAACACTTCATTAACGGTAAACTTTCCTTGTCAAAAATTTTTTGCATGTAAAATAAGAAATAAAAATGGTCTCTTTTAAATTTAAGCATGAATTTTCTTTTTTTATTAGCAAACATGGCAAAAATCCAAAGAAATAAATT
>NC_029781.3:18823149-18826198 GCF_000817695.3 Arachis duranensis
ATAAAATAATCATAAATAACTAAATAAAAAAAATTAGTGGTGTCTAAATTTATCTATTCCTAGCAAAACCTGAAATAAAATTTTGGGGGCTAGATAGAAAATAATTGTCAAGATGTTTTCGATATGAACTCTATTGAAGATAAGTTCGTCTAACCCCATCTCTCTGATTTGGGTGATATTGCCAAATTTGAAGTCATTTTTCAGAGTCTCATTCTAAAAAATTAAAGTCAAACTCATCAGATATAACTCTTTGAACTTTTGAAGGTTGTATCTCACTTTCTTTGTGATTCATTAAAGTAGAAGAACTATCTACATATGTTGATATTATAAAAGTTAAATGTTCTCTTTCTTAAATATTAGTCTTCCTCTTAAAAAATGCATCAATTCTTTGATTTTTCACGATTATTTTATATAAAATTTGAATTTATATCCTGTAAAATATGTAAAAAAGAAATTAGAAAGACAAATATTAAAATTTATAATATTTATAAGATTTTTTATCAATTTATACAAATACAATAATATCAATATTTATTGAATATTTTAATATTTTTTATTATATAAAAAATTAAATTAAATAAACAATAAAATATAAATAATATTAAATTACATAAATAAAAAATATCTAATCTTTTGTATTTGAACTCAAAAGTAGAAGGATAGTGTTATTTATTGAATAGAGAACTGTGAAATGCGAATATACTCGATTCAGTCTAAATCTAACATATTTTGAATATTTAAAACTAAAATTAAACTTTAGTATTTTAAGTTATAGTAAAATATTTAAACAAACTAAATTATTTTTTATTTTTTAAAACAATACTATTAATTTTTTTAACAAAAATTTAGAAGACTATACCCCTATCTCAACTAAGCTCCGCCATTATCTATTCATTTGTGCAGCTATTATTTTTCCGAAACCCATGAGTATGATTCACATTCCAACCATTGGTTAATATAGTCGGCAAAAGATGAATGAGAGTTTCGCAAGCTGCTCTAACAAAAGTCCATCATTGTTATAGAGTTTGTTTTTGGCTCAGGATTCGGTGATTCTAAAATCTTTGGATCATTTAATGATTCCATTCAAAAATATATTTTTAGAATTTTTTTAATAATTGTTACATAGTCTTTGAACTAATTTTAATTACAAAATTAATAATCAAATATAAAAACAACAACCAATTATATTCTCTATTGATCCTAATAAAGCTTTTGGCCATTCCAATCGATTACAATATTAACTTTGATCTCGTGACGTTCGTCCATGACTTCCAAATCGTATTTCCTTGAAATTCAATTGATTGGTTTATCAAAATAATCGATTGAATTACAGTGTATCACAAAACAATCGATTGAAAATTGTAAGGTAGAATGGTTTTTACTTAAACCAATCGATTGTTTATACTTCCAATCGAATGAATGCCCAAAAACAATCAATTGTTTTTGTTACTCAATCGATTGAATTCACAAAAACAATATGAATTTGCCAAATACAATCGATTGGAAAGTGATGACATTGAAGTTTTAGCCAAATTCAATCGATAGGTAATGTAATCCAATCGATTGGAAGGTGATGAAGTTGAATTTTTTGCCAACTTCAATCGATTGGTAATACTAACCAATTAAAAGTAAATAATATTTAAATTTTTTTGTTTAACAAAATTAAAATAAAGCATAAAAATAAGAATAAATTTGTATAGGAGTACATTTATTATGTTATAATTTTAATAATTAATGTAAATTTTAAAAAATTGAATAAATTTATATTTATTTTGATTACATTCAAAAGTGAATTATATGTCATCATATAATCAAGAAATATGCTTAACTTCTTTTATAATAAGTAAGTTTTTCAATAATTTAATTTATTAAAAAAATCTCATCTTTTTATTTATCCTACAAAATAAAAATTCATATTAATAGTTTTGAATAAGACAATTAAAATAAAATATAAAAATAAAACTTGAATAAAAAAATACAAAGTTTTCAATCTAAAAATATAAAATAGTTAAAAAATAAAAAATTATTTAAATATGATTTTTCAAGACACTCTATAACTTAGATGAATAAATATTATTTTTAAAATGAATCATGATATATTGATACAAAACTTATTGTGTGTAAATTTTTTTAAAAATTAATAAACCTCTCTCGTTAATAACAATATTGGAACTTAAATTTGAACGCTAATTGATATTATATATTGTGTAGGTACTTAGAGTATATTAAAAAAGTATGTTAATAATTTGAAGAGAAAATTTATTAGTGTAAATTTATTTTTTAAAAAAATTAATCCTTATTGAACTATTCTACTTTTATTCATTCAAAACATATCTTAATAAAAATATTTGTAACAATAATTTACATCCAATAAGAATATCTTAACGAGCAGTTACATCATTCTGTCATGGGTTAATGCAAAATTTACAGAACGTGATTGAGTATGTTGTTTTAGATTATAAACATAGGGGTAAAATAGGAAAAAAATATTCGACACCAAACCCTCTGTATTCCTAATATATATTGTTAGAGATAAGTATAGTTTCTTAAAATTTTGGGGGTGTACAGGCCACTACTTGCCTCCTCTAGGTCCATCCCTGATTACTAGTTAATTAATTAATAATAAAAAATAATAACATCTATTTACTTTTTAGTATTTCTCAATTTTTGTGAATTAATAAAAGATAAAAAAATATTTTTTCCTTACACAATCAATTTCACGAATAAAGTATCGAAACGAATAATTGCAAAATTAGAGATTCTATTCACTGGCCTCGATTTTGTAATCAAAACGATGGTTTATTTTTTGAACACTACAATGAAAAACTTGATTGGACCTTTGCTGATTACTGCAACGGTGATTAACGATAAAGAAATAGTGGAAATTAAATAGACGGATAAAAAATTAAAAAAAAATGGATATTGAGTAGATGGATGTTCCAAAGAAAAACAATTAAATTTTTTATAATCAAAGAAAATGATACACGATTTCAATGGTGGGATTGAATAATTAGTGATGGATTATTCACCAATTTATAATGTTAATATT
>NC_029781.3:18826317-18838169 GCF_000817695.3 Arachis duranensis
CTTCCAATCGATTGGATTACATTACCAATCGGTTAAATTTGGCTAAAACTTCAATGTCATCACTTTCCAATCGATTATATTTGGCAAATTCATGTTGTTTTCGTGAATTCAATCGATTGAGTAACAAAAACAATCGATTATTTTTGGGCATTCATTCGATTGAAAAGTATAAACAATCGATTAGTTTAAGTGAAAACCATTCTACCTTACAACTTTCAATCGATTGTTTTGTGATACACTGTAATTCAATCGATTGTTTTGATAAACCAATCGATTGAATTTCAAAGAAACACGATTTGGAAGCCATGGACGAACGTCACGAGATCAAATTTAATATTTTAATTGATTGGAATGGCCAAAAGCTTTATTAGGATCAATAGAGGATATAATTGGTTGTTGTTTTTGTATTTGATTATTAATAATATAATAGATAATTGATAAAATAATTTATAAAATAAAAAACAGATTTTATAATTAAATAAAATATATGGGATTAATTTGTAATTAAAATTAGTTCAAGGACTATGTAGCAATTATTAAAAAAACTCTAAAAACATATTTTCTAATGGAACCATTAAGTGGTCCAAAAGTTTTGGGACCACCGAATCCTGAGCCTTTGTTTTTAATTGAATATTATTATATTTTTAGTGGGAAGTAATGAAAAGCCAAAAAAATTTAAAATTGTGCTTTAGTGAACGACCGATTACTCAAATTTAGTTAGAAAACTACCATGAAATTTCAATAGATTAAAGCTTCATATCCAAACAAAATACTTAATTAAGTCTAACTAAGTTGTTATAACAACTTTTTAAATTACACGTCTCCTTCTCATTCTTCGTTTCCTTTTCCTTCTTCTTCTCTATTTTCTTCTTCTTCTCTATTTTCTTCTTCTTCTTCTTCTTCTTCTTCCAAATTCGCACACGCATGTTCTTCTTCTTCCCTTCTTTTTCTCCGCCAATATTGCGTATTCTTCTTTTTCTTTTCTTTTTCTGTTATCGTCATCACCAATAACACCAACATTTTACTAGCATCTTTATTAGTTCTGACTTTCTCTGATGCCGTTATTAAATAATTTCAGTTCATTTCTTAGTTTATTTCGGTTCATTTGTGTATTAATTGAGATTCACTTGATGCTGCTAATAAGTATTGACCAAATTTTTTATTCTTTAAGTAATTTTGGTTTATTTCTTAGTTTAATTGAGGTTTATTTGGATTCAAAAATGAATTCTATGCGTTTTTGTTAATGATTAAGTCTTTTTTAACTGTTTGTTCAAATCTGAACTAATTTTGATTTATTTGTGTGCTAATTGAGGTTCACTTGATGTTACTGATAAGTATTGACCAAGTTTTTTAGTAAAGAAAAATGAAATTATTTATTATCACTTTATTCAATTGCATTATATTTCACTCCATTTCATTCAATTAGTTCAGTTTTGAATAAGCAGTTAAAAAGACTCAATCATCAATAAAAACACATCGAATTCATTTCTATATCCAAATGAACCTCAAATAAACTAAGAAATGAACCGAAATTACTTAATGGATAAAAAACTTGGTCAATACTTAATAGCAGCATCAAGTGCCTCTCAATTAATTCACAAATGAACCGAAATTAGTTCAGTTTTGAACAAGTAGTCAAAAAGACTCAATCATCAACAAAAATACATCCAATTCATTCTTAGATCCAAATGAACCTCAATTAAACTAAGAAATGAACCGAAATCACTTAAGGAATAAAAAATTTAGTAAATACTTATCAGCAACATCAGGTAAACCTCAATTAACACACAAATAAATTGAAATTATTTCAATTTTGAACAAGTAGTAAAAAAGACTCAATCATCAACAAAAACACATACAATTCATTTATGGATCCAAATGAACCTCAATTAAAAGGAGGAAAAGAAAAAATGCAGCAACTGTAACACCCTACCACACAGAGCTTTACGCTTAAGCCATAAAATAGAGGTGGTGTGGTATTAGGACCTCTAAAACTAAAATATAAATCCGTATAATAGTCGAAAGAATGTAGTATACTATGAGCCTTGAATAATGGGTAAAGAAAAATCGCAAAATTAAAAGCACAACGTTAGTTCCGGAAACAAGATTACTTGCGTGCAAAGAAAACTAAAGTTCATAAGTATGATTAAACAGAAAGTAGGAATAGAGGGTCAAGAATACAAAATAACAAGCTCTTAACTCAGCCTGCGAAACTAAGGCTGGCCAGAGAATATTTATAGAGAATATATATATATATATATATATATATAAAATAACACAAGTATATATATGAGGAGAGTCTATATACATATAGCAAAAGACTAAAAGTAAAACCCCAAAATGAATCCATTTCGCTGCAGAAGCTCCAGACACCTACCAAGGTGCCTCTCGAGCTGCATTTGAAAAATAATAACATAGTATGGGATGAGAACTGAAGATTCTCAACATGGTAAAGGTGTCACCCACATAAGATATAAGGTCCTGGGAATACCAGAGGCAATCCTAGAACGCTGACACTCAGATTATAAAACTTAAAGGACTAAAACAGCAACCATAAATCAGGTGGTTTTCTAAGGATTCCTAAACTTAACCAAATACTATCTAAAACCCTCAATTCTCCGCCTTTCCTCCAATTCTCTTACTCTGGTGAAATCACAGACAAACAAGCAGAGAAGTCAAGCATATATAGAAAGCATATATAATAAGTAGGCAGTTAGCCATTAACATGAATAAACGATTTAGCAAGCCAAGACAATGCACAAACAAGCAAATCAAACATATGCACATGATGCATGCCTATCTTACGGCTGATGATATCATCTGTTGGTTATATAACCAACTCAACACGTCTTGGTAGCTAACCATGGACTGAAACACCCATGCAGAGGAAGTGGGTTTGAGCTATAACCCCCTTACTACTACCCGCTTAACCCAGAGCCAGTGGAATAACCACTACTGCGGCTACTATCCAGGTGGGTGTTTAAAAGCTCAACCTGGAGCAAGTGGAATAACCACAATTGCTGCTACTACCCAGGCGTCACAATCATTGACCTGGAGCAAGCGGGACGAACCCACATCCTTGCAATTACACATGTATCTCAAACACATATTCATTCAATCTAAATCAGTCATCATTATTAAATTTCAAATATTGACCTGGAGTAAGCGGGATGAACCACCATCCTTGCTACTGCCCAGGTATCTCAAGCTTACTCTCATTCATTCTTAATCAATTATCAATTATTGTCACATCTCAGACATATGCCCAGAGCAAGCAGGACGAACCACCATCCTTGCTACTACCCAGGTATCACATTCAAAGTTCATTGTCATTTTCGTTATCATTTCAATTCTTTCATATTCATTCAAAACTCCATAATTAAACTCGGTGTTCATAATTCTTCTCCCTCATCTCATACCCGAAGCAAGTGGACAACACCATTGCCTACTACCTGGTGATAAACCGCTATTTTACAGTTTATTTTGTACTGAATTGAGTAGCTTTTATCCATTATTCTCACACTTATTCATAGAATTCGCATGTTTTACATTTTCCTTCCTAATTTTGTGCTATGATTGAAAACATGCTTCTTTGACCTTATATTTGCTAATTTTAATCCTCTCTTATTACCATTCGATGCCATGATATGTTTGTTAAGTGTTTTCAGGGTTTATAGGACAAGAATGGCTTAGAGGATGGAAAGGAAGCATGCAAAAGTGGAAGAAACACAAGAAATTGAAGCAATTGTTAAGCTGTCAATCATGACCTCTTTGTACTAAATCGATCATAACGTGAGCTACAGAGGTTCAAATGAGGCGGTTCTAGTTGCGTTGGAAAGCTAACATCTGGGACTTCAAAATGATATGCAATTTGCCATAGTTGCCTTGCAGATAGACGATGCACATGCGTGGTATGATGCGTACGTGTGACTGGCACAGAAGACAAGCGACGCGTACGCATGACCAGGTTTTTGATTCAACAACGCGTATGCGTGACAAAGCGTCACGTGCTGCAGATATCAGAAAATGCTGGGGGCAATTTCTGGGCTGGTCTTAGCCCAGTTTCAAGCCTGAAAACACAGATTAGAGGCTGCAGAGTGGGAGAATCATTCATTCACTTCTCATTCAACATTCATTCAAATAATTTTTAGGTTTTAGATGTAGTTTTCTAGAGAGAGAGACTCTCTCCTGTCTCTAGGTTTTAGGATTTCTCTTTCAATTTCTCCTTAGGTTCAGGTTCAATTTTACTTTAATTTAGTTTTCTCTTACTTTTATTTGTTCAAACACTTTAGTTCATCTTCCTCCCTTTTTCGCCATTTTCATGTTTATGAGCTATTGTTATATTTGATTTCTTCTAATGCAATTTGTGTTTTCTATGTTTATTGTTGCTCTCTTTAATTGTTAGTCATTGATGCTTGCAATTTGTTGTTTAGATTTATTTTCCTTGTTAGTTTTCTATGCTTTTATTTTATGCCTTCCAAGTGTTTGATAAAATGCTTGGTTGAGTTTTAAATTATATTGTTATGTTCTTAACTTGGATTAATCAATTAAAGACTCTTGAGCTATCAAAACTCATTTGTTGATTGGTAATTGAAGATTGCCGGTTAGCTTGAACTTCATCAAAGCTAGTCTCTCACTTTGAGTTGTCTAGGACTGGTGAACTCAAGTTAATTGTATGCACTTGACCTTCCTCCATTGGTTAAAGGTTAACTAAGTGAAGGCAACTCACATTTACCATTACAATTGACAATAATAATAAGGATAGAACTTCTAATTATCAATCCTTGCTAAGAGCTTTCTTAGTTACTAATTTATTTTCTTGTTATTTATATTCCTTGTTTATTAAACTCAAAACCCAAAAAGATACAATCTCATAACTAATAATGAACTACACTTCCCTGCAATTCCTTGAGAGACGACCCGAGGTTTAAATACTTCGGTTAATTTTATTGGGTTTGCTTAAGTGACAAACAATTTAAATTTGATTGAGGTTTAATTGTCGGTTTAGAACTATACTTACAGTGCACTTATTTTTGTGAAAATCTCTACCGACATTTTTTCTCCATCAAATTTTTGGTGCCGTTGCCAGAGACTTGCAAATGTGTGTCTTATTATTTGTTATTGTGAATATTGTGAATATTTTTGCCTTTTTGTTTCTTTGTTAGTTGTTTCTAGTCTAGGAGTTTATTTTCATTATTTCTTATTAGTTTTTGTTTTTATTTTCTTTTATTACCATGAATTCTCACCCCTTTGACTATGAGTTTGGTTACAATTACATTGTAGGAAGTGGAGATTACAATGAAAGCTTGGATCAAGGATGGGACAATCAAAGATGGGAGGAGCCACAAGGATTTGATCAACCCTCTTGGCAACAACCGCTTCCAATGTACTATCAACAACCATTCTATGATGCATATCAAGACAATGGTTATGGTGGACCTCTTTGTGACAATCAACACTCACCATAATATACCTATAAACCCTTCCTCAACATAGTTTTGAACCACCGTACTCACAAGCCCCATGTTACCAAATACCCCCATATGACCTTAATCCTTACCTACCATACCAAGAGCCTTATGGGCCATACGAGCCATACATAGAACCACCACAATTCCAACCCAACTACCCCCAAGAACCAACACCTCAATATACACCACCTCCAATGTATGGAAATTTTCAGCCACAAGATGAATTTTCTTTTCCACCACAACCCTCCATAAGGGAATGTCCATATCCATCAACCCAAGAGCAATATGATCCTAATTATGTTAGCCAAGCAAAACAAGAGTCAGAGGATTGTCTCAAGGAAGCAATGGATCAACTTCAAGCAACTATCCGTCAAAAGTTCGACCCATGGGACTTATGCAATGAACAAAGCATTTTCACGGATGAGTGTGTTGTGCAACAAATGGAAAAGATGGAGAGTGTTGAACCGCTACATCTGTATCATTATGAACTACCCTCCTATCATGAACCTTTCCTCCCAAGTAATGAACCCTCATATCAACCCTAATCTCCAATGGATGACACTCTTGGTGTTCTTCTTCAAAAGCAAAGAGAGATGTAAAGTACGACACTAGAGTTCATAGCTACCTTGACTGAGGTAGTAGATAATTTAGCTTCTCTGCGCTTCAACACTCAAGGAAACCCATGGCTACATGTGGAGAATCAAGTGAGGAGCGTAGCATGAAGGAGAGATTGGAAACTCCGGTGGAAAATGAGGAATGTGATTTTGTACTAGAACAATTGGAGGAAGCCATAATTATCGAAGAGGAAGAAGTGGTTGAAGACTTAGGAGATGCTGAACCTCCATAAGAATCTAGAGTTGTAGAGTGTTCCTCCAAGAAGCTTGAAATTGATATTGAGGAGGCTAGTGCACAACCTTCACAGCATATTCCCTATGAAGGATTGGATGGAATAGATCAAGAAGCAAGTTTTCTTGGTGATGATGATCAAGAATCAAGTCCTCATAGTGATGAATTGGCATCCACAAGTGAAATCCTTGAGTTAGAAGAACCTTCTTCTGATGAAATTGAACGCAACATTGAGGTAGATTTCTCTCAACCTCGTATTTATGATTTGAGTGACGGAGAAGATTTGGATGAATCCAGTGAGGAAGAGCTTGAAAGTGAAGAATCTTTTCAAAAGGTGGAAGTCCTTCAAAAAGGATGGACAGGAGTTGAATATGCTTTGTCAAGAACGTTGGAGACTTCTCTACCTAGGTTGCCATCTACCCCTTCATTTGAGTGGGTAAAATTTATCTCTATTAGCTTTATTCTCCCACTTGAGTATGGTATTCTTAAAATGGATGGTCAACTTAGGAGGCTCTATGGAATGAAGCGTAAGAGAAGGATATTTAGTGACCGGAGTTGCAAATCAAGACTCATCAAGGTGGAGACTCCAAGAGCTAGATGCAAGGGTTGGACTAGTGATCAATTGGTTGGATCTAAGAGAAGAGTTTGGTACTTCATTCGGAATTCAGATTACTTGCCACCCAGTTGGAACAATGATGATCTACTTAAAGACTGGTATAGAAACAAGATTTGGGATCCCGGCATACTGATGAGTGGATTTTTGACGGTTTAGAATTTCACTAATGAAATCTCGTTGTAAAGTATATCTTCCAAACCAACAACAATCTTTTCATACAAAAATTTGTTTGTCACAAGTAACAAACCCCTAAAATCTATAAACCGAAGTATTGGAACCTCGGGTCGTTCTCCCTAAGAATTACAATAAAGTGTCTTGTTATTGGTTATGAGGTATGTTTTTGGGGTTTTGGATGAGAAACATGAAAAGTAAATGGTAAAGGAAATCAAATGACAAAAAGGTCTTGGCAAGGGTTGGTGGTCAAGGATCTCTATCCTAATCACTAACCACAATATGATAATTGATAAGGATCAATCCCACTAAATCATCCTCTAACTAATGGTAAAGGAAAGTCAAGTGAGCTATATCAATCCAAGTCCATAAATCCTAGCTTTCCACCAATTGAATTAGTGAGAACTAGGGTTAATGGCTATCAATCATCAATCACTTGGACATTAGTAACTCAAGGAATCCTAAGTTACCTTCCTAAGCCAAGAACATAAAATTCTACTCTAAAATCCTTCCAAGCATTTCACCAAACACTTGGAGGGCACAACAGAAAAGCATAGTAAAGTCACAACAAGAATAGAATCTATCAACAATCAAATGTAAAGAATTAACAATAACAATCAATGAAATCACAATTATCATGAATTACCTCAAATTGCATTAAAAGAGAAACAAAAGAACAAAAGTAGATCCACAACAAAGTAAAAGAATTACAAGAATTAAAGCACAAAACTAGATATAGAAAGAGCAGAGGAGCAAGAATTGATAGAGGAAAAGTGAATCAAAGTAAGAATTAAACCTAGATCTAAGGAAGAATTAAACCTAATCCTAATCCTAATTTTTAGAGAGAAGTGAGAGCTTCTCTCTCTAAGAACTAAAACTAAAACTAGATCTCCGTGTAATTACTGATGGAAAGATAATGAATGATTCCTTCCCGTTCAATCCTTAATTCCTCTTATCTTTTCCTGCCAAAAACTCAGCTCCAAATAGGGTTGGAAACCCTCCAAAATTGCCAGGGACGAGTTCTACTAAAGGAGTCACGTGCGGCCTTCGGCACGGACGCGCACAGTGCGTGTGCACGTCCATGGGGATTTCTTCAATCTGCTCGAGAGCGTACGGTGCGCATGTTCGCCGAGGGCGTTTTCCAAATCTTTGGTTTTTTTCATGATTTCTCCTCTATGCATGCTTTCTTCTTCACTCCTTTGATCCATTCCTAGCCATATTCAATATGAAACCATTAGCAAACACATCAAGGCATTTAATAGAATCAAGGAGAGATTAAAATCATTAAGTTAAAGGTCTAAAAAGCATGTTTTCACACCTAAGTACAAATAAGGAGACAATCACAAAAATATGCTAATTCATTGAATAAATGTGAGGAAAGGTTACTAAAATGCTATAAATTCAACACAAGATAAACCCTAAAAATGTGGTTTATCAACCTCCCCACACTTAAACCTTAGCATGTCCTCATGCTAAAACAAGAATGGAACAAGGGGAATGACATTTATTTAATGCTACTAAACTATATGCAAAATTATCTAAATGCAACTATCTTATATGAATGCAAATGCTTGGTCAAAATAAATTAACTCTGAAGGGAATATATGCAAGCACAAAGGCTTAGAGCAATAAGCATCAAATTCAACCCACAATTGCATTGGACTATCAAAAAGGTTTACAAACTTGCAAGAATGTAGATGATAGTGGTGAATACATGTAAGTGAGCAATCGAACCCTCACCGGATGTGTATCACTCTAGTTGCTCAGTGTTTAAGGGTTGATCCGCTCAATTCTCCCCTAATCATGCTTTCCAAAATTTGTCCTTCATCTAATACTCAACAATCGCTCAATGCATCCATACAATATCATGAGGTCTTTTTCAAGGTTGTAATGGGGCTATGGTCAAGGTAGGATCACATATGGTTAAGTGGACTAGAATTTGAATCTTTGATTAACCTAGACTTTCCCACCTAACCTATATAATGACCTATACAAATTCAAAGCTAACCTAACTACCCATTCTTCACTTTTTCACAGACTCATGTATTTTCTTTTCAATTCACAACACCTATGCATCAATCTTTTATTGAGCTTCACTTTGGGGCATTTTGTCCCCTTTTATTGTTTTTCTTTTTCTTCTTTTCTTTCTTTTTCTATATATTTTTTCTTTTTTCACATCTATTTTTTCCCTTTTTTTATTTTGTTTTTCTCATTTTTTTTCTTTCAAGCTACATACAAGAACATCAATACACAAGGTCTATACATTTAATCAATACATGAGTGTGCACCCAATTTCCAAATATAGAAATACAAAACACCCTTTTATCCCAACCAATATTCCCAAGTCTCCCCAAACTTGAATAATAAATACACTCACTAGCCTAAGTCAATCAAAGATCCAAATAAAGGACATTTATTATTTTCCGCTTTAGACTTGTAATGTGCTAAAATAAAGAACAATTGGGTTAAGCGTAGGCTCAAAATTGGTTAACAAAGGTTGATAAAAGGTAGGCTATTTGGGTAAGTGAGCTAATGAAACAATGGCCTCAATAATATAAATGCATGAATACAAGGAATAAGTAGACATATAGAATTTAGGCAAACCAAGGGTCACAATCATAGGACGAGAACAATAATACACAAGAAGAAAAATAAGTGGTTATAAGATGTAACCACATCAATAGGCTCAAACCTCACAAGCTTGTGTTCCTAGCTCAATACATGCTTCACAAAGTATGAATTCAAGCAAGTTCAACAAAAAATTTTCAATCAATTGGGGTGGTGCCCTATAGATAAATCCTTGGGAAAATTTTATCATTTTGACTAAACTTATTAATGCAATATTGTGATTAAGAAATTCTAAAAATTCTTAGTTAGTCCCTTTTCCCAATCAAAATAAATTCGTTTAGTACAAAGGGTTTAACTAAGTTTTCAACAGTTCAAAGCATTTTTCTAATCACAACCATAATCTCAAAAGAAAATCCGACTCAAATATGCAATGTATCCAATCTAAGGTGCAAAGTGCAATAACTAAAGTAAAAGAGTGCAACAACTAAGATAAAAGTATGAAAGAATCCAAAATAACAAATATATACAACAATCCCAAAAGAGTGCAAAATAAAGCAAAATAAGATAACTAGTGATAGTGTCCGAAAATGTTCACCAAATCCACCGGCGGTAACGACGGTGACCTTCCCACACTTAAAATCAAGCATCGTCCTCGATGCTAGTGCTCAGGCTCGGAATGGGGGTCAACTGTCGCATCTGGCTGCGGTTGTGGCTTAGACTGGGGTACTGGCTCCTCGGGAGGCTGCTGGGTCTCCTGGGTAGCCTGTGTCTGTGAGGGTGCCTCCTGCTGAGCCGGCGTCTGTAAGGGTGCCTCCTGCTGAGCCGACTCCGAACTGTATGATATTACAATCCCTTCCTAAGTTTGTTTTATGGTTGAAAACTTGCTTCCTAGAGATCTTTAATTTGTGTATTTCAATTCTCCTTTATACCATTCGATAGCGTGATCCATGTGTTAAGTGTTTCAGGCTTTACAGGGCAGGAATGACTTAGAGAATGGAGAGGAAGCATGCAAAAAATGGAAGGAACACAAGAAACTAAGGAGATGAACAGCGAGCATCGATGCGCGCGAATGGCTCACGTGAGCGCGCGGAATGGAGAAAGTTGCAGCAACGCGTGCGTGTGCCTGACGCATACGCGTGGATTGGAGTCTGCAAGAATGACGCGCACGCGTAGACGACACGGACGTGCGACAAGGAAAATCGCCGAATGACGCGCACGCGTGACCGACGCGTACGCGTGACCGACGCGTACGTGTGACATGCACGATCTGCAGAAATAACAGAAAATGCTGGGGGCGATTTTGGGCCGCGTTTTAACCCAAATTTCAGCCCAGAAACACAGAATAAAGCCAGGGAATATGCAGAGACTCAACACACAACATCAACACATTCTCATTAGGATAGTTTTAGGATTTTAGATCTGAATCTAGAGAGGAACTACTCTTCCTCTAGGTTCTCTTTACATTCATAGTTTATTGCTTTTTGCTTTGGAGATTGAAGAGTCATCATCTCCGTTGAAGATACTATTCTAGTTTGTTTCCTTACTTGCTCTTTTATTTATTCCATATTCTTAATTCTTGTTTAAAGTGGTAATTAGATTATTTTCATGGATTGTTGATACAGAGGATTACTTTTATTTTTAATTAAATTTCAGTCTCTATTTTATTTAATTTATTATGTCTTCTTCTTATATTTTTCTGAGTATTATATTCATGACCATGGAATAGATTCCCTACTTGACATGGGGGTTGATTAAAAGGAGACACTTGAGTTGGAAGGCTTAAGTGAAGATTAAACTGGAAGTTGTTGGCTAGTGCTGTATTTACTAATGCTAGACCTTCCCAAGGGAGAGGACTATGATTTGTGAATAAGAGTTAGCTCAATCACTTGACTTTCCTTTATTTAGTAAGGGTTGACTAAGTGAAAACAATAACCTTTTTGATACTACACCTAAGAGATCCCAACAAGAATAGAACTTCCAATTGATCATTCCCTCAGTCAAGGCCTTTTACTTTGAATATTAATAATTGATGAGCGGATAATTTGTACGCTTTTTGGCATTGTTTTTAGTATGTTTTTAGTATAATCTAGTTAGTTTTTAGTATATTTTTATTAGTTTTTAGCTAAAATTCACTTTTTTGGACTTTACTATGAGTTTGTGTGTTTTTCTGTGATTTCAGG
>NC_029781.3:18839080-18843499 GCF_000817695.3 Arachis duranensis
CCATGGAAAGGAGTAAGAAGGATTGGATGAAGACAGTAGGAAAGCAGAGAGACGGAAGGGACAGCATCTTCATACGCTTATCTGAAATTCCTACCAATGAATTACATAAGTATCTCTATCTTTATCTTTATAGTTTTATTCGCATATCACCATACCCATTTGAGTTTTCCTGACTGAGATTTACAAGGTGACCATAGCTTGCTTCATACCAACAATCTCTGTGGGATCGACCCTTACTCGCGTAAGGTTTATTACTTGGACGACCCAGTACACTTGCTGGTTAGTTGTGCGAAGTTGTGTTTATGCCATGGTATTGAACACCAAGTTTTTGGATTCATTACCGGGGATTATTTGAGTTGTGAAAAGTATTGATCACAATTTCGTGCACCAATAATCATTCTTAGTTTTTAATTTACAACTATTTAATTGCTCATTATTCAACTCAACTCTCTTGAAAACCCTTGATTAATAAATTAGCATTCTCTCTGCAACTCGTTGGGAGACGACCTGGGACTCATACTCCCAATATTTTTATTTCTAAATTTCGTGACAACTCTTTTAAAATGATACGTGGAATCTTCATTAGTTAAGAGCTATACTTGCAACGCTGTTTTCTCTATAAACTTTTAATCAGTGATTTTCTGCCATGTCAATTTTTGGCGCCGTTCTCGGGGAGTTGTAACAGTGTGCTAATTTATTGGTTGGATTTTTTTTATTTGCACTTTATTTTATTTTATTACCATGAGCTGTATGTTTCTTTCATTGAATGACGCGTTCGCTACCTGATTCGAGCCTACCCGTATTTGATCCTGAAATTGAAAGAACTATCTCACGTATGAGGTAGGCTCGGCGTCGGTTAGTTCTTTTTGAGGACGAATTTGTAATGTCATTTAAGGAAGAAACAGGTTCCCTTTCTACTAATTCTGTTGATTTGAATGTAGAGGACATGGCAGCTCTCAGGAGGATTACTCTTCAGGAGGCAGGAGCTCCAAATTTTACATTACCACCTTTCCAAGCGCGTAATCCAAATCTGGGTGCAGATATTGAACTGAAGAGTGCACTAATTAATCTACTGGCGAAGTTTCATGGCCTACCTGCTCAAGAGCCTCTCAAGTACCTCAGAGATTTTCAGACAGCCTGATCTACTGTTAGGCGTAATGGTGCATCTGAGACTTCTATTTTGCTAGCCAATTTTCCATTTTCTCTTGAGGAAAAGGTGAGGGAATGGTACTACACTCAACCTGAAGCAGTTGTTACTAACTGGGATCAGGAGAGAATTCTTAAAAAAGTACTTTCCAGCTGAAGTTACTGATAGACTAAGGAAAGAGATTTCAATGATCATCCAAGGCGAATCAGAGACTCTCTATGAGTATTGGGAGCACTTCACTAATCTCTTAGACGCATGCCCCCACCACATGATTGACAAGTTGGTGTTGATCGGCTACTTCACACAAGGCATGAAGCCTCAGGATAAGACTACATTAGATGGTGCAAGCAATGGTTCTCTGAAAAAGTACAAGACCACAGATGAAGCATGGCAACTGATTGCCGACTTGGCTGAGTCTGCTCGGACTCACAAGCGCAACAGGAACAACCACCCCAAAGCCGTGGCAGAAGTTTCTTATCGCAGCAAGAATACTACTCTCACACAATCAATATGTGAGATAACCAACCTACTGAAGCAGATACATCTGGGCCAGCAACAGTCTCAACCTCATTCACCACAACGTAGTCAACAACTGGTTTCTCAGAGAGTATGTGGAATATGTGTTGATTATAGTCATTACACTGATGAATGTCCACATCTCCAACATGAAGACAACACATTGGCATCTACTCACAATTTCTATGACCACCCAAATCCAGGATACTATCAAGGCAGCAACTATAACCAAGGTTGGCAGGACAACTCCAACCAGGGTTGGAAAGAAAATTCCAACCAGGGATGGAGGGACAACTATAATAGAGGAGGCAGAGACAACAATGACAATCAGAGGTAGAATAATAACAACAGACAACAGTATCAGAACCAGCCTTATAGAGCACCTCACCAAAGACAGTCCCAAGCACCACAGAACAACCAACAGCAGACCCCTCAGATTACTTACCCCCCTTCCTCTTCCAATGACGAGTTGCTACACTCTATTGATCAAAGGCAGAAGACCATGGAAAACAACCTCACTTCTACCTTGAACGGTCTAAACTCTACCTTGCAAGCTCTTATCTCACAGATTGGATCACTGAATAACTCCAATAACCAGTCTTCAAACTCCAATGGAATTCCCTCTCAACCTTTACCCAACACTTTGAGGTCCGGAACCACACTACAAGAGAGGAATTCAAAGAAGCCAAGCTCACTAGACCACGCCCTAATAGAGGACATGGTTGAAGTAGAAGAAGTTGAAAAAGAAGATGAAGTGCAAGACTGGGTTGAAGAAGAGATACCTCACCCCAGGAATGAAGCATCAAAGGAAGTAGAAGCTGCAAATGGCGCTATTCCTATCCCATTTCCACACCTTGCACGGAAATCCAGAAAGCAGATGGAATTGGATCCCAAAATGGTAGAAATTTCAAAAAGGTTGAGGTAATTGTTCCCCTTTTTGATGTTATTCAACAAGTACCTAAATATGCAAAGTTTTGGAAAGATTATTGCATACACAAAGATAAAATTAATGAATTAGAAACTATTCCTTTAGGTAGTTCTATATCTGTCTTAATGGGATGTATACCTGAAAAATGTAGTGATCCAGGTCCATGCATGGTTAACTGTACCATTGGAGGTGTATTATTTTTTGACTGCATGTGTGATTTAGGAGCATGTGTTAGTATAATGCCATTGTCTATATATGATGCTTTGAGGCTCTCTCCCTTAAAAAGGTTGGTAGCTCATTTTGTGTTAGCAGATAAAAGCATTATTACAGTAGTTGGAATTGTTGAAGATGTATTATTGAGCATTAAGGGGCTCACATTTCCCATTGACTTCTACATCCTGGAAATTCCCCCTAATGACTCAGGAAGACCGTCATCAATCCTACTTGGAAGACCATTCCTGAAGACTTCAAAGTTCAAGCTGGATGCATTCTCAGGAACTTATTCCTTTGAGATAGATGGCAGAACAGTGAGTTTCAGTTTGAATGAAGCTATGAAGCACCCTCCGGAAGACCATTCTATCTTCCAGTGTGACATCATTGATGAAACTGTAGCTGAAGTTCACCAAGAAGAAGTAAAAGAGAATCACTTGGAGCAAAGTCCAAGTGTGGGGACACCCTCTGAACATAATGAGGACACTTTGCCATTATCAATAACCCCGGATAATCCAGAGCCTAGCCATGAGTAGAGATCGGAATTGAAACCCCTCCTTCCACACCTCAAGTATGTGTACCTTGAGGATAATCACAAATTCCCAGTTATCATTGCAAGGGAACTCACTTCTCAACAGGAGGAGCAGCTGCTCAATGTGCTAAGACAACATAAAAAAGCAGTTGGGTGGAGCTTGGCGGATATAGTAGGCATCAGTCCTCAAGTTTATGAGCACAGAATATTCTTAGAAGAGGGATTAAAGCCTGTTCGTCAACCCCAAAGAAGATTGAATCCCACCATCTTAGAAGTTGTCAAGAAAGAAGTGACCAGGCTACTTGAAGCAGATATTAGTTACCCCATCTCAGATAGTGAATGGGTCAGTCCAGTACAAGTGGTGCCTAAGAAGTTTGGAGTCACAACAGTAAAGAACAAGCATGGAGAGCTCCTGACAACTAGAGTGCAGAATTCATGGAGAGTGTGCAATGAGTACAGGCGTCTCAACCAAGCCACTCATAAGAATCACTATCCCCTGCCATTCATTGATCAAATTCTTGTTCACCTGTCAGGTAAATCCCATTACTGCTTTTTAGATGGTTATACAGGCTATTTTCAAATTCATATAGCTCCTGAAGATTAGAAAAAGACTACTTTTACATGTTCATTTGGGACTTATGCTTATAAGAGAATGCCTTTTGGCTTATGCAATGCACCAGCCACTTTCCAAAGGTGCATGATGAGTCTTTTCTCTGATCTCATTGAGAGCTGTATGGAGGTTTTTATGGATGATTTTAGCGTATATGGTGATTCCTTTAGCCTTTGCTTGGATAATTTAGACAAAGTATTAGATAGGTGTGTTAGTTCAAACCTTGTATTGAATTTTGAAAAGTGTCATTTTATGGTAAAACAAGGGATTGTTGTAGGACATGTTGTCTCTCATACTGGTATTTCTGTAGATCCAACAAAGGTAGATGTCATTTCTAGTTTGCCTTACCCCTCCTCAATGAGGGAAGTCCGTTCGTTCCTTGGCCATGCAGGTTTCTTGGTGCACGAAATTGCAATCACACTCTTGCAATCCCGCACAACTAACCAGCAAGTGCACTGGGTCGTCCAAGTAATACC
>NC_029781.3:18845041-18845262 GCF_000817695.3 Arachis duranensis
TGGTTCTTAAGCACACTCTTTTTGCCTTGGATCACAACTTTATTTCTTTCTTTTGCTTTCTTTTTCTTTTTCTTTCTCTCTCTTTTTTTTTTGAATTTTTTTTTTGTATTCACTGCTTTTTCTTGCTTCAAGAATCAATGTAATGATTTTTTAGATCCTCAATAACAGTTCTCTTTTTCCTCATTCTTTCAAGAGCCAACAATTTTAACATTCTCAAAACA
>NC_029781.3:18845580-18846090 GCF_000817695.3 Arachis duranensis
AAAAATTTAAACTAGGCTCCTAATGATAGAGGTTTTCACAGAGTTTGGACTCAACAACCTTGATTTTGAGAAGTAGATGCTCCCTCAACTTGAGATGAGAGCTTTTGGCGTTTCAACTCTTGGAGTTCACGCCCCTGCTTCTCTTGTTCCTTCAGCAATTTGCAGAGCATCCAGTTCTGATTCTGCTGTTCTTCCTTAAGTTGCTCCATAGTCTCTTGCAACTTGTTGATAGATGCTTCTAGGCTGGCCCAGTAGCCAATTTCAGGGAATTCAGGGAGGAACTCCTGCGCCCTCCTTTTGATAGAGTTGTCTTGTATTTGTCCTTCCATTGAATTCTTGGTGATTGGATGTTCAATGGGTATGAATTCATCTACTCCCATCTTTACCCCAGCCTCTTTATAGAGCAAGGAGATCAAGCTTGGGTAAGCTAGTTTGGCTTCAGTGAAATTCTTATTTGCAATTGTGTAGATCTCACAAGCAATCACATGATGAACCTCCACTTCTTTTCCA
>NC_029781.3:18847307-18847886 GCF_000817695.3 Arachis duranensis
TGCCAGTAAGCTCTTTTTCTCTGCTTTTTGAGCTGAATCCTTCTGTAACTCTGTGAATTCCTTCATTTTTGATACTTGCCTCTGTAAGAACAAATCATATAGCCTCCTAATGACTGGGTTGCCTCCCAGCAAGTGCTTCTTTATTGTCTTTAGCTGGACCTTTACTGAGAATCACTCAAGTCTCAGTTTTGAGCATTCCTACTCAAAATTGCCTTCAAGATAATGCTTGATTCTCTGTCCATTAACAATGAACTTTTTGTCAGAATCAATATCCTGAAGCTCAACATATCCATATGGTGATACTCCTGTAATCACATACGGACCCCTCCACCGGGATTTAAGTTTTCATGGAAACAGTCTGAGCCTAGAGTTGAAGAGCAGAACTTTTTGTCCTGGCTCAAAGACTCTGGTTGACAACTTCTTGTCATGCCATTTCTTTGCCTTTTCCTTATAAATTTTTGCATTCTCAAAGGCATTGAGTCTGAACTCTAGCTCATTTAGCTGGAGTAATCTTTTTTCACCAGCTAACTGAGCATCCATGTTTAGGAATCTGGTTGCCCAGTAGGCTTTATGTTCCAG
>NC_029781.3:18849715-18850114 GCF_000817695.3 Arachis duranensis
CACCATAAAGTGACATTTCTCCCAGTTTAAAACCAGGTTAGTCTCTTGGCACCTTTTCAGGACAAGGGCTAGGTGATTAAGACATGAGCTGAATGAGTCTCCATATACTGAGAAGTCGTCCATGAAGACTTCCAGAAATTTCTCTACCATATCTGAGAAGATAGAAAGCATGCACCTCTGAAAGGTTGCAGGTGCATTGCACAGACCAAAAGGCATCCTCCTGTAGGCAAACACGCCAGAAGGGCAAGTAAATGCTGTTTTCTCTTAGTCCTGAGGATCTACTGCAATTTGGTTGTAGCCTGAATAGCCATCCAAAAAGCAGTAATAATCATGACCAGCTAGTCTTTCTAGCATTTGGTCTATGAATGGTAAAGGAAAATGATCCTTTCTAGTGGCTGT
>NC_029781.3:18850132-18850646 GCF_000817695.3 Arachis duranensis
GGATTTAGCCTCCTTTGTGGTTGGACCACTGGTTTGGCATTATCCTCCAACAGGATCTTGTGCATGCATCTAGCTGGGCTAATGTCCTTGAGATCACTTATGGACCACCCAAGAGCTGTCTTGTATGTCCTTAGCACTTGAATCAGTGCTTCCTCTTCCTGTGGATTTAAAGTAGAGCTTATAATCACTGGAAAAGTGTCACCCTCTCCCAGAAACGCATACTTCAGGGATGGTGGTAGTGGTTTGAGTTCAGGTTTGGGAGGCTCATCCTCCTCCTGAGGAATTTTCGAAAATTCCTTTGTTTCCTCTGGTTCTTCTTGATCAGGTTGAGCATCCTTGAAGATGTCCTCAAGCTCTGATTCTAGGCTTTCAGTCATATTGATCTCTTCTACCAGAGAGTCAATAATGTCTGCGTCCATGCAGTCATTTGGTATGTCTGGATGCTGCATGGCTTTTACAGCATTCAACTTGAACTCATCCTCATTGACTCTCAGGGTTACTTCCCCTTTTTGTA
>NC_029781.3:18851111-18852769 GCF_000817695.3 Arachis duranensis
GCTTGGCGGAGTTTTTGAGGATAAGGCATCTTGGCTTTATATTCTTCAACCTTAGATGCTGCAGGTTTATTCCTTATAGAAGTGGTTGAAGAAGCCTTGTTAAGGGGATTACTGTCAGCACTCTCAGGTGTCTGATCTTCCCTTGGCGTCTGAACGCCAGGATTGGGTGGAAAATGGGCGTTTAACGCCAACTTTTCCCCCTTTTCTGGCGTTTGAACGCCAGAACTGGGCAAGGAATGGGCGTTTAACGCCAACTTTTCTTCCCTCTCTGGCGTTTGAACGCCAAAAGTATTCCTCTCTGGGCTCTTACTGTCCTCAGAGGGATTTTGAACAGTGGGTTGGTTATCCTCTGCCAATTGTTCCTTATTTGGCCTTTTGCTCTTTTGAGCAGTGTTATTCAGTGTCTTCCCACTCCTCAGTTGAACTGCTTGACATTCCTATGTTATCTGTTTAGATATTTGCTGTTTTGCTTGATTCAACTGTAGTTCATGCTCTTGTTAGCAACTTTAGTTTCATGGAGCATCTCTTTAAATTCTGCTAACTGTTCTGTCATCAGGAGCAATTGTTGATTAAGCTCAATCATCTGTTCTTGAGGATTAGGGTCAGTGACTACTGTCATGACTTCCTCTTTTGGAGAGAACTCATTGCTAGAGTACAAATATTGGTTTCTAGCAACAGTGTCTATAAGCTCTTGAGCTTCTTCAATTGTCTTCCTCATGTGTATAGATCCACTAGCTGAGTGGTCTAAAGACATCTGAGCTTTTTTCTGTAAGCCCATAGTAGAAGATGTCTAACTGTACCCACTCTGAAAACATTTCAGAGGGGCACTTTCTTAGCATACCTCTATACCTCTCCCAGACATTATAAAGGGATTCATTATCCTCTTGTTTAAAGCCTTGGATGTCCAGCCTTAGCTGTGTAATCCTCTTTGGAGGGTAAAAGTGATTCAGGAATTTGTCTGATAACTGTTTCCATGTCTTTATACTTGCTGTAGGTTGGTTATTTAACCACCTTTTAGCTTGATCTTTTACAACAAATAGAAACAGTAATAGTCTGTAGACATCCTAATCTACCTCTTTATCATGTACTGTGTCATCAATTTGTAAGAATTGTGCCAGAAACTCAGTAGGCTCTTCCTGTGGAAGACCGGAATACTGGCAATTTTGCTGCACTATAATAATGAGTTGAGGATTTAGCTCAAAGCTGCTTACTTTAATGGGAGGTATACAGATACTACTCCCATATGCAACTGTAATGGGGTTAACTCCCATATGCAGCTGTAATGGGGTTAGCATATGACCCCAGAGTCCTTTTGGACTGATTAATCCCACTTAAGTCCATGATGGACAAAAGGGAAATGATGATAATTGCAAAGAGATAAATTTTGTTTTTGTTTTTTTTTTTTTTTGAATTAAACGAAAAAAATAAAATAAAATAAAAGGAAATTAAGATAAAAATTCGAAAATCAAAAAGAGAATAAGACCAAAGAAAATTGAGAACTGAATCAATTAGTTAATTAAAAAGATTTTGAAAAGAGCAATTAAAAAGATATGATTGAAAAATTTTTATGAAAAAGATTTGATTTTTGAAAAGAGGAAAGAGAAAAACAACAAAATGACACCAAACTTAAAATTTTTAGAAAATCAAACACTAATTTT
>NC_029781.3:18853467-18864246 GCF_000817695.3 Arachis duranensis
CAGTAGTAATTGCATTAATCCATCAAGACACAGCAGAGCTCCTCACTCCCAACCATGGGGTTTAGAGACTCATGCTGTGGAAGATACAATAAGAAACGTGTAAAGTGTCATGAGGTACAGATACAATGTCAAAAGATCCTATTAATAGTGAACTAGTAACCTAGGGTATACAGAAATGAGTAAATAACGTAAAAATCCACTTCTGGGTCCACTTGGTGTGTGCTTGGGCTGAGCAATGAAGCATTTTCGTGTAGAGACCTTTTCTGGAGTTAAACGCCAGCTTTTATGCCAGTTTGGGCGTTTAACACCAAGTTTTATGCCAGTTCCAGCGTTAAACGCTGGAATTTCTGAGGCTGATTTGCCACGCCGGTTTGGGCCATCAAATCTTGAGCAAAGTATGGACTATCATATATTGCTGGAAAGCCCAGGATGTCTACTTTCCAACGCCATTGAGAGCGTGCCAATTGGGCTTCTGTAACTCCAGAAAATCCACTTCGAGTGCAGGGAGGTCAGAATCCAACAGCATCTGCAGTCCTTTTCAGTCTCTGAATCAGATTTTTGCTCAAAACCCTCAATTTCAGCCAGAAAATACCTGAAATCACAAAAAAACACACAAACTCATAGTAAAGTCCAGAAAAGTGAATTTTAACTAAAAACTAATAAAAATATACTAAAAACTAACTAGATCATACCAAAAACATACTAAAAATAATGCCAAAAAGCGTATAAATTATCCGCTCATCATTTCTACAGGAGATTCATTAAGGACTTTAGTAAGGTAGCATTACCTTTATCCAAAATACTGCAGAAAGATATTGAGTTTGAGTTCAGTGAGGATTGCATGCAAGCATTTGATAAGCTGAAGATCGCCCTGACTCAAGCTCCAATTGTGAGAGGACCAGACTGGAGCCAGCATTTTGAGATTATGTGTGATGCCTCCAACCATGCAGTAGGAGCAGCACTGGCTCAGCACGACGGTAAGGATCCTTTCGTAATAGCTTATGCGTCTAAGACCTTAGACGCTGCTCAGTCTAATTACACTACTACTGAAAAGGAACTACTTGCTATTGTTTTTGCTCTGAATAAATTCTGAGCCTATTTACTTGGTACTAAGGTAGTAGTGTACTCGGACCATGCAGCTCTAAAATATTTATTAGCTAAAAAAGAGTCCAAACCAAGGTTGATACGTTGGATACTGTTGCTGCAATAATTTGACTTAGAAATTAAGGATAGGAGAGGTAACCAGAATTTAGTGGTAGACCACTTGAGTCGCCTTGAGCGCATTAAGGATAACTCCACCCCTATCAATGATGCTTTTCCATTTGATAGCTTACATGCAGTATCTAAAGTAGTTCCGTGGTATGCACCCGTAGTTAATTATCTAGTTAGCCATACTTTTCCTCCCAATTTTACTAAGCATCAAAGAGACAAGCTGAAAAGCGAGTCTAAATACTATATATGGGATGATCTATATTTATAGAGGTGTGGTGCTGACTAGGTAATTAGAAGTTGTGTACCCTAATTAGAATTTCAGTCCATTTTAGAGGCTTGCCACTCTTCTGAGAGTGGAGGACATTTTGGCCCTCAAAGAACAGCTAGAAAAATTTTAGACTGTGGATTCTGGTAGCCTACTCTTTTTAAAGATGCTGCTACCTTTTGTAAATCTTGTTCCCCATGCCTCAAAAGATTATGCTTTTCTGTGAAATTTTTTATGTTTGGGGCATTGACTTCATGGGTCCATTTCCAAACTCTAGTGGTTTCCTTTATATACTATTAGCTGTAGATTATGTTTCTAAATAGGTGGAAGCAATTTCTACCCGTACTGATGATGCTAACACTGTTGTTTCCTTTATTAGAAACCATATTATCTGTCACTTTGGATCACCACGAGCAATCATGAGCGATCAAGGTACTCACTTCTGTAACAGAAGACTAACAGGATTACTGAAGAAGCATGGAATTGTTCACAAAGTAGAAACAACTTATCATCCCCAG
Source organism: Arachis duranensis (assembly GCF_000817695.3). Taxonomy (NCBI): domain Eukaryota; kingdom Viridiplantae; phylum Streptophyta; class Magnoliopsida; order Fabales; family Fabaceae; genus Arachis; species Arachis duranensis. The sequence goes on from NC_029781.3 coordinate 18,855,463, forward strand.
ACCAATGGGCAAGTAAAAGTGTCTAACAGAGAGATTAAATGCATTCTGGAGAAGATAGTAACACCTCATAGGAAGGACTGGAGTGCTAGGTTACAAGATGCACTTTGGGCATATCGAACAATGTACAAGACACCCATTGTGATGAGCCCCTTCCGCTTAGTGTACGGTAAGGCTTGCCACCTCCCAGTAGAAGTGGAACACAAGGCTTTCTGAGCTGTAAAGGAATGCAACATGAATTATAAGGAAGTTGGCGCTGAAAGGAAGCTGCAACTAGCAGAATTAGAGAACCTTCGCCTAGAGGCATATGACAACTGTAGGTGATACAAGGAAAAGATGAAGGCCGTCCATGATAAGCACATAAAAAGGAGAGAATTCAGACCAGGGGAGTTAGTTCTTCTTTACAACTCCAGACTGAGGCTTATGCCAGGAAAACTGCGATCAAGATGGGAAGGTCCCTACAGAGTAGAAAAGGCAGAGCCATACGGAGTTTTTCACCTACGTTATCCTTCTAGCTCCAAATTCATTAAGGTCAATGAACACCGCCTAAATTTTTATCATGGTGAAAAGATGAAGGATCACAAAGAGCTCGAGGTCTTCCTCCTGGAAGACCCACCAACAAAAGCAGAATGAGCCTAAAGACCGTCCAACTTAAGAACGTAAAAACAAAGTGCTAGGTGGGAGACAACCCACCATGGTATGATCGTTCCGTTCCAGTCTTAGTTTTACTTTTTTCATTTTCTACTTTATTTTTTCTTAAGGACTCTTCTCATAACCTCTGCATTTAGTTTGCATCTGCATTCGCATTCTATACAAAAAAGGGAAGCACGCGACGCGCAAGCGTCGCTGACACGTCCGCGTCATAGGTGTATGAGCGGAAAAAGGGAATTGAACAGAAAGTCACGTGGGAGCTTGGCTGGAGGCGTGCCATAGGCACAAACACGCCCACATGAACACGTCCATGACGCGCCCGCGTCGCTTGCAATATCCGCCATCCATGCGTGTGCGTCACTCACGCGCACGCGTGACCCTGCGATATCGACGTAAATAAGTGTCTGGCAAAACGTTATGATGGAATGGGGCTGAAGTTATGCTGGAAGCACAAGCCCCATCACGCGAACGCATGCCCCACGCGTCCGCGTCACCTACGCGCACGCGTCACCCTAAAATTTGGCAATGTACGTATAAATCAGAGACTTGTGCCCGCACAATACTGCTTTTGCGCCAATAGCACAAATCAGGCCACGCGACCGCATGACCCACGCGTTCGCGTCACCTGACATTATCACAAACCACGCGACCGCATGCCCACGTGTCCGCGTCACATGCGATGCACAGCTTATCCAGATCAGCGCCAGATATCTTATCTTTTCTTCCCCAATCCTAATTTCTCGTATCCATTCTTATTTCTTTATTCCCCCTTCTTCCTTCTTTATTCTTTCCTCCCTTATTTTTTCACCTCCATCATCAAGGTTCTTTGCTTTTCCATTATTCTTTTCTCTTTATTTATGTTTTCTTCTTCCTTTTTCTCTTTCTTTTCTTTTTCATTATCTATGTTTTTTTCTTTCTTTTTCTTTTTATATTCTTTTGATTGGTGTTAGATATTTATTTGGGTGATTATTTTCTTCTATATCTTGCTTGTGAGTGTAGTAAGAAATAGTTTGACAATTAATATTACTTCTTAAAAAGGGTTGCTTGCATGTTCACTTTAATGCTTTCAATAACATATTTATCACGCATGCTAAGTGTTTGTGAAAAAGCTCATATGACATTGTGCATTATTTTAAATTATTCTATTCTGCTGCCTGTTTTTCACAAAACCCCTTTTATATTTTATTGATTAAATATAATTTTCAAATACAAACAGATTGTTAGTTTGAAAGAGTTGCTAATCTAACTTGGACATTAATGCTTGATCTATGCTACTCATGCCTTTGCCGGCATGCCAATTAACATCTTGCATCTAATTGTCATCACATGCACTTGCTATGTTTCCATTGATGAACTGATCACATGTAGTCATGACCATGTGTTAACGACATCCTTCTTTACCGTGCATTGATTATCACGTATCCTACTCTCTTCCTTGCTCTAACGCTTGAAATTTTAAAGTACTTACCTTTTCCCTTTCTGGATGGCTACCAAGAAGGGTAAAGAGAAAGCTACTCCCAAACCACCAGCAAGAAAAAGAACAAAAAGAGCATTAATGGCAGAGCCATCTTCAACAGCTGTAAAGTCCTCAACAAAGCGAATCAAGAGGATCATCAAGGTCGATGAAAAAGAGAAATCCTTTCCAGCAAGGGATGCTGCGTGGTTCACTAACCGCTACTGTGAGCAGATGTTCCCCATACTGGCTGGGCGGAACTATAACAATGAATACCTACTCATCCTCCCGAACCACATCATTGAATTTGTTGAATCCTGCATTGAGCGAAGACAATGGAGATTCTTACGAAGACAGCCACGACAGGTTAATCTATCATGGGTAGTTGAATTCTACTCCAATTTTCACATGCCAACACTGTAGTCTGTCTATATCCGTCAGAAGCATGTCCCCATAACTGAAGAGGCCATTCAACGAGCTTTAGATCTTTCCCCTGCCCCTGAAGGATTGGACGTATTTCAAGAAGCCTTTGTCAAATGCCATACATACAAATTTGACTGTGACACCATTCTTAGAGTTATAGCACCTGGCAGCAGATGGATCTATGGATACCATCGATCCCGACCTAAGGGAATATTGGCTTCAGCACTGACCTTGGAGGCTTGAGTATGAGCATAGATTATGTCCCACTACGTCTTTCCAAGCACTCACGAGTCCTCCTTCACCGCAGACATGGCTGTTCTACTATGGTGTATCCTTACAGACCAGCACCTCAATTTACCAAGACACATCCGAAATACTATGGGACACGTACAAATTGCGGGCAACTTACCTTTTCCCGCCTTGGTTTTAGATCTAGTCTCAGCAGCCGAAATCTCCTACAGAGCTGGGGATACCAAGACTATACTTCCGCAGAATGATCAGTACGTCCCTAACGGGAAGTACATCAGACCTCCAGTAGCTATGACTAGCCGGCCTGCAGAACCAGCCGGAGATATTCCTTCTCCTTCCATATCACAAGCACCTCCAATAAACCAACTGCTCCATCAGATACTTGAGAAATTGGACTGGCTAAACCGATAAAGAAAGCGAAGAGAGCGCCGTAACAAGCACCGATTTACATACCTTAAGGAGCTGCTTGTTGGAAAGCACCCACCCAAGGAAGATCCGGACTCCACTTGTTTTACCAGCACCGGGAGCCATGACGGTCCCGCTTGTGGAGACACTGCTACCAGTCCCCCTTTGTTCCTGACAGATGGCACCGAGGACGGTGCAAAATTTTAAGTGTGGGGAGGTTGGTCAGTACCGGACTTCCGGAGGTAATTTGTCTTCCTTAACACCAATAAAATAGGATATTTATTTATTTTTTCTTTTAATTAGGATATGTTATTTGCATGCATGATCTATTTAGTTGAAATATAATATGTTTCTTTTTAAGACCCTATTTTGAAAAATTTCACTAATTTAAAAGAAAATCTTTTCGTTAAAACTTGTTTGAAGTTGTATTTGGAACATAAAATGAAAGCTAAAGAACACACAACCCGTGAGATTTGAGCTTAGAGGACATGGTTACATTATTTAACCATAATATTTTATTCTTGTGTGTTTACTTCTCTATAATTGTAATATTTATTTTGTTCCATCCTATATGTCCAATATTTAGTGTATTTATATGCATGCATATGATTGAGGCCATTAATTATTTTAGCTCACTTATCCCAAAATAGCCTACCCTTTCAATTACCCTTGTTAGCCACTTTGAGCCTTTTAAATCCCTATTTATTCTATATTATACCACATCACTAGCATTAAGCGGAAAAATAATTAAATACCCCAATTGAAACAATTGGTTAGCTTAAGTTAGAGATTGTGTATCAATTGAGTATGGAAGATCATGGGAACATGAGTTAATAAAGGAATATGTCATGATAAAATAAAGGGAATTTGGGTACCTACTCATGTAAGACCAGAAAAATTAGAAATTCATGTGCATTGATAATGTTATGTTTATTTTTTTTATGCTTAAAAACATCCAAAAATATTCAAATAGTTAAGTAATTAAATATGGGGACAAAATTACCCCAATGCTAAGTTAAGTTAATGAAAAGATCAATGCACATGTGATACAAATTAAAAGAAAAGTTAATACATGAGTATGTAATGTAAAAGTGGAAAATTATGGGTAGCTAGGCATAAATTTAGAAGTTATATAGAGTGTGTGTGTGTTTATGTAAGAGCTTATGTTAGTCAAGGATTCAATTTATAGCTCACTTAGCCATACATATATCCTTACCCTTACCTTGGCCCCATTACAACCTTGAAAAGACCTCATGATGTTTGCATTGGTATATTAATTATTTGTTGACAAGTTAGGTGAAGAACAAAATTTAGAAAGCATGACTAGAGAAGAGTAGAGTGATTACCCTATACACTTGAGTGACTAGAGTGCACATACACCATCAGTGATGGTTCAATGCTTAATTCTATGTTCCCTGCTTTCATGAGCTGTCTTCTTACAAGTTTACTTGTTTTTACTGTATGATTTTAATTAGTGAAATTTGATTTATGTTTGTCTTGAAGAACTTATTTACTTTTAACCAAGTAGACAAAATCATCTTAGCATATAGTTGTATTCATATACATAGGTTGCATTACATTGCATGAGTCTTACTTTTCCCTACTTGTTTATTTTATCTCCTTGAGCTAAGCATGGGGACATGCTAATGTTTAAGTGTGGGGAGGTTGATAAACCACTATTTTATGGTTTATCTTGTGTTTAATTGAGTGGTTTAATCAAGTCTTTACCCATTTATTCATATGAACTGCTTGATATTACAATCCCTTCCTAAGTTTGTTCTATGGTTGAAAACTTGCTTCCTAGAGATCTTTAATTTGTGTATTTCAATTCTCCTTTATACCATTCGATGCTGTGATCTGTGTGTTAAGTGTTTCAGGCTTTATGATGAGCGGATAATTTATACGCTTTTTGGCATTGTTTTTAGTATGTTTTTAGTATGTTTTAGTTAGTTTTTATTATATTTTTATTAGTTTTTATTCAAAATTCACTTTTCTGGACTTTACTATGAGTTTGTGTGTTTTTCTGTGATTTCAGGTATTTTCTGGCTGAAATTGAGGGACCTGAGCAAAAATCTAATTCAGAGGCTGAAAAGGACTACAGATGCTGTTGGATTCTGACCTCCCTGCACTCGAAGTGGATTTTCTGGAGCTACAGAAGCCTAATTGACGCGTTCTCAATTGCGTTGGAAAATAGACATCCTGGGCTTTCCATCAATGTATAATAGTCCATATTTTGTCCGAGATTTGATGGCCCAAACAGGCGTTTCAAGTCAGCTCAAGAATTCTGGCGTTTAACGCCGGAACTGGAACAAGAATGGGAGTTAAACGCCCAAACTGGCACAAAAGCTGGCGTTTAACTCTAAGAAAAGTTTCTATACATGAAAGCTTCAATGCTCAGCCCAAGCACACACCAAGTGGGCCCGGAAGTGGATTTTTATGTCATTTACTCATCTTTGTAAACCCTAAGCTACTAGTTCTCTACAAATAGGACCTTTTACAATTGTATTCTCATCTTGGTAGCTATCTTTGACTAGTCTTATGCTATCTTAGATCACGTTTTGGGGGCTGGCCTCACGGCCATGCCTAGACCTTGTTCTTATGTATTTTCAACGGTGGAGTTTCTACACACCATAGATTAAGGTGTGGAGCTCTGCTGTACCTCGAGTATTAATGCAATTACTATTGTTCTTCTATTCAATTCAGCTTATTCTTGTTCTAAGATATCACTTGTTCTTCAACTTGATGAATGTGATGATCCGTGACACTCATCATCATTCTCACCTATGAACGTGTGCCTGACTACCACCTCTGTTCTACCTTCGATCGAGTGGATATCTCTTGGATTCCTTAATCAGAATCTTCGTGGTATAAGCTAGAATTGATGGCAGCATTCAAGAGAATACGAAAGGTCTAAACCTTGTCTGTGGTATTCTGAGTAGGATTCAATGATTGAATGACTGTGACGAGCTTCAAACTTCTGAAGGCTGGGCGTTAGTAACAGACGCAAAAGAATCACTGGATTCTATTCCAACCTGATTGAGAACCGACAGATTATTAGCCGTGCTGTGACAGAGCGCGTTGAACATTTTCATTGAGAGGACGGGACTGTAGCCACTAACAATGGTGATGCCCAACATATAGCTTGCCATGGAAAGGAGTAAGAAGGATTGGATGAAGACAGTAGGAAAGCAGAGAGACGGAAGGGACAAAGCATCTCCATACGCTTATCTGAAATCCTCACCAATGAATTACATAAGTATCTCTATCTTTATTTTATGCTTTATTCATAAATCATCCATAACCATTTGAATTTTCCTGACTGAGATTTACAAGATGACCATAGCTTGCTTCATACCAACAATCTCCGTGGGATCGACCCTTACTCGCGTAAGGTTTATTACTTGGACGACCCAGTGCACTTGCTGGTTAGTTGTGCGAAGTTGTGATAAAGAGTTGAGATTGCAATTGAGCGTACCATGTTGATGGCGCCATTGATGATCACAATTCCACGCACCATTCATCAACACAAGAGGAAGCAGATTTTGAGGCAAGTTCCCTCAACTATGATATGCTTCTTCCCAATTTCATTGCCACCTTCATTTCAAACAGATTCCCGTTTTCAAACAGTTTGTAACTCAAGTAATGTTAATTCTATGACCCCTAAATTGTTTTGAAAAGATAGAAACTACAAAGAAAAATTGATAATCCTAAAATTGGCATAAAAAAATTGAGCCCTAAGCAACAGAATTATAAATCAAAGTATACCTCTTTATCGTCATGGAACGTTGCCTGTGGGAACCTGGTGGTTACTCCGATGAGAATCTCACGGATGGCAATGTTGGACACGGTGGCAAAGAGGTGGAAGAAAACACCGATGGTGGCCAAAGGAGGAAGAGAAGCGCGTAGGGACGAGGGGGAAGCTTCGGGAGCAAAATTGGCGGAGGTGTATGAAGCAACGGGGTAGGAAAAAGGAGCACGAGGAGGACGGCGTTAGGTTTCAGGAGAAAGGTGAAGCTACAGTGGCCATTATTGAATTGATTCGAATTGGATGCACTACAAGAAAATGAAACATTTGTAACAAAAAATTTGTATCAAATTTAAAATTGTTACAAATTATAATTTTTTTATAACAATAATTAGTTATTGTTACAAAATAAGAATATTTTGTAACAATAAGAAAATTTGTTACAAAATATTTCAATATTTTGTAACAACTTAATTTCTTTTGTTACAAATTATGTTAACTTTCGTATCGAATTGTTGTTTTGTTACAAAATATTATAATGTTTTGTAACAAAAGATTATATTGTTGCAAAAATTTAAAATGTTTTGTAACAAAATATGTATTTATTTCAAAAGCTCTAAATATTTTGTAACAAAAAATTAATTTGTCACAAAATACAATATTTTTGTAATAAGTTATTTATTTGTCACAAAATTCAAAAACTTTTTATAACTAATAAAAAATTTTGTTTCAACATACTAAATGTAAGACTCTGAATTTTTAAAAATTAACATAATAAGTTATTTATGATTTATTATATTTATTTAAGATTTTATATTTAAAAATTTATTTTACTAAAAATATTTGAGTCTAATTAATGATAGTTTGAGTTTAAAATTATTTTAAAAATTAAATAATAAATTATTTATAATTTATTATACTTATTCAAAATAAATTTTTAGAGATTTATATGTTAAACAGAGTATTTTCTTATTTATAATTTAAAATTTTAGTAATTAGCTGAAGCTTGGCTATCCATGTCTAATTTCTTTATACTAAAGCTTTAGACTAATATTGCATGATTCCTGGAATTCTCATTAAGAATTTTGATATCCTTATTTTCTTTTTCACTCAATTTTCGAAAAAAATCCAAAAAAATTACAAAATCATAAAAACCAAAAATAATTTTATGTTTCTTGTTGTCTAGTGTCTCATTTTAAGTTTGGTGTCAATTGCATGTTTCTGTTCTTCTTGCATTTTTCGAATTCATTCATGTGTCTTAATTAATCTTCAAGTTGTTCTTGATGATTTCCTTGTTCTGATCTTTAAATTCTCTTGTCCTGAGTGTTTTGTTGTTTCTCATATGCATTCTCATTTTGTTAGTGTCTATAGTATACAAACTTCTAAGTTTGGTGTCTTGCATGCATTGTTTATTTGATTTTAGTTGCATTTTAATTATTCCTCATCATTAAAAATCCAAAAATATTTTAATTTGTGTCTTTTCAAGTCAATAATACAGAGAAAAAATTTTTAATTTGTGTCTTTTCAAGTCAATAATACAGAGAATTGAAGATTCAGAACATTTAGCAGAGGAATTACACAGAAGAAGCTGGGCGTTCAAAACGCCCAGTGAGGAAGGAAAACTGGCGTTTAAACGCCAGCCAGGGTACCTGGCTGGGCGTTTAACGCCCAAAAGGGTAGCATTTTGGGCGTTAAACGCCAGAATGTATACCATTCTGGGCGTTTAATGCCAGGATGGCACAAGAGGGAAGATTTTGTTTTTAATTCAAATTTTTTTCAAATCTCAAAATTTTTCAAAATCAAATCTTTTTCAAATCAAATCTTTTCAATCATATATTTTCAAAATCAATTTCTTTCCATT
>NC_029781.3:18864414-18865744 GCF_000817695.3 Arachis duranensis
ATTTTAAAAATCAAATCTTTTTAAATTGTTTTTCAATCATATTTTTTCAATCATATCTTTTTAAAACCATAACTTTTCAATCACATCTTTTTCAAAATAGTTTTCAATTATATCTTTTTGATTTCTACTTTCAAAAGTCTTTTTCAAAAATCACTTTATTTCTTTTCCAACTTTAGTTTTCGAAAATCATCAATCAAATTTTCAAAACTTCTTTTAATTATTTTAAAATCTTTTACTTTAATTTCAAAAATTTCTTCCCCTCTTCTCACATCCTTCTATTTATGGACTAACACTCCTCATCAATGCACAATTCGAACTCTATCTCTCTTGATAAGTTTGAATTCTTCTACCTCCTCCTTCTATTCTTCTTTTCCTCTGACACCTCAAGGAATCTCTATACTGTGACATAGAGGATTCCATATTTTCTTGTTCTCTTCTCTTTCATATGAGCAGGAGCAAAGACAAAAGCATTCTTGTTGAAGCTGACCCTGAACCTGAAAGGACCTTGAAGCGAAAGCTAAGAGAAACTAAAGCACAACTCTCTGTAGAGGACCTAACAGAAATCTTCAAAGAAGAAGAACCCATGGCAGCCAAAAACAACAATAATGCCAATAATGCAAGGAAGGTGCTAGGTGACTTTACTGCACCTACTCCCGACTTCTATGGGAGAAGCATCTCTATCCCTGCCATTGGAGCAAACAACTTTGAGCTTAAGCCTCAATTAGTTTCTCTAATGCAATAGAATTGCAAGTTCTATGGACTTCCATTGGAAGATCCTCATTAGTTTTTAGCTGAATTCTTGCAAATCTGTGACACTGTCAAGACCAATGGGGTTAACCCTAAGGTCTACAGACTTATGCTATTCCCTTTTGCTGTAAGAGACAGAGCTAGGATATGGTTGGCCTCACAACCTAAAGAAGGCCTGAACTCTTCGAAAAAGCTAGTCAATGCCTTCTTGGCAAAGTTCTTTCCACCTCAAAAATTGAGTAAGCTTAGAGTGGAAGTCCAAACCTTCAGACAGAAGGAAGGTGAGTCCCTCTATGAAGCTTGGGAAAGATACAAATAATTGATCAGAAAGTGTCCTTCTGACATGCTTTCTGAATGGAGCATCATAGGTATCTTCTATGATGGTCTGTCTGAACTGTCCAAGATGTCATTGGGCAGCTCTGCTGGAGGATCCCTTTATCTGAAGAAGACGCCTACAGAAGCTCAAGAACTCATTAAAATGGTTGCAAATAACCAATTCATGTACACTTCTGAAAGGAATCCTGCGAACAATGGGACGAATCAGAAGAAAGGAGTTCTTGAGATTGATACTCTGAATGCCATA
>NC_029781.3:18865760-18869999 GCF_000817695.3 Arachis duranensis
GCTTCATCTGAAGAAGAAGCTTATGATCCTGAGAACCCATCAATGGAAGAGGTGAATTACATGGGAGAATCCTATGGAAACACCTATAATCCTTCATGGAGAAATCATCCAAATCTCTCATGGAAGGATCAACAGAGACCTCAACAAGGTTTCAACAAAAATAATGGTGGAAGAAACAGGTTTAGCAATGGCAAGCCTTTTCCATCATCTTCTCAGCAACAGACAAAGAATTCTAAGCAGAGCCACTCTGACTTAGCAACCATAGTCTCTGATCTAATCAAAACCACTCAAAGTTTCATGACTAAAACAAGGTCCTCCATTAGGAATTTGGAGGCACAAGTGGGACAGCTGAGCAAGAAAATTACTGAACTCCCTCCTAGTACTCTTCAAGCAATACAGAAGAGAATCCAAAAGGAGAATGCAAGGCCATTAACATGACCCACATGACCGAACTTGGAGAGGAGGAAGAGGCAGTGATCACTACTGAGGAAGACCTCAATGGACATCCACTGGCCTCCAATGAGTTCCCTAATGAGGAACCATGGGAATCTGAGGCGCATAATGAGACCATAGAGATTCCATTGGATTTACTTCTGCCATTCATGAGCTCTGATGAGTATTCTCCCCCTGAAGAGGATGAAGATGTCACTGAAGAGCAAGTTGCTAAATACCTTGGAGCAATCATGAAGCTAAATGACAAGTTATTTGGTAATGAGACTTGGGAGGATGAACCCCTTTTGCTCACCAAAGAACTGGATGACTTGACTAGGCAGAGATTACCTCAAAAGAGACAGGATCCTGGGAAGTTTTCAATACCTTGTACCATAGGCACAATGACCTTTCAAAAGGCTCTGTGTGACCTAGGGTCAAGTATAAACCTCATACCTCTCTCTGTAATGGAGAAGCTAGGGATCTTTGAGGTGCAAGCTGCAAGAATCTCACTAGAGATGGCAGACAATTCAAGAAAACAAGCTTATGGACTTGTAGAGGATGTTCTGGTAAAGGTTGAAGACCATTACATCCCTGCTAATTTTATAGTCCTAGAGACTGGGAAGTGCATGGATGAATCTATCATCCTTGGCAGATCCTTCCTAGCTACAGCAAAGGCTGTGATTGATGTGGACAGAGGAGAATTGATCATTCAAGTGAATGAAGAATCCTTTGTGTTTAAGGCTCAAGGATATCCCTTTGTACCCATAGAGAGGAAGCATGAAGAGCTTCTCTCAAAACAGAGTCAAACAGAGCCCCCACAGTCAAACTCTAAGTTTGGTGTTGGGAGGTCACAACCAACTTCTAAGTTTGGTGTTGAACCCCCACATTCAAACTCTAAGTTTGGTGTTGGGAGTTTCTAACATTGCTCTGAACATCTGTGAGGCTCCATGAGAGCCCACTGTCAAGTTACTGACATTAAAGAAGCGCTTGTTGGGAGGCAACCCAATGTTATATTTATCTAATTTCCTTTGTTATTTTATGTTTTCTATAGGTTGATGATCATGGGAAGTCACAAAATCAATTGAAAAAGCAAAAATAGAATGAAAAATAGAAAGAAAAATAGCACACCCTGGAGGAAAATCTTGCTGGCGTTTAGACGCCAGTAAGGACAACAATTGGGCGTTTAACGCCCAGTCTGGCACCATTCTGGGTGTTTAACGCCAGAAAGGGGCACCAGACTGGCGTTTAACACCAGGAATGGGCATAAAGCTGGCGTTAAATGCCAGAAATGGGCACCAGCCCGGCGTTTAACGCCAGGATTGGCAAAATGAGCATTTTTGCTCGCCACTTGGTGCAGGGATGAATTATCCTTGACACCTCAGGATTTGTGGACCCCACAGGATCCCCACCTACCCCACCACTCTCTCTTCTTCTTCTCCATTCTCTTCACTACTCACATCCATCCTTCATAAAACCCCACCTATCTCATCATTCAAATTCAAACCAATTTCCCTCCCAAATCCACCCATACATGGCCGAACCATACACCCCCTCTCAACTCCTATATAAACCCATCTTCACTCCTTCATTTTCACACAACCTACACACTACTTCTCCCCCTTGGCCGAACCACAAAGCCCCTTCAATCTCCTCCATTTCTTCTTCTTCTACTATCTTCTTTTTTCTTTTGCTCGAGGACGAGAAAACCTTCTAAGTTTGGTGTGGTAAAAGCATTGCTTTTTGTTTCTCCATAACCATTTATGGCACCTAAGGCGGAGAATCCTCTAGAAAGAGGAAAGGGAAGGCAAAAGCTTCCACCTCCGAGTCATGGGAGATGGAGAGATTCATCTCAAGGGTGCATCAAGACCATTTCTATGAAGTTGTGGCCATGAAGAAGGTGATTCCCGAGGTCCCTTTCAAACTCAAAAAGAGTGAATATCCGGAGATCCGACATGAGATTCAAAGAAGAGGTTGGGAAGTTCTTACCAACCCCATTCAACAAGTCAGAATCTTAATGGTTCAAGAGTTCTATGCCAATGCATGGATCACCAAGAACCATGATCAAAGTGTGAACCCAGACCCAACGAATTGGCTTACAATGGTTCGGGGAAATGCTTAGATTTTAGTCCGGAAAATGTAAGGTTGGCATTCAACTTGCCCATGATGCAAGGAGATGAACACCCTTACACTAGAAGGGTCAACTTTGATCAAAGGTTGGACCAAATCCTCATAGACATTTGTGAAGAGGGTGCTCAATGGAAGAGAGATTCAAGAGGGAAGCCGGTTCAACTGAGAAGGCATGACCTCAAGCCCGTGGCTAGGGGATGGTTGGAGTTTATCCAATGCTCAATCATTCCCACTAGCAACCAGTCCGAAGTTACTATAGATCAGGCTATCATGATTCATAGCATCATGATTGGAGAGGAAGTAGAAGTTCATGAGGTTCTAGCCCAAGAACTTTATAAGGTGGCGGACAAGTCCTCTACCTTAGCAAGGTTAGCCTTTCCTCATCTCATTTGTCACCTCTGTTATTCAGTTGGAATTGACATAGAGGGAGACATCCTCATTGATGAGGACAAGCCCATCACTAAGAAAAGGATGGAGCAAACAAGAGATCTCACTCATCATGAAATCCCTGAGATTCCTCAAGGGATGCACTTTCCTCCACAAAACTATTGGGAGCAAATCAATACCTCCTTAGGAGAATTAAGTTCCAACATCGGACAACTAAGGGTGGAGCACCAAGAACATTCCATCCTCCTCCATGAAATTAGAGAAGATCAAAGAATCATGAGAGAGGAGCAACAAAGGCAAGGAAGAGACATTGAGGAGCTTAAGCACTCCATAAGATCTTCAAGAGGAAGAACAAGCCGTCATCACTAAGGTGGACCCGTTCTTTAATCTCCTTGTTCTTTATTTTCCTGTTTTTCGAATTTTTATGCTTATGTTTATCTATATTTGTATCTTATGATCATTAGTGTCTTAGTGTCCATGCCTTAAAGTTATGAATGTCCTATGAATCCATCATCCTTCTTAAATGAAAAATGTTCTTAATTGAAAAAGAGAAGAATTGCATGAATTTTGAATTTTATAACAGATTAATTATTTTGATGTGGAGGCAATACTTTTGATTTCTGAATGTATGCTTGAACAGTGCATATGTCTTTTGAATTTGTTGTTCATGAATATTGGCTCTTGAAAGAATGATGAAAAAAGGAGACATGTTACTGAGGATCTTAAAAATCATAAAAATGATTCTTGAAGCAAGAAAAAGCAGTGAATTAAAAAAAAAACAAAAAAAGAAGGGAATAGAAAAAGAAAAAAATAATAAAGTCGTGATCCAAGGCAAAAAGAGTGTGCTTAAGAACCCTGGACACCTCTAATTGGGGATTTTAGCAAAGCTGAGTCACAATCTGAAAAGGTTCACCCAATTATGTGTCTGTGGCATGTATGTATCCGGTGGTAATACTAGAAGACAGAGTGCTTTGGGCCACGGCCAAGACTCATAAAGTAGCTGTGTTCAAGAATCATCGAACTTAACTAGGAGAATCAATAACATTATCTGGATTTTGAGTTCCTATAGAAGCCAATCATTCTGAATTTCAAAGGATACAGTGAGATGCCAAAACTGTTCAGAGGCAAAAAGCTAAAAGTCCCGCTCATCTAATTAATACTGATCTTCAGATGTTTTTGGAATTCATTGCATATTCTCTTCTTTTTATCATATTTGATTTTCAGTTGCTTGGGGACAAGCAACAATTTAAGTTTGGTGTTGTGATAAGCGGATAATTTATACGCTTTTTGGCA
>NC_029781.3:18870976-18889210 GCF_000817695.3 Arachis duranensis
TTGAACATTTTCACTGAGAGGACGGGACTGTAGCCACTGACAACGGTGATGCCCAACATACAGCTTGCCATGGAAAGGAGTAAGAAGGATTGGATGAAGCCAGTTGGAAAGCAGAGAGATGGAAGGGACAAAGCATCTTCATACGCTTATCTGAAATTCTCGCCAATGAATTACATAAGTATCTCTATCTTTATTTTATGCTTTATTCATAAATCATCCATAATCATTTGAATTTGCCTGACTGAGATTTACAAGATGACCATAGCTTGATTCATACCAACAATCTCCGTGGGATCGACCCTTACTCGCGTAAGCTTTATTACTTGGACGACCCAGTGCACTTGCTGGTTAGTTGTGCGAAGTTGTGATAAAGAGTTGAGATTGCAATTGAGCGTACCATGTTGATGGCGCCATTGATAATCACAATTTAGCACACCACTTTGCAAGGCAGGAATAGCTTAGAGAATGGAGAAAAAGCTTGCGAAAAATGGAAGGAACACAAGAAACTAAGGAGATGAACAGCGAGCATCGACGCGCGTGCATGGCTCACGCCAGTGCGCGAAATGGAGAAAATTGCAGTGACGCGTGCGCGTGCCTGACGCGTACGCACAGATTGGAGTCTGCACGAATGACGCGCACACGTGGACGACGCAGACACGCGACAAGGAAAATCGCCGAATGACGCGCACGCGTGACCGACGCGTACGCGTGACATGCGATCTACAGAAATAACAGAAAATGCTGGGGGCGATTTTGGGCCGCGTTTTGACCCAGTTTTTGGCCCAGAAACACATAATAAAGCAAGGGAATATGCAGAGACTCAACACACAACATCAACACATTCTCATTAGGATAGTTTTGGGATTTTAGATCTGAATCTTGAGAGGAACTACTCTTCCTCTAAGTTCTCTTTACATTCATAGTTTATTGCTTTTTGCTTTGGAGATTGAAAAGTCATCACCTCCGTTGAAGATACTATTCTAGTTTGTTTCTTTACTTGCTCTTTTATTTATTCCACATTCTTAATTCTTGTTTAAAGTGGTAATTGGATTATTTTCATAGATTGTTGATACAGAGGATTACTTTTATTTTTAATTAAATTTCAGTCTCTATTTTATTTAATTTATTATGTCTTCTTCTTATATTTTTTTGAGTATTATATTCATGACCATGGAGTAGATTCCCTACTTGACATGGGGATTAATTAAAAGGAGACACTTGAGTTGGAAGGCTTAAGTGAAGATTAAACTGGAAGTTGTTGGCTAGTTCTGTATTTACTAATGTTAGACCTTCCCAAGGGAGAGGACTAGGATTTGTGAATAAGAGTTAGCTCAATAACTTGACTTTCCTTTATTTAGTAAGGGTTGACTAAGTGAAAACAACAACCTTTTTGATACTACACTTAAGAGATCCCAACAAGGATAGAACTTCCAATTGATTATTCCCCCAGTCATGGCCTTTTACTTAGAATATTAATAATCATTTTTAGTTTTTAATTTACAACTATTTAATTGCTCATTATTCAACTCAACTCTCTTGAAAACCCCTGATTAATAAATTAGCATTCTTTCTGCAACTCGTTGGGAGACGACCTGGGACTCATACTCCCAGTATTTTTATTTCTAAATTTCGTGACAACTCTTTTAAATTGATACACGAAATCTTCATTGGTTAAGAGCTATACTTGCAACGCTGTTTTCTCTATAAACTTTTAATCGGTGATTTTCTGCCTCGTCAACCGGCTCCTCCTTATCGGATGCTGAAGAGTCGGGAAGAGGTGGTAGCTCAATGCCCTGTGCGGCGAATGCCTGATTCACTTGGTCTAAGCGTCGCAGAATACGGTGCTCACTGCGCTCCATAAAACGGAATAGACGCTGAACCGGAAGATAGGCCAGCTCGGGTAGTCGTGGTAGAGGTACTGCTGTTACTGAAGAAGAGGGTCCTGCTATGGCTGCGGAGGATGAAGGGGGTTTAGCTACCTCTACTGCCGCTCTAGCTCGAGATCGGCGCCTAGAAGGGGGCTTCTCGTGCACCCACGAACCCCAAGGAATAGTAATCTCCTTCTTGTCCTCGTCTAGGAGTGGTGGTACCACATCATCATCCCTCTAGGGTGCACCAGCTAACTCAATCATCAGGGTGACCAATGTGGGAAAGGGTAGTAGGCCCCTAATGTGTGCTCACCACATGCATCTCCTGATCAACCGGAGGAAGTAGACTTCCTTCCCCTCCATGACACAGCCGACCAGGAGAAGCATATCCATCAGAATCTCAAAAAAGTGGGTGGTGGCCATGACATAATGGGCAAATATCTGTTGTCAAGACCTAACCTCTCTAGACATGTAAGCAAATAACATCCCCTTGGGCCTCTTGTTGTTAGCATCCATCACCCAAGGGGCGTCCGGTGTGGCAATAACGCACTTTAGCGCCTCGTAGTCAAAGGTCATAGCATTAGTTGCTATCTCTGCTTGCTGGTATGCACAAGTATCACCAGTCCGAGGTAAGCAATGCAATACATCCTGAATAGCTGCCTCAGTAATCAAGATCTGACCGCCCCGTAAGTGTACTGAATCAAGAGTCGCTCGAAAGAAATTGCAATAAAACTCTTGGACCCATGAGGTGTTTATCCATCCCAAATTGCTATCCACAAAGCCTAGGCCCAACCCCTGAATACGGGCCTCCATAGGTTGCCTCAAGTCGTCGGGGAGAGCCAATTTCTTCTCAATATTCAGATTCATTTTCCAATAGATGGGGAAACAAAGCTCACAATGCAGATTAGGGAACTTGGTTGAGTCAGTGGGTGGTAGCTACTGATTCTCTTTATCCAATTTATTTAGTGGGTTCCAGGCATAGTTGACATAAGGAGAGAGGGTAAGGGCTGGGGGTGCCTTCCTCTTTTTAGAGGTAGTCGCCTTGGCTTTGCCTCTGTCAGACATCCTGAAAAGCATATATGATATGATATAAGTAATTATCCAAGTAGAGGCATAGCAAGCAAGATGTGGCATTCTCATGAAGTGAGGTAAGAAAGTGCAATTCTCGGAGTGCAAATAATCACAAAATAGAAAAGAAAATAAAGTCACAAACCAAGAATGCAAACAACAATCACATCATGCTTGTTAATTAAGCTCAATGAGCATCACACCCAAAAGAATGGTCAAGGGTTGGCTTAAAACCAAAAAAAAAGGTTAGTAGGTTAAGCTAGTTGAAAGTTAGAAAAAAAATTAGTTCAAAAGTTAGGGGTATGATGGGCATTGTCTCAATCACGAAAAGTTCACAAAGAAATGAAAACAAGCATGCTCACATTCATGAGGGAAATGTAGTCATTGACGATGAAATATGAAATTGCAAAAAGAGCAATTAATTGAAAGCAAATCATCAATCAATGACATGGTCACTAATTGCAAAAATTGGTGTTGAAGAGATTGAAATGCACTTTGTGTAACTAAATTGAGTAAAAACCAATTTGAATGGAAGAGGAGTTACACAAGTGAAATGCACCAATTATTGTAGAAGAGTGAACCATGTTCAAGAAAATAGTCAAGTTTAATCAAATGATGAATGTAGCACAACGCAAAAACATTTGGTTACTTGAAGAATGATAGCATGTGAGGGTTCAAAGCAAATAAGGGGAAACAAAATTAAGTCATAGAAATGTCGACCCAAAGTTACTTAAGAATTGAACTTGAAGTAATCAGGTGAAGGCTTAATTCAAAAAGCAACAAGTTCAATTATAAGCAACATGTTTAATAATCTAAAACAAGTTCTAGAAAATTGGGCAGCATTAGCAGTAAATTGGACGTTTTCGGGGGGCATATAGCAGCAAAAACTCACATATGTATACATAGGCAGCATGAAACACAATGCAGCAGTTAAAACTCGGCACGATAGCAATGACATAGCAACAAAGTAGGGTCAATATGGATACAGAGCATCGCATCAACCATCACTCAGCAAGTAACAGTTAAACAATTAAACACAAACGAAGCACTTATCAGGCCTAGAATCTTCTAACCACAACCTAACTACCTAACTACATTTATTTCTAGCAAGGTAGTGCTACCAGCAGTAGGGCTCACGGTGGTGCAAGTGGTCGCGGTGGTGGAGCGGGAAGCAGAGCAGGGGTGTTGGGTAGAGCAGAGAGGAATGGAAGGGTGGTGGTGAGGAGAGAGGAAACGGCTGAGGAAGGGAGAATGGGTTGGGGGTGAAGGCTTGCCGGCGACAATGGTCGTCGTGGCGGTTGCTGGTGGTTGCGGCAGAGAGCAGCGAGAGAAGGGTTGCGATGAGGGGCAGAAGAGGGAGAGAGAACGAGGATTTGGGAAGAGAGGATGAATGAGGGTGATGGCGGTGGCGACGGTGTCGCCGGAGGTGGTTGGGCGGTTGTAGGGAGAAGGAGAAGGGGAAAATGAGAGTGGAGGGGATGAAAAAGGAGAGACGTTGGGGCTGAGTGTTGCGCGACTGCGCTGGTTTCCTCGTGTGGTTAGGGTTATCAATTTTTGAATCCGTGCGCTCGCGCACGGTGCTCGTCTGCACGGATGGGCGAGAAGAGCGATTGGCACGGAGGCGGCAAGTGCGCCCTCGTGTAGATTGCAATGTAGGTATCGGCGTGAACGCGTACAGTGCGCGTCCGCATCAGGGGGGTTGGGCCAGGGGCTTGATGCGAGCCCAGGGTTAGCACAACTCTCGGGTTGGAGGCCTGAAACTGCGTCAGGGAATCGGCGCGCACGCGGCAGGGTCCGTGTGCATTGCGAATTATGCGATCGGCGCGCATGCGTACGGTGCGCATTAGCGTGAGTAAAGCTGTGCCACAAGCCTAGTGTTGGCGCGAGAATGGCCCAACTCTCTGGAAAGTGTATGGGCCTGCATCCGCATTATGGACGCGTGCGCGCACAGCGTGCGCTCGCATCCCTACCCCTTTTTTTTCAGAAATACTCAAACAACCTAAAATCTCCCTAACACTGCCTACAACTCCAAAATCAGCTACAAACACCAAATTATGAAATTCCTTTTGGTTGTTGAGGGGTTTTTAAATACATGCAAAGGAAACTTGCTTCCCAAGCAACCCACAACCAATTTATTGAAACAAGTATATGGAAACAAAACTACCTATAATGGTAACTCAAATCACTTATTAATTAAAGCTACAAGGGAGTGGAAAGAGTTTACCATGGTGGGTGTCTCCCACCTAGCACTTTTAGTTTAAGTCCTTAAGTTGGACCTTTGGGAAGCTCTTTGTTATGGCGGCTTATGTTTGTACTCATCCTTGAATCTCCAAGGACCTTTGCTCCTCAAATGGTTGACAGAAATTCCAACCATCTTCACCAAGTTTGAATAGAGTTCCACCCAAGATATGAGCTCCCATAGTTGGTTTTCATGCTTCGATCCGGGATCCCATATCTTATTTTCACACCCGTCTTCAAATTGGTCTTCATGATTTTTCCATCCGGGTGGTTGACAATGTGAATTCTCTCTAGTACACCAAGTCTTCTTCCTAGACCCATGTATAGTAGCATGCCTCCAGTCATGATCCCTATGCTTTGGAGCTTTGACCTTAATGAGCCTAATTCCGAGCTTCCAACCACTACCCAATTCATTTTTTCCCTTAATTCTACAAAGAACTCTAAGTTGTCCATCCATTTCAATCAAGCCATATTCAAGTGAGAAAGTAAAGCTTAAGGTAGGAATTTTACCCACTCGAATGTTGTGTTGGATGGTGACTTGGGGAGGGAAACCTCCCCACACTTAGACAATGCAAGGTTGATTTCTCTTCTTCTTCGGGTATCTCCACCTCTTGACAACTTCTTTCAACTTCTTCTTGCTCATTGAATTCTTCCAATTCCTCCTCATCATCAATCAAATCAAACTTGGAAGGTAGTGTGAAATCTACTTCCTTATCAACTTCACATTCAATGGAAGAGTCTTCAATGAGATTACCAACTTTTCTTGGTGTTGAGTTGTCTTCATTAGCTTCAATTTCACAACTCATGGGAGATGGTTCAATTTATGATAAGAAATCATTGATGATTGAATCCATCTCTTGATCAACCTTTTCATATTCTTCAATCTTTATATGCTCCAGAGGTTGTTGAGATCCACATGGTGGTTCCACATTTCCTAAGTCTTGAACCACTTCTTCCTTTGCTTCAATAATCATAGGTTTCTCCAATTGTTCCAATACAAACTTCGATCCATCCTTCTTCACCGAATTTTCCAATCTATTCTCTATGCTTTTCTCTTTTCTTGGTTTCTCACGTGTAACTACGGAAGTACCTTGAGTGTTCAAGCATTGGTGGGCTAAAGTATGCACCACCTTGGTCAAATTAGTTACAAACTCTAGTGTACCCCGTTGCATATCCGCTTGTCCTTGAAGTATCAAAGATAGAAAGTCATCTATTGGGGTTTGGGTTGGATAGAAAGGTTCATTATTTTGGACAAAAGGTTCATAGTTGGAAGGTGGTTCTTCTTGGTGAGGATATGGAGATGATATGTATTGAGGTGGTTCTTGATAATAATCATGATGGGATTGTGGTGGTTCTAACTCATAATGGTCACAAGAATGTGGTAAAGGTGATTGGTCATACATTGGATATGGGTCACATGAAGGTGCTTGATAAAAATGGGCTTGTGAGCATGGTTGATGGTTGTGTTGAGGATAAGCATCATAGGCATATGATGGTGGTTGACTACCACAAAAAGAATCACCATAGCCATTGAATTGACATGCACTAGGATGTGGATTATACCTATAGTTGTCTGGAGGTTGTTGCCAATAGGAGTGATTAATTTCTTGAGACTCCTCCCTTCTTAAAGTATTCCATCCTTGATACATGTTGTCATTAAAGTCCACATATCCTACAACACAATTAGAGCCAAACTCATAGCCAAAGTGAGAATTCATAGTGGAAAGACAGAATAAAACTAACACAAACTAGAAAACAAGCAAAGGGCAAACCTAATTACACTATTCACATATATACAATAACCAATGACATAACACCATTGCAATTCCCCGGCAACGGTGCCATTTTGATGAGTGGATTTTTGACGGTTTAGAATTTCACTAATGAAATCTCTTTGTAAAGTATAGCTTCCAAACCAACAACAATCCTTTCATACAAAAATTTGTTTGTCACAAGTAAGAAACCCCTAAAATCTATAAACCGAAGTACTGGAACCTCGGGTCGTTCTCCCTAGGAATTACAATAAAGTGTCTTGTTATTGGTTATGAGGTATGTGTTTGGGGTTTTGGATGAGAAACATGAAAAGTAAATGGTAAAGGAAATCAAATGACAAAAAGGTCTTGGCAAGGGTTGGTGGTCAAGGATCTCT
This sequence comes from Arachis duranensis, assembly GCF_000817695.3. Lineage (NCBI taxonomy): Eukaryota > Viridiplantae > Streptophyta > Magnoliopsida > Fabales > Fabaceae > Arachis > Arachis duranensis. The sequence goes on from NC_029781.3 coordinate 18,878,300, forward strand.
ATCCTAATCACTAACCACAATATGATAATTGCAAAGATCAATCCCACTAAGTCATCCTCTAACTAATGGTAAAGGAAAGTCAAGTGAGCTATATCAATCCAAGTCCATAAATCCTAGCTTTCCATCAATTGAATTAGTGAGAACTAGGGTTAATAACTATCAATCATCAATCACTTGGATATTAGTAACTTAAGGAATCCTAAGTTACCTTCCTAAGCCAAGAACATAAAATTCTACTCTAAAATCCTTCCAAGCATTTCACCAAACACTTGGAGGGCACAAAAGGAAAGCATAGTAAAGTCACAACAAGAATAGAATCTATCAACAATCAAATGTAAAGAATTAACAATAACAATCAAGAAAATCACAATTATCATGAATTACCTCAAATTGCATTAAAAGAGAAACAAAAGAACAAAAGTAGATCCACAACAAAGTATGAGAATTACAAAAATTAAAGCACAAAACTAGATAGAGAAAGAGTAGAGGAGCAAGAATTGATAGAGGAAAAGTGAATCAAAGCAAGAATTAAACCTAGATCTAAGGAAGAATTAAACCTAATCCTAATCCTAATTTTTGGAGAGAAGTGAGAGCTTCTCTCTTTAAGAACTAAAACTAAAACTAGATCTCCGTGTAATTACTAATGGAAAGATAATGAATGATGCCTTCCCCTTCAATCCTTGATTCCTCTTATCTTTTCCCGCCAAAAACTCAGCTCCAAATGGGGTTGGAAACCCTCCAAAATTGCCAGGCACGAGTTCTACTAAAGGAGTCACGTGCGGCCTTCAGCGCGGACGCGTACAGTGCGCGTGCGCGTCCATGGGGATTTTCTCAATCTGCGCAGGAGCGTAGGGTGTGCATGCGCGCCGAGGGCGTTTTCCAAATATTTGGTTTTTTTCCTGATTTCTCCTCTTTGCATGCTTTCCTCTTCACTCCTTTGATCCATTCCTAGCCCTATTCAATTTAAAACCACTAGCAAACACATCAAGGCATCTAATGGAATCAAGGAGAGATTAAAATCATTAAGTTAAAGGTCTAAAAATCATGTTTTCACATCTAAGCACAAATAAGGAGACAATCACAAACTATGCTAATTCATTGAATAAATGTGAGGAAAGGTTACTAAAATGCTATAAATTCAACACAAGATAAACTCTAAAAACGAGGTTTATCACATACAAGAGAATCAACTTTGGGAGCTCAACGCTTGTGAAGAACTCCATCTAGACTTGGTGAATTCAGTTGGAAATGTTGGAGCTTATTGGATGTCCAAGCGTTAGTGGAAGTTTCAAGATGAGTTCAAGCACAAGCCACCATGACAAGGAGCTCACCAAATGTCCAACTTAAGGACTTTAACTAAAAATGCTAGGTGGGAGACACCCCACCATGGTAAACTCATCCTATTTTTCCTTTTATTTATGTTGGTAATAAATTGAATTCTTATTTTTAGTTAGGATTATTTGGTTTCAGTTGTGGTTTTACCGGTTTAATAATGTTTGGCATTAATTTGATAGCTTGTTGGTAAAAAAAATTTTGTCCCCACGCGCACGCGTCATATTGGATTTTGCACTCTGGTGCATTTTTTCCGAGAGTTGTGCTAGAACTGTGCGGGTGGTGAGCCTGGCGCACAACCCACCCAACGCGTACGCGTCACTTAATCATTTCGTCTTTCCACGCGCACACATCGCTTCCTGTTTTCCATTTCTTCTTCTTTCTTCTCTCCCTCTTCTTTCTTTCTACCTTTCTTCTTCTTTCTTATTCCTTTAAATAATGAAAAAATAAAAATAAATAAAAATAAAAAATAAATAAAATTTTTATTTTTTTCTCTCATCTTTCATTTTCTTTTGTTTATTGCATTCATATACTTTTATTCATTGTATTTTAATTTTGTTTTTATAGCTTGTTCTTATGTTCTTTTCTAGGTTTCTTATTTTAACATTGGTGTTGAATTCTCCTACTCAATTGTTGAGAATTTTTTGGATTATTTTGGTGCTTCTTGACTTGTTTGGTATTGTTGGGTGATGAAATTTTTAGATCAATGCTTAATCTTAGATGACTCTTGCATCCTTTGTGCATTGATATGAACTCATATTGTCTTTCATGACCCACTCTTTCTTGTTTGAACTTGATGCTTTCGAGTATTCTTTTCATTTACTTGTGCTTCGACTTTCCTCTTGCATCAAGTGCTAATTGATATGCCATTCACCTATATTGGTTTCTCACTTGCATGTTGTAGCTACCATGTCGTTGAGAACCTCATTATTCTTTGGCATTAGCCCACCTAGATTTTATTTGTTTGCATATTTTGTTTGTGGGTTATTCTTCTTCTTTTTTTCTCTTCTTTCAGGATGGCCACCGAGGAGGAAAACGGAAAAGCTTTCGAATAGGCGACAAACAAGTCCCTCCGCACATTCTTTGGAGAAAGCACAGCAGTTGTAGCTCACAACCCCCGTCTAATTGCACATCTTTGCATGCATCAAGGATGGTGCAATCTTTAAGTGTGGAGAGGTCGATACCGACTTTCGTGGGTTAGTTACTTTCTTTTCAACACCAATTCTTAGTTTTCTTTGTTAGATTAGTTATTGTATTGCATGATAGATGACATTATAGTTATAGTTTGTATATATTTTACCACTACTTGGATGAAGTAATAATTTATTTTTCAAGAAACTGCTTTAGGGTATTTCACTAACTTGAATTAAAATTTTTGTGTTAAACTTTCTTGAAGAAATTATTTTTGGAACATGGTTTTAGAGCTCGAACACACAAAATCAGTGAGCATTTTGAACCTATTTGATTAGTTGTATTTCATCAACTAATATTCTATTTTGGTGTGTGTTGTTCTCTCTAAAATTGTGATCTTTGTCTTGCTTGATTCTATATTTCTATCTTTTGATGTATGCATGCACTTATGTGATTGAGGCCTTTGTTTCACTAGCTTACATACCCATATGGCCTTACCCTTTCATTATCCTTTGCAAGCCAATGTTGAGCCTGTTTCACCCTGTTGTTCTTTACTTTAGCACATCATTAACTCTAAGCGAAAAATAATAATATCCTTAATTTGAATCCTTGGTTAGCTTAGACTAGTGGGAGTGCTCATGATTTAAGTGTGGGAAAATTGGGTTTCGAGATATTTGGTTTGGGAATTGAGTATGTTAGAATTTTGGGAAAATGTGAAAGAATGTTGAGGACATGTTTATGCATTCAATACCTTATTCATATGCATTGAGAAAAATAAAAGAAAAAAATAAAAAAAAGAAAAAAAAGAGAAAAAGAAAAGAAAAAGAACAAATAATAAAAGGGGACAAAATACCCCAAAGTAAATGGTGATAGCAATGCATATGTAATGTACTCAAAATCGGATGCATGAATATGGGGTAAACATAGTTAATGGGTAGTTAGATTTTGTTTTGTGTTTACATGGATTGTCTTAAGTTAGGTGGGAAGTTTGGGTTAATCAAGGATTCAGATTTTAGTCCACTTGACCAATTACAATTCTACCTTGACCCTAACCCCATTACAACCCTTAAAAGACCTCTTGATATGTGTAGTCGTGTATTAAATTTTTGTTGATTGGTAGAAGAAGAGCAAGCTTTAGAAAGCAAGATTAGTAGAGAACCAAGAGAATCGACCCTTAAACACTAGAGTGATTAGAGTATATACACTTCCAGTGAGGGTTCGATGCTCGATTCTTTGTTCCTGGCTTTCACGAGCTTTCTTCTTGCAAGTTTACCTGTATTTCATTTTATGATTTGAATTAGTGAAACTCATTTCATATTTGTTCTTGGAGAATTTGATTTACTTTTAACCAAGTAGGTAGAATCATTTCTGCATGTAGTTGCATTCATATAGATAGGTTGCATTTAATAAGTCTTACCATTCCTCTTCACTCTTATAGTTTTCTTGAGCTTAACATTAGGACATGCTAATGTTTGAGTGTGGGGAGATTAATAAAATGCTATTTTATGGTTTATTTTGTACTGAATTGAGTGGATTTTATCCATTATTCTCACACTTATTCATAGAATTCGCATGTTTTATATTTTCCTTCCTAATTTTGTGCTATGATTGAAAACATGCTTCTTTAGCCTTAAATTTGCTAATTTTAATCCTTTCTTATTACCATTCGATGCTGTGATATATTTGTTAAGTGTTTTCAGGGTTTATAGGGCAGGAATGGCTTAGAGGATGGAAAGGAAGCATGTAAAAGTGGAAGGAACACAAGAAATTGAAGGAATTGCTAAGTTGTCAATCCTGACCTCTTCGTACTAAATCAATTATAACTTGAGCTACAGAGATCCAAATGAGGCGGTTTCAGTTGCGTTGGAAAGCTAACATCCAGGGCTTCAAAATGATATGCAATTTACCATAGTTGCCTTGCAGTTAGGTGACACGCAGGTGTGGTATGACGTGAATGCGTAACTGGCGCAGACGACAAGCGATGCGTACGCGTGGGACGATGCGTACGCGTGACCAAGTTTTTGATTCAGCGATGTGTAGCATGAGCGACGCATACACGTGACAAAGCGTCACGTGCTGCAGATATAAAAAAATGCTAGGGACGATTTCTGGGCTGGTTTTGACCCAATTCCATGCCCGAAAACACAGATTAGAGGCTGCAGAGTGGGGAAATCATTCATTCACTTCTCATTCAACATTCATTCAGATAACTTTTAGGTTTTAGATGTAGTTTTCTAGAGAGAGGCTCTCTCCCCTCTCTAGGTTTTAGGGTTTCTCTTTCAATTTCTCCTTAGTTTAGGTTCAATTTTACTTTAATTTAGTTTTCTCTTACTTTTATTTGTTCATGCACTTTAGTTCATCTTCCTCCCTTTTTTGCCATTTTCATGTTTATGAGCTATTGTTATATTTGATTTCTTCTAATACAATTTGTGTTTTCTATGTTTATTATTGCTCTATTTAATTGTTAGTCATTGATGCTTGTAATTAGTTGTTTAGATTTATTTTCCTTGTTAGTTTTCTATGCTTTTATTTTATACCTTCCAAGTGTTTGATAAAATACTTGGTTAGATTTTAAATTAGATTGTTATGTTCTTAACTTGGATTAATCAATTAGAGACTCTTGAGCTATCAAAACTCGTTTGTTGATTGGTAATTGAAGATTGCCGGTTAGCTTGAACTTCACCAAAGCTAGTCTCTCACTTTGAGTTGACTAGGACTTGTGAACTCAAGTTAATTGTATGCACTTGACCTTCCTCCATTGGTTAGAGGTTAACTAAGTGAAGGCAACTCGCATTTACCATCACAATTGACAATGATTATGAGGATAGAACTTCTAATTATGAATCCTTGCTAAGAGCTTTCTTAGTTACTAATTTATTTTCTTGTTATTTACATTTCTTGTTTATTAAACTCAAAACCCAAAAAGATACAATCTCATAACCAATAATAAACTACACTTCCCTGCAATTCCTTGAGAGACGACCCGAGGTTTAAATACTTCGGTTAATTTTATTGGGTTTGCTTAAGTGACAAACAATTTAAATTTGATTGAGGTTTAATTGTCGGTTTAGAACTATACTTACAGCGCACTTATTTTTGTGAAAATCTTTACCGACATTTTCCTTTATCACCTGGTCACATATATCTCATTTAATTACAAATCATCCTTGCTCCATCACCCTCATCAAATCAAGTAGCCCCTTCTTCAACTCCAAGTTACTTCTCCTTCCTAACTTCATCTCATTACTAAGCATATCACTAAGGTCTAGGGGCTGAAGAGTAAAAATAGAGGTTTAGAGGTTCAAAATTAGGTTTTAAAACATAAGTTTAAGTTTGCTAAAAACAGGGGTTACGCGTACGCGTGGGCTATGCGTATGCGTGGGTGTACAATTTTCTATGCTCGCGTACGCGAGATACCCAACCCGAAGAGGTTGGTCGCGTGGCGTACGTACGCAAGTTATGCATAATAGCAAAAATGTTGAATGCTGTAGAATTTTCAACTTTGCACTCCAAACTTCCAACACGCATAACTTTTTTGTTTTAAAATATTTTTCAGCTGTTCTTTGAACAGCGTAAACTTCACAAACTCAATTTTCATATGAAATAAGTTTGAAAGAATTTAGGGGTCCGGAAGCTGAATTATGGATCATCGACTTTCGGCCAAAATCAGTTTTTTCACAAAGTTCCTCAAACCTCTATTTCCACCAAATTTATAACTCCCTAACCACATTTACAAGTCAGGCCTTGAAATAAAACACACCCTATCACAACCAACACAGCCCCACATCCTTTCATAACCAATCTCACCTCAATATAAACTACTTCATACCAAGGTTCTCAATTATACCAACACATTTATCAATATATCAACATTCATATATCCTTAACCCTCGTTCTCATTTGTCATCATTAAAATCATCATTCATCAATCATTTTTATCAACCACAACCGTATTCACATCATGAATCATTAATCTCATCAAACATCCACCACATTCATATCATTAACCTACATAACAATATTTCACGTTCAACCAATGCAACATAACTCATAATCAATCTTCAACATTCACATACATATATCAATTCTCAAATTTATTGCACACATATACATATTAGTTCTCTAATCACCTCCACAGCCAAACAGTCAATCCATACTTATCCCATGGTCATCTAGTCTAAGTTTTCACAAGACATTATATATTATATATAAGAAACCAAAACCATACCTTGGCCGATTTTCATGTATAGCCCAAAGACACTCAAGTTCTCCGATCTTCAAAATTCCATAACCCCAAGGTCACTCCAAACAAAATTTAGCCACAAAGATACCCAATTTAAGCTCCCAATCTCTTCAAGAGTATTCTACAATCATATATTCACGATCTAATACACATTACCACATCTATATACAAAAATTCAACACCCAACACAAAATAATCCAAGAATCCACAAGGTTTAGATAGCCCTTACCTTACTCGTTCCTCAATTAAACAAAAACCGTCAATCCATCAAATTAAATTGGCCCTAGAACATCAATTTAACTAAAATCTCAATATCCAATTCATATAATTTTATGAAAATTAGGGAAGGAAGAACTAAGATTGAAAATGAGACCTCCTTACCTAATTGACCACTGGGCTTTGTAGAGCTCGACGCTGCAGACGCATGGCCGTAAACGGTGCTACGATCGGAGCTCTGGATTGAAAGTTATGAAGATTTAAAGTTGAATTGAAATTGGAACCTATGGTTTTCTCCCTCCAACCTCTCTTTCAGCGTGTGTGAGCATAATGAGGGAAGAAGATGCTGATGGTGGGTTTTATATAATGGGCTTTGGGCCAGTTTGGGTCCGGTCCAATCGGTTTGGCCCGTTCGGCCCAATCTTGGGCCAAATCCTTTAAATTTAGTGTCAAAATTTTTATTTTAATTAGTTCTATCTCACTAAATTATAAAATTCTATTTTTAATTTATTTGATTAATAATTAATTTATTAACTAATTATTCACTAATTACTCGGGCTTAAGCAACAACAGCAGCAATAAAAGAATGACAATTGAGAGAAAACACGCGAAGAAGAAGGAGAAAGGCGAAGAAGAAGAAGGAAGAGTGTAAAGAAGAAAAAGGAATGCGAAGACGAAAAAGGAGGAGAGCGAAGAAGAAGAATAAGAAGAAGAAGAAGAAAAAGAAGGAAGAAGAACGTGAAGACAAAGACAAAAAAAGGATATGTGTTGCGTTATTGAAACGCGCGTGTGTACACGCTGGTATAATGAAAGTTGTTTTTGTTGAATTTGGGCCAACTTGGTTGGACTTAGTTGCCAAAAATACTTGGATGTATAGCTGGACTAATTACAATAGTGATCCTAAAAGACGTCACCACAAATAGAACAACATATTAGGTCAAGTCAGACTATATGTTTAACAAGCCAAATCTGTAATAGAATATATTGATCTAAATTTAGCTTATAATTTAGTATACGCTTTTTAATGAGTACTAAGTCTGCCTTGACCTGCTTGTTAATAAGTTTGATTTTTTTAATAAATAAGTAATGTCAATATACAATATTAAATTTAAGGAATAAATTTTTAAAATTATAAAATATAAAATAATAAATTCAAAGACAATATTGATAAAAAAAATTTAGACTCTATAAAAAAATATCGATAAATAACTATCAATTATTAAAAAAATAATGTATATAAATATATTTTTACTTGGCTACTTCCAAAATATACAACATATCTAAATAAAAGACTCCATCAATATCTAGAGTTGTAATAAAATAACTAAACATAATATCAAATAAAAACTAATAACTACTTAAATCAAAACAAAGTAAAGAGGATATTAGATAATTAATTGATTAATCCTCAAAGTTTAAAAGTGATTTCATCTTTTTGTTCCAACACCTTAAAAAAAATCACACATACACATATCATTAGATATTTAAATAATGTAAGAGTAATAAATACTTTTTTTATTAGTACACAAGAGAATGTTCAAAATAAAATTATAGTTATAGTCTTAGTATAAATTATATGATACCTCATTCATATATCATAAAAATTTAACATTGTTATTCCAACTATATACATCATACTAATACCAATGTTCTCACATTTAAAAAGAAAAGTATTTTCTATAACATATATATTCATTGTTGTTAGAACAATGTAATAAAAGTCTCCTTCAATATCCAAAGTTATAATAAACTAACTAAGTATAACATCAAATAAAAACTAATAACTACTAAAATCAAAACAAAGTAAAGAGGATATTGGATAATTAATTGATTAATCCTTAAAGTTTGAAAGTGATTTCATCTTTTTATTTCAACATCTTAAAAAAAATCACACATACACATATCATTAGATATCTAAACAATGTAAAAGTAATAAATACTTTTTTTATTAGTACACAAGACAATGTTTAAAATAAAATTACGATTATAGTCTTAGTATAAATTATATGATACCTCATTCATATATCATAAAAATTTAACTTTGTTATTCCAACTATTCACATCATACCAATACCAATGTTCTCACATTTAAAAAGAAAAATATTTTCTATAACATATATACTGATAGTTGTTAGAATCGAATCGGTGATGAAACCGGTTAAACTATTAGTTCAATGGTTTATTGATTCAACCGATGAGTCACGGTTGAACTGACAGAACCGGTCTCATGTAAATAAAAAATATAAAATAGTCAAAAACTTAAAATTAAAATTTAAAATACATATATTCACTAGTATTTTAAAAACAATCAAGAGATTTTTTAATTTTATTTTTATATTAAAATAATTATTTTTTATTTTAATAACTAACTAATTAGTTTATATTTATTATATGAGTAAAGGACAAATAGGTCCCTGACCTTTTTTTTCATGGACATTTCCGTCCCTAAGGATTGGAAAATACATTCATGTCCCTGACCCTTCCAAAACGCGGACAAATTTACCCCTTCGTTGAAGTGACTCCGTTGGACTCAACGAAAAATGCTGACGTGGCTCCCGTGGCGCTGACCTGGCCGTTACGGGAGCACACGTGGCATATAACTTTTTAAAACAGGACATATTAGTCTTCTCACACCAAAACATGTAGCTTTTCAAAACAAGACATATTAGTCCTCCCACCCCAAAACGACGTCGTTTCACCCAACCCCCCAATCTTTCACATTTATGAGCCCTAATCTTTCCACAGAAACGGTGAAGCGGGTTACTATCCTCAGTCACCTCCAACCCCAACCACCTCTTGCCCCCTGACTCCCTCTTCCACCACCACCTACGCTGCCCCTCCTCTCCTTGCCCCATCCCCCTCCCTCTCCACTCCCTCGCTTACCCTAACACACTCTACTCCCTTCCCCATGCGCATCCTCCACAACCACCGCCCCATTGTTTTGTTCTAGTCTCATCTTCACGCTCCCAGGGGAAGACCGCCGCCGTCAGTAGTGGTGGCTTAGCCGTAATCAAAGAAGCACAACAGAACCAACCTCTTCAAGGATCGCCGTCGAAACTCAACGCTGCCTCCACATGACCGCTCGGTGCTCCTCGCGTCGCGACAACGCCGCCACGAAGTATACCCGTGGAATCACTCGCGACACCGTCCTTGCCGCTCAGGATCCAGCCACCTCCATCATGAACGGTGTCCTCTCTTTCCTCCTTTACGATGGTACCGACCTCGGCACCACTGCCTCGATGTAGAACTGTAGCTTCGCCAGCGCCGCTTGCTGTCGGTGGGAGATTCAACCCCTCTGCTGCTGCTCCGCTGCCCTGGATGGCAACTTCCTCCTCGGCCAGAGCCGTTTCCTCCATATGCAATTTCTGGTAAGCTACTGATTCTATTTGAGAGTGTAGTAATTTTTCTAGAATTATGAGGAGTTCTTACATGTTCTTCATGAATTGCACAACCTGGATTGGTTGAATTGTGAACTGAGCCTATGAAATTAAATTTGTGCTCTGTTGTTGGTGAATATGTCGCTGAATTGCTTGTTGAATCTGAATCTGCTTAGACTCCTGCCTCTCATTTTTCTTGAAATTTCACTTATGTTGATTTGTTACTCTGTTGATTCTTTTTTTTTGTGTGTTTTGGATATTGCTGATGATTCTGGAATTGCAAAATTGGAAGTGCTAAATTTGCTGCTTCTGGATTTGGTGAAGTATTGTTGATTGGTTGAAAATCTGAATCTGATTTGGCTTGAATCTGGAATATTGGTTGAAAATGCAGAAGGAAATTAAAGTGTATTTAGAAGGGAGGGGGAGAAACGGTGTCGTTTTGGTGGTGAGGACTAATACGTCATCTTTTCAGAAGATACATTCCACGTGTCATCCCGTAACATCCAGGCCAACGCTACGGGAGCCACGTCAGCGTTTTCCGTCGGGTCCAACTGGATGACTTTAACGGAGGGGTAAATATGTTCGCGTTTTGGAAGGGTCAGAGAATTAAAT
>NC_029781.3:18889410-18904902 GCF_000817695.3 Arachis duranensis
AATAATTATAAATAATAAAAATATAATTAATTTAAATATAAATGATTATAAAATTAAAATGTCTAAAAAAGTTATTGTATATTTTTATTATATAATTAGCATATAAAACAACAAGAAATAATATAGATTAGTGGCAAGGAGAGCATGTTCTTACAAAGAGGACCTAAGTTCAAACAAAAAAGGAAAAAAATAGTAACTTTACACAGACTTAGTCCAAAGGAAGACACTGTCAACGGTTTTGTCAGAAGATCAACCACCTAATTTGTACCAGGAATGTGCATAACTTGCAACTGCTGCTTCTACAGCAGACAAGTACTTAGGTTGTCACCAAATACGGTGGGAGAGGTCTACAACTTCACATTCAACTCTTCTAGTAAATTTCTCGTCCAAACAATCTTTGCCTCACAAGATGCAAAGCTCTTGAACTCAACTTCAGTGAAAGTTCTGCTGATAGTTGCTTATTTTCTATAAGACCAAGATATCAAGTTAGCTCCAAAATAGACATAATAACCAGAAACTGACATTTGATCTTCAATGTCTACCGCCCCAATCAGAGTCACTACAACCATAAATCTATTGTCCAATGACTTATGTAGTAGCAGACCATAATGTTTAGTGACTTGAAGATATCTCAACATTCTCTTTGTTGCCGTCAAATGTGCAAGAAGAGGAAAATGCATAAATTGGCTGATCTTGCTCACAGTAAATGACAAATCTGGCCTAGTAAGACAGAGATATTAAAGAGAACTAACAACTATCCTATAGAGCTTTGAATCTTTAAATTTCTTAGCACTTGTAGACAATAGATGATACGTGTTCAGAGGGTATTTTTGTCATTTTAGAATTAAGAGACAGAATAGTAATCTCGTCACGTTTAAAGATTTGAATACTAGAAGAATCATACCATGCCGGTCTTGGACATCAAGAAGTCCAAGAGTCCGTATCAAAAATAGTGGTGCTGAAATGACAACAACTCATAAGGCCCATTATTAGGCTAAGGCAGGACAACAAGAAGCCCAACAATGCTTTTAAAAATTCAATGGGAGGCATAATTTATTATCAATTTTTGAAATTATTAGGCCTTTATTTTAATTTATTTTGTTGGTAAAATTTGTTGGAAGATTTGATTTGCTTCTGATTTGCTGAGTAGTAATTTTAGGGATTTTAAATTTAAATCAAATCTGATATAATCTGATAAGATCAAATCTGATTTAAATTAGTTATCATATATCTTTAGAATTTTAAATTTAAATCAAATATGATCTAATCTAATAAGATCAAATCTGATTTAAATTAGTTATCTTATCTTTAGAAGATTTAAATTGAGTTATCTTATCTTATCTCTTAGTTAGTTTTTTATAGGCCTATTTAAACACCTTTGGTGAGACAATTTACACAACTTTTGATGAATAAAATTAACAGTTGCTTTATGCACTTTTTTTAGTGTGAATAAGTGAGGTGAGTGATTTGCTTCACTTGTTGCATGAAGAAGATTGTAGGGTCCAACACTAAGGTAATCTGTGTGGTGGTCTTTTTCAGTTTTCATCCCTTTGATCTATGTTATCAAGGACAGGTTCTTTGAAGGTCTAGTAGGGAAAATCCTTCCGGTGACCTTGGTTGTTAAGAACAAGTTTCTTAGAGGTCTAGTAGGAAAACCCTTCCAGTGACCTAGGTTGCTAAGAACAGGTTTCTTAGAAGTCTAGTAGGAAAACCCCTTATCTATCATTTTATGTTTTCGCTGTGTCTTTTCTCCATCTTTTTCTTATCCCTTTATCCTTTGTTCGTTATAATTTCTTATCATTTGGTATTAGTTACAGGTCGTAGATAAATTCTTATTTATCTACATGTTCCATGGGTCTTGTTTAGTCTCTTTATTTTTTCTTTTTAATTTCTGCAAATTCACTTTATAGTCCACAAAAGAAAAAAGAAAAGAGTCGCAAAAAAAATGATTGAATATTATGATAGTGATGATGAAGGAATCTCATATGCGAAAAAGGGTTCTCGGTTCCAAATCTCTGCATTTAAAGGGAGGAATGATCCTGAAGCTTTTTTTGGATGGGAAAGGAAGGTAGAGTCAATTTTCGCAAATTGCATCCATTTAGAGGAAAAGAAGGTTCGACTGGTACAAGCCAATTTTTCGATGATGCCCATATATGGTGGACTGAATTAGGAAGATCTAGAAGACGGTACGGAAAGAGCCCAATTTGCAGCTGGGATAAGATAAAGAAAATCACGAGGAGCTAGTTTGGCCATCATCATACCACATGAGGAATCGAGCTGTGTCATCATCATACCACAACGAATTCTTTAGAAATTTTTGTGAGTTACAACAAGATTCACAATCAGTGATGGAGTACCACAAGGAGTTTCTATATTTGATGAACAATATTTATATTAAATTGAGTCCGAAGGTCCTTATGGAATGATTTTGTTTGGATTATACAAAGACGTTGCAGATAAAGTATTTGAACTTGAAGGTGTGGACACCATCTTGGCACAAAACAAGGTGATGCACCAACAAATTCAGCAACAAATGGAGATGATGGCAAAGAGGATAGATGGCCTTCAACTAGCAACAGTAAGTACAACAAGTCAACCATCATCTGTGTGGGGACAACATGAAGATAGCTATGAAGAAGAGCAATCTGAACAAGTCCAGTATGTGCACAACCAAGGTGCTGGACAGAATGAATTTCATGGAGATACTTACAACCCCTCTTGGAGGAACCACCCCAATTTGAGGTGGTGAGAGAACTAGAACTGATGGCCACTAACCATCAAGCCACTAACCAAAATTCATACAGAAAACCACAAAATAACCAACTCACATCCACTTACTATTCACCAAATAACCCCTCAGCTAACCACAATAACTATCATCCATCATCTACATCCCACACTCAACCACAACCACTCCAAGAATCCCAAAGAATCTCCAACTTGGAGATATTGATGGAGAAAATGATAAATAATCAAGAAGCAACCAACAAGAATCACAAGGCTTCAATGAGGAATTTAGAGAGACAAATCAGGCAACTATCCAAATAGCCAGCTGAAAGACCAGCCAACACTTTTCCAAGTGACACCATTCCCAATTCCAACGAAGAATGCAAAGCAATCCAATTAAGGAGTAGAAGGATATTAGAAAGTGAAAAGGTTAATAGTAAGAAAGAAGTAGCAGCTGAAGAGAAGGATCAAGAGGAGTCCAAGGAGGAAGAACCTCAAGTCTTAAAGAAAGGGAAGCAAGTCATGGAGGAGCAACCACAATTACAGAAGCAGGTGGTGAAGCCTTATACTCCTCCTCTGCCATACCCCAAAGGCTACAGAAATAACTCAAGGACCAGCAATTTCCCAAGTTCCTAAAGGTTTTCAAGAAGCTGGATATCAATATTCCACTCGCTGAAGCATTGGAGCAGATGCATCTATACGCAAAATTCCTCAAAGAACTCATCAACAAGAAGAGAAGCTGGGATAAAAAAGAAACTATGATCCTAACTCAAGAGTGTAGTGCTGTGATTCAGAAAGGGCTACCACCAAAACTCAAGGATCAATCCTAGAAGTTTCTTTCTACCATGTACCATTGGCAGCATGCCAATTGATAAGGCCTTGTGTGACTTAGGCTCGAGCATCAACTTAATGCCGCTCTCCATGATGAGAAGATTATCCATAAAAGAGATGAAGCCTACAAGAATGTCTTTGCAACTAGCCGATAGGTCACTTATCAGACCCAATGGCGTGGTAGAGAATATCCTTGTTAAGGTGGAAAAGTTTATATTTCCAGCGGATTTTGTGATCCTAGTTTTGGATAAAGAGGAGAGTGATTCTATTATATTGAAAAGACCTTTCCTAACCACAACGAGAGCCATCATTGATGTAGAGAAAGGAGAAATGACTTTGAGGGCATATGATGAGCAGATCATTCTAAATGTCTTTAAGGAGTTGAAACCTCCTACTGGAAACAAAGATTGCATGAAAATTGAGGAGGAAGACTTAAATTGGAAGGAAATGCCCAAGGAATCATTCACCAAGTCACCCCATGAGCAGAAAAAGGACATTGAAGAAAAACAAAAGGGTCATGAGAAAAAGAAGGCTGAGAAGGGACTGCAAAAAGAGGTCACAAGATTGATCACTAAAAAGAAGGCCCCTAACATGGAGCCAGGTACCAAGAAAGAAAGGCCACCAACAAAAAGGAAGAAGAGCAGGAAAAAGTCTCCAAAAGGGTGGAAAAACAAGAAAATCCCAACTAAAGGATTCTGAGAGGGAGACAGAGTAAAGCTGATATATCAACAGTTGGAGACATCCTCACAGTCTGATGATCACTACACTGTCAATAGAATACTCTCATTAGAGCATGCAGAAATTGTTCATAAAAATACAGAAAGAAGGCTCACAGTGAGAGGGGACAGACTGAGGCACTATGATCATCAACCACCATAACAGAGAACCAATGTCAAGCTAGTGACACTAAAAGAGCGCTCTATGGGAGGCAGCCCATGATTTAATACTCTTGCTCCTATTTTAATATCAATAATTAATGGTTCTTCTAGAATGAATTTGAGCTTTCATGGGTAAGTTTGATGGCTGCATACATCATTTTAAAGAACATGTCTGATCCCTAAGTTTGGTGTGCCTAAAGGCACTCTAAAATGGCTTTCCAAGCATGATGATCATATAACCATCTTAGGATATATACTCATTCATTTTATTGAAGTATATAGCCAAACATTAAGTTTGGTGTTCTACAGGTGTTATGAGTTTCAAGAAAGTCACTTTTGCTCTAAAACTCAAATTCATGAAAAGATAAACCATGTCTTGCATCATTTTGTGAAATTATTTTGTTGAACTAGAAAATAAAATAATCCTTGAGATGAATAAACTAATAGTGACAACAATTAAAAATCTCACATGAATTATTTGATGTGAAACAAGTTTGGTGTCCACCAAAACTATATGTACTTAGATGTGTCACGGTTAGTTATTCATATATAAGGAACATATAGCCAAACTTTTCAATTTTCTTCATATAGTCATTAATTTTCACTTGCCCACTGCCACCTCTTTGAACTTAAATTTTGTTGTTTTGTTAGGGTGGATAAGTATGAAGAGGAGAAGATTGAGAGAAGTGATAGGCCTATGCTGTACAGTTAATTACAAGGGTGAATAGCATGTCACATGTGTTTGGAAATGGATTCTTGGGAAGCACAAATATGCACAATGGTGGGGAAGGTTCATCACCTAGAAAATCGAACTCATGTTCCCAATGAAGAGGTGATCATTGTCCTTACCCACCTCTACATGCACACCGTTCATTTCCACTTTTTCAACAACATCTTCACAAATACTTGTTCAATCCTTACCCTTCATTGCAATATGATCGAACCACTAACACCTTCGTCTTGTTTCAATAGCTCACGTCTTTATTATAAATTGGCAAGTAACACCCCCTGTGATCACACACCTTTGTCTTACTCATATAATCCTTCCATATAATCCACATCATTTTTCTTTCAACCAAGAACGTCACACTGCAGCCATTCTCTCTTCTTCTCAATCTAAGCCGTGCTCTAATCAATATTTTCTTGTTACACCCCTTTCTCAATTCAATGGCTTCATCAAGTTCCAGAAGAAGAAAAGGGAAGCAACCAGTTGAAGCTGAACCACCCACCTATGATGAAAAGAGATTCAAATCTCAATTTCATGAGCGTCAATATCATAGGTGGATGGAGGAGAAAAAAATCCTATAGGTCAGATTTAGAATGAAGGACGATGAGTACCCTATAATGAGGGAAATTATTGAGAAGAGAATATGGGAACTCCTCTGTGGACCCCTCATAGACATAAGTGCAACTATGGTACGGGAGTTCTATGCTAATTCAGTGAGACAAAGCAAAACTGAACTCCCCTACAAAAGTTATGTAAGGGGAGTGGAAGTGGACTTCAATCCGGCCACAATCATGCGGGTTCTACAAATAAGAGTAATACCTTTTAGAAAACCCAGTTTTGATGAAAGAACGAATCGTAGGAATGATCCTGATGAGATTGTAAATGATATATGTCTGGATGGCAAAGATTGGGTGAGGGATTCAAACGAAGATCTATGCCACTTAAAGAGGATAGATCTCTCACCTGAGGCCAAAGGTTGGTACGAAAAAGTGAGGAGATAAATCCTCCCCACTAGAAACCCCTCGGATGTTACCATAAGAAGAGCAATCATGGTACCATGCATACTCAAAGAAGGAGAAACAAATGTCCCTCAACTAATTGCAGACAGCATCCAAGAGATGGCTGAAAGCAGCAGCAAGTCAGCCAGACTTGGCCACCCAAGTACCATATTATGTTTGTGCAATAGAGCAGGGGTGCTTTTTGAAGATTCAGACACGGATTGGGTACAGGATAGAAGGGCACTCACCAGGCAGAGAATAGAAGGTGCCACTCATGAGCAGAGTGAGAGAATACCTCAGGGAAGAAGAAAGAGACCAATCTGTGCACTTCCAATAATAGAGAATTCCAAGCGAGAACTTTGGATCGGCAAAGGGAACAATCTGTGCACTTCCAAGAATCATTTGATAAATTGTTCCAACAACAAGCCAAGAAAGAAGAGTACATCCAAAATCTCTATCAATGGAAGAACATATTTGTTCATACCCTGGGTCAGCTGTCCGACCCGGGATGTTCGACAGACAAAGCGATCGACCTCTTTAGGTCAGGACAACCCAACCTCTTCTCAAAGAGCTCGACCAAGTCACAGGAAAGCCCAAACAAAGGGCCCAAATAGAGGAACAGGCCCCAAATCCAAGGGCAGCCCAAGCCTACAGGGAGAAAGGCGGTTCTCTTGAAGATAAGATGACCTCACCAGAAGATAAGATAAAGATAAGATAAGATAACTAACTTATCTTATCCACAGAAGGTCACCACTCACCATTATAAATACACTGGAGCACTCATGTATAACTCATACTCTGATTCTACTCAATACCTGCTTAATACCCTTGCTAACTTAAACATCGGAGTCCCTTGCAGGTACCCCCGACCCTCTGGGGACGAAAGATCAGCATCATCACCAAGTCCAACAAGTCGGACACGGCGGCCCCAGCCACCATCATCAAGTCGGACACAACAGCTCCGACCAGCACAGAAGATCTCGTCCGAGATCAACCTACAGTTTCAGGTAAACCTCGGAACATTGGCGTCGTTTCCGGGGAACCTGGAAGTCATCCCACCATCATGGCGGACAACCATGACAACGACCACGATTCAGATCTAGAGGATAGAACGCTGCACAAAAATGCGAACACTACACCAAAGGATACTCCTCAACTTAACAACGAAAAGGATTCTCCAAATGCGGGAGCCATGGAGGCACTTTGAGACCGTTTAAAACAACTGGAAGAAGAAGCCCTACATCAACGAAAGGCTGAGAAAGACCTACAAAGGGAGATAAAGCGACGCCGGGAATTGGAGGACAAACTCCTAAAACTCGAAGCCGATCTCAAAGTCAAAGCTAATCGATCCTCTCATGAGGGTAGCTTCTGCAAGGACCAAGATCCATTCACCAAAGAGATCATGAAAGCTAAAGGTCCCAAAGGACTTTAAAGCTCCAGACATGACTCCGTACAAACGGCACATCAGATCCAAGCCATCATCTTAGCAATTTCAGAAGCAAGATGTATCTCACGGAGGCCTCAGATGCAATTCGTTATTCTCCATCCAAAAAGATAAGGCTAAAACACGCCCCAAGTCTATTAGGGATCAAGCAAGGAGATCGGGAAAGTCTTCGTAACTACATGGAAAGATTCAACAAAGCATGTTTAGACATACAAAGTCTGCCAACTGAAGCAGCCATTATGGGTCTCATCAATGGCCTACGAGAAGGACCTTTTAGTCACTCTATATCAAAGAAACATCCCATATCTCTTAACGAGGTGCAAGAACAAGACGAGAAGTACATCAACATGGATGAAAACTCTCGACTAGGAGAGATCTCAAAAACCGAACATTCCTACTCCTCCCGGGATAAGGATAAAGAGTCCAAGAAAAAAGAAGATCAACATGGAGAGAAGCCTAGAAAATACCACAATTACACCCCTTCGGGTGTCTCTTGTGGATGTCTACCGAGAAATATGCAACACTGAGAAGATCCCACCACCTCGCCCAATCCAAAACCAAAGAGGTCGGACGCGTTGAAGGTCCACCTTACACCAACGAGGTCGGACGCATTGAAGGTCCACCTCACACTGACGAGGTCAGACGCGTTGAAGGTCCACCTCGCACCGAAGAGGTCGGACGCGTTGAAGCTCCACCTCGCACCGAAGAGGTCGGACACGTTGAAAGTCCACCTCACACCAAAGAGGTCGGACGAGTTGAAGGTCCACCTCACACTAAAGAGGTCGGACAAAGTTGAAGGTCCACCTCACACCAAAGAGGTCGGACGAGTTGAGGTCCACCTCACACCATAGAGGTCGGACAAAGTTGAAGGTCCATCTCACACCAAAGTGGTCGGACAAGTTGAAGGTCAACCTCACACCAAAGAGGTCGAACAAGTCGAACGTCTCACACCAAAGAGGTCGAATGAGTTGAACGTCCACCTCACACCCCTGAGAGACATGTTCATGGAGGATTCGCAGGAGGAAGGATCTTTAAATCATCTCGCAAAGGACACCTCAAAGAGGTATATTAAGGAAGGAAGAGAGGTTTGAATAGGACTACAGGGTGCAAACAAGCCTTCCGAGATTTTGAAAATTCTTAGGGCAACCACCCATTCTTACCCAACCAAGGGAAAGTGAAAAGCTCATATTATACCTCGTAGTGGGAAGTCTGGCAATAGCCTCATCACTAGTTAAAGAAGACAAAAGTGGGCAACAACCCGTCTACTTCATCATCAAGGCTCTACAAGGGGCCGAACTAAACTATCAAGAGATAGAGCAGTTCTTCTACGCCCTCATACTCACCTCTCGATGACTCAACCCATACTTTCAAGCTCACACTATCAGAGTTCGGACCAACCAGCCCATAGAAGGCATCCTATAGAAAACAGACTTAATAGGAAGAATTCTACAGTGGGCAGTCAAGTTATCCGAAATCGATCTTCGACATAAAGCTCAGACAGCCATCAAATCACAGTATCTGGCCGACTTTATTACAGAGTACACTGACACCCCGAGAAATCCTACAAAATAGAAACTCTACATGGACGACTCTTCAAACAAACCGGGAGTGGTGCAGGCGTAATTATATAAAGCAATCAGGGAAGCTAAATCAAGCTAAATGACCAAGTTGAATACGAGGCACTACTCGCTGGTTTAAGGCTAGCTAAGAAGGTAGGAGCTTACCATGTCCAGTGATTCACAAGTAGTCACCTCACAAATAGAAGGGAGCAACCAAGCTGAGGATCCCACCATGAAAAAATACCTTGGGTAATTCGGGAGACCCTGGACAAAAACAGAAAACAGCTCAGACATTTCAGGGAATATGAAGTCCGACACATACCTCGGGAGCAGAATGCCCGAGCTGATGCACTTTCAAAATCAGCCAACAGCTCGGACAAATTCGGGGAATATGAAGTCCGACACATACCTCGGGAGCAGAATGCCCGAGCTGATGCACTTTCAAAATCAGCCAACACCAAACCAGGGGCAATAACAGAAGCCTTATCCAGGCTACATTACAAGACCACAACAAGGAAGGAAAACAAACCCTCTCCTCAGGGTCCGGCGACACCAACTCATAATTCTTCTCCTCATCCCTATCCCTAAAAATTCTACGGAACCTCCTAAGTCGAACACAGTACTTAGGGTCAGCCACAATAACACGCATTAAAACTATGGAATCCAGTCAATCAGACATGCTGTCCGGGATCTTAGTAGACATCTCAACAATATTTTTTCAAGAAGACATAGGTCAACCATAGGGTTATTATCAAACAACTCGGACAAAAAAGGAAACAACTCGGACAATAACAGCAAAACATCAGATATCAGATACAGCAGTAAAAGAGAAACCCCAGGACTCACACAAAAGTCCAGGGGCACCCTTTGGAGGCAACAACAGGGCAAGAACACAGAGAAGAGAAGCCGATAATCTATACCCAAACAGTCCGAACACCTCTCAAACAAAAGGTCAGAACAAAAGCTAGAACTTTTGTACAAAAGGGGTCAGGCAACGATGAAAAGAAACAGGAATAGCAGCCAAATCCTAAGCAAAGCACACTTTCTCCTCAAAGGCGAATACGCAAACTTTTTGCAGAAAGAACTAAAGTTCTTTAGATAAAAAAGGGAGCTTAGGCTGAAGAGCTCCCACAAGTCCTATGGGCATATCGGACAACTCCACACTTCAACACAGGGGAGTTACCCTTCCGGTTGACTCGCAGAGTGGAGACAATGATCCCAGTAGAGATCGAAGAAGGATCCCCCAGAATGATCCTCTACAATAAAGAGGTCAACTCCCAAATCCAAAGAGAAAGAGCTCGACCTACTCCCAGAAGTCCGAGAAATAACTCAGATCAGGGAAGAAGCGTTAAAACGTCGCATGGCTTTAAGGTACAAGCGAAAGGTAGTGCAGAGAAGCTTCGCCAATAATGACCTCATCCCAATCCAAAATGATATCGGAACAAGTCGACCGGGAGAGGGAAAGCTAGTAGCTAATTGGAAAGGACCCTGCCAAGTCACGGAAGTACTGGGGAAAGGTCACCACAAAGTGTCCGACCTCGAGGGGCGAGAGCTACCAAGGTCATGGCATGCTTGCAAAAGGCGCCAGGCCGAGATCTAAAAGATTGCCCGACCTAGAAGGGTAAGCACTAACATGTACACATTCTTATTCATATCTTCATTTTATTGTTTAAAAGTTCGCAGATTCCCTAAAAAGTTTCCTACCAAGACGTCCGATCACGACAGGTCGGCAAGGTGAAAACTGAATTCACCGTCCGATCACGACAAAGGTCGGCAAGGTGAAAACCAAATTCACCGCCCGATCACGACAAAGTCGATGAGATGAAAACCAAATTCATCGTCCGATTTCAAAGCGACAGGTCGGCAAGGTGAAAACCAACTTCACCGCCCGACCACGATGAAAACCAAATTCATCGTTTGATTTCGACAAAGGTCGACAAAGTGAAAATTAAAATTCACTACTCAACCAAGACGCATTAATCTGAATCATTCATCGTCCGATTATAAAGCAACAGATCGACAGAAAGTGAAGAACAGATTCACTGTATGATCTTGATAGGAATGATCGTCCAACAAAGGTGAAAACGTGATTCACCTAAAGGACGATCAAACCGGGACAGAAACCACCATCTACAAATCGGCAAAGATGAACACAGAATAATGCAAGAAGTTATCGAAAGTGATCCCAAAAAGACTGGCCGACACAAAAAAGTCAGACCAAGTCAACCCAAGTTATCAGCAAATCCCTGGAAAGAGGTCTGGCCAACCCTATTAAAGAGGAATTGCTATAACTTAGAAGAGATCGACCTAACGAAGTCGGTTTCCTACAAAAAAAGTTATAAAAGTAATCCCTAAAAGAGACCTGAACAAGGTCCAAGAAAGAGGATTACAGAAATAACTAAGGAGAGCCCGACATGACAAAGTCGGCCCAAACGACAAAAGAGTTATAAAAGTAATCCCTGAAAGAGACCTGAACAAGGTCCAAGAAAGAGGATTATAGAAATAACTCAGGAAAGCCCCGACACGACGAAAGTCGGCCCACAACACAAAAGTTATAAAAGTAATCCCTGAAAGAGACCTGAACAAGGTCCAAGATAGAGGATTACAAAAATAACTTGGAAAGCTACAGATTGGACCAACAAGAAGAAGTCGGACCAACGAAAGCTACAGCTTGGACCGACAAGAAGAAGTTGGACCAACGAAAGCTACAGATTCGACCGATAAGAAGAAATCGGACCAACAAAAGCTAAGATTGGACCGACAAGAAGAAGTCGGACCAACAAAAGCTACAGATTGGACCGACAAGAAGAAGTCAGACCAACAAAAGCTACAGCTTGGACCGACAAGGAGAAGTCGAACCAACAAAAGCTAAAGAAGGATCGACAAGAGAAGTCAGACAAACGAAAAACGTGCGCTAAAATGGACATAGCTCCGCCCAAAAAAGCCACGGCTCCACGACAAGGCTATCAAAATTGTTCAAACTGACTAAAAAGAGTTCTACAAGAACACTAAAAAGTCGTCAGACAAGTTAGCCCCAAGGACCACCTCGACCAAGCAGAAAGTAGACAAAATCAGAAGTGATCAAAAGAGGTCGGACAACAAAGTACCGACACTCTACAAAGATCCACAAAAAGGGACAAAGACATCTCGCAAATGGCCAGAGGAAGGCCAGGAATGCTTTGCTAAAAAGTACGAAGTCTTGAAAAAAGACACAACTTAAAAGGCAAAAGCACAAATCAAAACGGCACTAAAAGTCATCCAAACAGACTATAAAAAGGTTCCCCATCAGGAACACTACCTAAAAAGTTGTTGGATTATGACTAAAAAGCCTGAGCAGTGAAGACAAGCAAGTCAGAAAAAGACTGAAAAATTCCCTTAACAAACTAAAAGGGGCAATACCAGACTCGCACAATGGAGAAACTACTCAAGATCGACCAAAGTCAGGATGCTTGAGCGCGACTTCCTCAAAGAGATCGAAGCTCTGAAAGCACGATCTCGTGGAAAGATCCGAACTCAAGCAGGGGCAAAGTCATACAAGTCGATGTCAGCTAAAGAAGAGGCGCAAGTACGACTTCAAAAAAAGAACAAGCCAAAAAGTTGGAAAACAACTTAAGGCTCAAACGTGCTTAGCCAAAAGGGATACGACTCCGCTCAAAGAAGGCACAATCTCAAACAGGGCTATGAACGTCATCCAAGACTAAAAAAGGTTCTATATAAAGAACACTAAAAAGTCATTGGACAAGTCACAAAAGACCCGGATATCAAGCCGCAAAGATAACTTCGCCAAAGTAGAGGGTTGTCAACACAAACTTAAAGCAAGGCGTGATCCCGAAGGCAAGGGTAGAAAACCCACACTACCACTCAAAAGAGGTTGGACTGTGAAGTACCAAACCTCTAGAAGCAAAGATTGCAAAGCAATGAAGAAACAAGCGAGACAGATGCTTGAGTACGACTTCCAAAGAGATCGAAGCTCTGAAAAGCACGATCTCACGGAAAGATCGAACTCAAGCAGGGGCACTGTTCATACCCTGGGTCAGCTGTCCGACCCGGGATGTTCGACAGACAAAGTGACCGACCTCTTTAGGTCAGGACAACCCGACCTCTTCTCAAAGAGCTCGGCCAAGTCACAGGAAAGCCCAAACAAAGGGCCCAAATAGAGGAACACGCCCCAAATCCAAGGGCAGCCCAAGCCTATAGGGAGAAGGGCGGTTCCCTTGAAGATAAGATGACCTCACCTGAAGATAAGATAAAGATAAGATAAGATAACTAACTTATCTTATCCACAGAAGGTCACCACTCACCATTATAAATACACTGGAGCACCCAGGTATAACTCATACTCGTATAACTCATACTCTGATTCTACTCAATACCTGCTTAATACCCTTGCTAACTTAAGCATCGGAGTCCCTTGCAGGTACCCCCCACCCTCTGGGGACGAAAGATCAGCACCATCACCAAGTCCAACAAGTCGGACACGGTGGCCCCAGCCACCATCATTAAGTCGGACACAACAGCTCCGACCAGCACAGAAGATCTCGTCCGAGATCAACCTACAGTTTCAGGTAACCCTCGGAACAATATTCCACACAACTAAAGAGCATAGGTATCTAGACTGAATAGAGTATGACATAGAGACTCAGGCAAAGCTAAACTACATGGTTTGTGGCATGCCAGTGATCAACCGAGAAATTAGACCCTTTGTTGAGTGTCATGAATTAGTCAACCATCAAAATGAAAGAGTTAAGAGAAATATAGATAGAATGGAGCAAAGTTTGAAGGAGGCTAGACTCTGGGATTAGATAGACCAATCTTGGGATTGGAGATGCAGCTGAGGAACAACAAGAAACAAGAAAGAAGAAGAAGCAGGAGCCAAAGAAGAAAGGTGAGTTCAGCAACACATAAAAATATAATTATAGTCTAATCTAAACTTGAAAATATCATTCAAATTAAAAGTACTACATAAACCAAATGTTATAATCTCATTCAAATACAAATTCAAAGTTCAAAAGTCAACAAACAAACAACCAAACATAACATAGCAGCATCAAAATGAGCCAAATTTGTCATTAACCATCAAAATCCTCCATAATTTGTTGCAGATTTGGGTCATTGATTTCATCACCTTCATTTCCACTACTTGGACCAGAAAAAGCAAGTGGTGCAGCATAAAATGTACTAGCACTACCACCACCACCACCTTGATCTAAATCAGCATCAATCTCATCTAAGAAAATATAACACATTATTTTCAGCATTATTATTCCTAGGTAGGTCTTGGTTGATACTTTCTTCCATACCTAAATATCATTTATATTCTGTAAAGCAACGTATCTCCAAGCAGGATCAGTTTTCCCCCGAACACTAGAAGTTTGTGACTGATTTTCGTTACTCGTGGGAGGAAGAGAATGTTCATTCGAAGCAGAATTATTTTCAGCATTATTATTCCTAGGTAGGTCTTGGTTGATACTTTCTTCCATACCTAAATATTACCAGCAATCCAACCCAATAATCTCAACTCTCAAGTTCACAACAAATGAACATTGAACAAACAACATCCAAATTCCAAAATAAGAGTATACAACCAACATCTCAGGTTCAAAAAATTTAGAATTCAATTCACAAAATCATCTCTTGTGAAATCAGAGTATACAAAACAAGAGTTCACAAGGACAAAATCATGTCACAAAATCAGAGTTCACACAATCAGATTTCACAAAATCAGAATTCACAAAATTAATTCACAAAATCAATTCATATTTCATCACAGAATTAGTTCATAATCATATTTCATCACAGTTTCATGACTTCATCAGAGTTCAGTCAGTTCACAGAGTTGATATCACTATATCAGTTTATAACAGTTTCAGAGACTCAGAATTTCATCAAAATTCTTTGTTCACAGAGTTCACAGAGTATCAGATTTCATCACAAAATCATGTTGATGAGCGGATAATTTATACGCTTTTTGGCATTGTTTTCATATAGTTTTTAGTAAGTTTGAGCTACTTTTAAGGATGTTTTCATTAGTTTTTATGTTAAATTCACATTTCTGGACTTTACTATGAGTTTGTGTGTTTTTCTGTGATTTCAGGTAAATTCTGACTGAAATTGAGGGATTTGAGCAAAACTCTGAAGAAGGCTAACAAAAGGACTGCTGATGCTGTTGGATTCTGACCTCCCTGCACTCGAAATGGATTTTCTGGAGCTACAGAACTCCAATTGGCGCGCTCTCAACGGCGTTGGAAAGTAGACATCCATAGCTTTCCAGCAATATATAATAGTCCATACTTTATTCGAAGAATGACGACGTAACTTGGCGTTAAAC